>NC_057871.1:30714564-31314564 GCF_019740435.1 Gambusia affinis | reverse complement strand
TGGAGTCCTGTATCGCCAGGTTTTCCTCCCTAGAACCACAGCTGGAACATTGCAGGTATTGCTGCCGGCTGCTTTACAGGAGGAGGTTCTAACAGAGGTTCACCAGAAGAATGGACATCAAGGTGTGGAGAGAATGTTAGAGCTGCTCAGGCTCCGCTGTTATTGGCCAGGTATGTCTGGTAAGGTGGCATTGTGGTGCCGTAACTGCGTGAGATGTCAAGTTGCTAAGGACATTCAACCGTCTGTACATAGTTTCATGGGACATTTGTTAGCTTCACGGCCAAATGAGATCCTGGCCATCGACTATACGGTGTTGGAGCCTTCTCGTAATGGGTTGGAGAATGTTCTTGTTTTGACAGATGTTTTCAGCAAGTATACATTAGCAGTACCAACACGTGACCAACATGCATCCACTGTGGCACAGGTTTTGGTGACGGAATGGTTCTCAAAGTTTGGGGTCCCAGCTCGTATTCATTCAGATCAAGGACGAAACTTTGAGAGCACTTTGATCCGACAATTGTGTAGCCTATATGGTATTGAGAAATCTCGTACCACACCATACCACCCTGCCGGTAATGGCCAGTGCGAAAGATTTAATCGAACATTACACAATTTGTTGCGCACCCTGCCAGTGTCCCGTAAACAGGACTGGTGTTCTTGTTTGCCACAACTCCTATACTCTTACAATACCACACCTCATCAGGCCACAGGAGAGTCCCCATTTTTCTTGTTGTTTGGCCAGGAGCCGAGATTACCAGTGGACTTCCTGTTGGGGAGGGTTCAGGATCCTGTAGGTGGCAGTGTCCATGAATGGATTCAGGAGCACCAAAGTCGGTTACAGGTTGCTTTCGAGGGTGCTAGGGAACGTTTGAGGGAGGCTGCCGAGCGTAGAAAAAAAAATAATGACCAGCGTGTAAAAGATGCTCCACTGAAAGAGGGGCAGTTTGTATTGCTTCGGCAGCTCGGTGCAAGGGGGCGCCACAAGATCCAGGATGTATGGGGTTCTGTAGTGCATAAAGTTCTCAAAGCACCTAAGGAAAGGGGCTCTGTATACACTATTGCACCTGTAGATGATGAGTTAAAGATTAAAACTGTTCATCGTACCATGTTGAAACCAGTGGTTTGGACTGGGTCTCCAGTTGGGTCTGTTCTTAGTTCACCCTTACTTGATCAGTTGCCATCAGAGGAAGATCTGTCAGATGAAGGTGATTTCTTGGTGATGCGTGTAAGGTCGTTATCTCCTCCCCCAGCACAGGGTGCTGTAGTGACCCAACAAACTCCTCATCCATGGGCTACAGTTCAACCAGATCAAGAACTGCCTGGTCCTTCTAGGATTCAGGGCCCTTTGGAGGTGGAGTTACCATCACTCCCCCAACCTGCTACTAGTAGGGAAAGTGTGCGGCGAACCCAGAGAGCAACTGCAGGTCAGCACTCAAATGTGCATCATCTCCCCAGACCAGCAGGGGCCCCCGAACAGCAGGTTGGGTACCTACCTGATCCAGTATTAAACACGGTAACAGCTGTTTTTAGACCATGGTGTTAGCTAAATTTTGGTTTGATTGTCGGGGCGACAATTCTTTTTGGGGGGGGTGGAATGTAGCAGTATGAAGCCTGCCCCAGGATTGAAGACACCTGGCACCTAATCACCTGAGTGGGTGTGAGTATAAAGGCAGACTCCCTCGCATTCTCTTTTCATGCCTGCATTTGGTCACTTCAGTGGAATGTCTGCTGGTTAACTTGCAGTGGTCAAACTCAATCCGGAAATAAAGCTGCCTGAAGCCTCCTGTTGATACTGGGATGTGGCAGTAATTTACCCTTCCTAGTACAATTTGGCAACATCAAAAAGGCTTGTATTGACAAGTGGATCCTCCTGCTGTGGGTCCGGAAGGGGCTCTCTGGTTGAAGTGGCGTTATCCAGCCCTGGTCTAGAGCTGCTGCAGCCTGCTGGAAGCCCTGCTGCTTTGTTTTTGCTTTGTTTTTGCTTTGTTTTTGCTTTGTTTTTGCTTTGTTTTTGCTTCCAGCTTGGCTGGGTGTGACTGCTGTGGTTTTTTTTAGACCATATAATTGAACTGCTGATTTTAATAACTGGATGTATCAGCATGCAACCTCATTTTAGCACCCATGTGTAAATTGTAGTGTCTTTTCTTTGTTTTGTATTTGGTTTGTGTAACCCCACCCTTTTGTTTCCAGGCTGGGAGCTGAAGGCAGTGGGGGGGCATCCCGAGGGACTGGACAAGTGTGCTGTGCGAGTGACCGGTGTTGGGATTCCTTCACGGATTGAGTGTTCATTCACAAGTGCTTGGGGTGATTTATTAATTTGTTTAGGCCCAGTTTCCACATGTGGATTGCCCTCCCCTCTGCTGGTAGGCCCCAGCACTGCACTCCCTCTCCTATTGTGCTCATTGGATTTTACTGGCTTTTAAAAGGAGAGAAACAATAAAACTAATAATTTTTTTGTATTAACAAGAAGTCTTGTTCTCCTTGGGTACAAACCCATCTATTTCCTTGGGCGCAATTCCCAAGGTGGCGCTGTGACACCTGCTGGCTACCCTGCTTTGAAGGGCAGAGTAGCCGCTTCTCCCACTCGTGCTGCCACAGGTAGATATTATAAACTTTACGCAAAGACTTCATCGCAGAGGCAACAAAAATCAATCAATAAAAAAATCCTTTCTGAATATTATCTCAGAAAGACAGTGAACAATCTCATGGATAGTTCACTGTCTTTCTGACCGGGAGCACTGAAGAGTTGTGGACCGGACGCTTTGGAGCATGTTTGGTTAGGAAGCTCATTCCAAATCTTTGGTTGAAATGGCGCCTTTAATTCAAGTCTCCATTACAGACCAGAGAAAACTAAAGAGAATGCAACGTTGTGTTAATCCATTTAAAGTCTAAACAGAGGAGCCAGTAGGTTATCTCGAGGAACTAAATGACGGTGCAGAAGTTATATTAGACCGTAACATGCGCAGTGAGCTGCACAACTAATGCGGATGCGGCTCCGTTGCTGCGAAGACTAAACTTAACTCATCCTGCGGTTTTAACAAAGGAAGCTGGAAGATGTTACCCTCAGGAGAGCAGCGTTTTGGAGGAGCGTCGCAGACAAATTATATGTCCGTTTCGGAGAAGCGAAATACATAAATAAATAAGCACAATGCTCGTAAAAGCACATGCCCTGACCGTGCACAGATTTCTATGAATATCCAAACCAGGAGGAATTTGTGAGGCTGCATGTTCTGACCGCACCAGGTGAAGTGCTGGTAATTTAAATGGCGCTGTTTAATTTTATTTATTATAAAATACTGGGGCCACAGTCAGTGGTTTTTGTATGGAGAAAGATTTTGAATAATTTATCTGCTTTATATGTGATGGGATCTGGATTCACGGTAAATATTAACTAAACCGCATAAAAATGTAGCTAAATAGCCTATGTTAATATGATTATAATTTAACCTGTAAAAATAGAACATGACCGATTTTTTATTTATTTTTTTTGTCGGTCAAGATGACAGATAACAAAAAATCTAGTGTGACCTCTGCCCGCATCAAAGTATCCACTATGTGTCCAGCCAGTAAAGGCCTTATAGAGGAAAGAATAATGACCTCACCAGACCTAAACCCCATTGAGAACTTTTGGGCCTTTCTTAAATGTGAGATTTATTGTGAAGGGTATCAGAACACATCTCTGAACAGAAAGGCTGTGGTTGCTGCTGCAGAAAAAAGTTGATCGTCTACAGATCAGCAAACTGACAGAATGGAAGGCTTATAAATGTTATTGAAAAGAAGGGTGGCTATGTTGGTCACTGATTTAGATTTTAAATGTCAGAAATGTTTGTAAATTTCTAGTTCTATGTTATTATTTTCACTTTAATGGATGACAATAGACAACTAAGCTAGGAAAATTTTCCGTTTTAATCCACACAATAATTCTGCACACTAATTGTTGCCCAATAATCGTGCACACATAGATGCTGTACCAAAAAAGCCAAAATCTCACTTTTACTATCTTAAATATTCAGGTTTGAGAGGTTATTAACATTTTGGATTGACTAAGAACATTGTAATTGTTCAACAATAAAACGAACCCTCAAAACTACAATTTGCGTAACAATTTTGCACTCAGTGTAAATCTGCATTCATGTAAAAGGAAGGTTGGCTAGAGTTCCATGAAGGTTATGCTTTTTAATAACATAGGGAGCTGTTGTCCCAGCAACATGTAGCAGCTTAATCTGGTAACATTCATCTTTCAATATGAATATTAATGATTCACCTTCCGAGCTTCTTAGACTGCTCTTCTTTATTTTCTCTGGTCAATGTTAATTATGGTGCACACAAAACTCGACTATAAACAGTACTTTTTCTGTTTCATTTGAAGGAGTAGTTAATTACTTAACAGCACTACTAATGCTGTTATCAGAACTGTAACTCTTCCATTTATGTTGTCACAGACAATTGAGGTTGGTATTCTGTCCTAGAACTAAATGTTCTTGTACAGTTTGACAAATAATCAGTGTCAGAGAAGGAAATTATTTGTTAATCCAATATATAAACTTCAAAACTGGAGCCTCATAAAAAAGCAACATGTTATTGATTAAACTTCTATGTAAACACAACCACTCATAGCTTAAAATTGTTGTATTCCTATCCTAATACAGGCAGCATGATAAACACAATACTATCAGATATTATCTTCCATCCTTCTAGATCAGTACTAATCTCTACAGGAATTCCTGCTTATTGCTAATGATTACAATTGGTGTTGTAAAAACAGACTTGACAGGAAAAATACTGATATCTATAAAAAAACAGTAAGCATTTAAGTAAAGTCTCAAAGATAATGTGTTTTCATTCCTGAAGGAAAGGAATAAACAGTTGCTGTTATGCAATTTTTTACAATTGGAACTGAGCCTTAATGGCAAAATTTCATTGGAGGAAATTGTTTTATAGCCACAAATAGTTCTTTGTTGGTAGTAATAGTATTTCATGAATAGTTGCAGTCATTAGTAAAACTTGCTTGATCTCAGCTTCTGATGTCATCTTTCTTTGCTTCTTGGTTCACAATTTCAGTATTTGAGTTCCTGTACTCCTGGGTTTTTTATCTCTGACGTTTTTTTACTTTTATTAGTAAGCTGTTTATTTTGACTGTCTGACTCTTGCTTATCACTATTACATGACACCTGCATAAAGTCAGAACCTCTTTGCAGAGTTCTATTTGGCTGAATATATTTTTCTGAAAGTAAAGAGGTTATCCTTCACTTTTGTTTAGCTGGATGGTTTATTATAAGAACCTGAAGCTACCTATCTGTCTTGCTTGCAACTAAGAGATGCACTGATCCTATATTAATATTTGTATTGGTCCCGATATTGTAAAAAATTCTAGCCAATCTGGTATTGGTGACAATGTTCCCGATCCATAAGGACAGATCTATTCAATGTAATTCTATGCTTTGGGCAGATGATGGTGTAAAACCACCAACGCAAAAATAAAAGCCTCACACCTTCAGAATTTGTACTTTCTTTTTATGTTAAAGCAGTCTAAAGCATATAAAAAATTAACACCACTGGTCCGTTTTTGGTGTAACACTGGCTCCTTCCTGTCTACCTACACAGTTTTGCGGGGTGCGGAAGGAAAACCTAGAGCACATTATCAGACTGGGCTTTATTGGTTGTTTAAATTCTGTTGTTTTGATTTTGGACAGTAAATTAAGCACATGACTCATTACATGCTGCTCACAGGTGTTATGATCAAATATTCTTTGGAAATGGCAACATCCACCATAGAGATACTGTTGGAAAGAAACGTTTTAGAATACTTTTAGAATACTATTACAATACGCAGCATGGCACCTGCACATACATCTTGGTCTGTCCGATGGTGGTTGTAGGCTGCAGACTGTTCACTGTGCGACATAACGGTGAACAGTGCTGCACCCTGCTGATGAACTGAATATATATATATATATATATATATATATATATATATATATATATATATATATATATATATATATATATATATATATATATATATATATATATATCTTTATTTGAGGGAATCCCAAGCTGTTCTCTGGCTTGTTGAGAAATCCTAATATCATCTTTGTGTGTGAAATGTAAATATATTTTGGAGCGCTTCTGCTGCAATGCCATTTTGAATATTTCCTAGAGCAAAATGTTGCAAAATTTCTACTCCTTTAGGTATGAAAGGAAGCTACCTATTGGGGTTTTTTGTACAGTGTACCTATTCAAAGGGGAAGAAGACTGTACTTTTACAACAGATGGTTTTAAATATTTTTCTATATTTTGCTCATAGTCCAGTGCAAGCAGCAGTTGTCATTTGAATAAAGTAGAAAGCCAATCAGTTATTTTGGTTTTATCAGGGATCATAATCTGTTGTATAATGCTCTGAACAATAGTTGCATGCTGACAGATTTCTGTTTACATAAATAAAAATGACAGTTTTATTTATTCAGGGATAAAGTTTCCAAGTCATAGCTTGGAAAGCTTTGGCCTTTCCAAGCTCTGACTTGTAAAAGAGTACTTTGACTTGGAAAGGCCTTTATAAGTGTAACAGCTTCGCTATGAAAACACAGTTGCCCTCTTTGATATATAATGACTATTCATGTTCGTTTAGTTCATTTTTCCTATCCGTATTTAGGCCTGATTAATTTTAGACCTAGAATGAAGAAAATAATGTAATTAAACCTGTCTGGCAATGTGAAGTAAAATATAAATAAATAAATAAATAAAGTAACACATGGCAGATATGTGTAACCCAGTGTTTAAAGAGACACACACAAAAAAAAATAATAATATATGTTGATTTAATGTCTTATTCTACCAAAAGAGCTAAAAGGTAATAAAGTTATTGCATTATGTAATTGCATTTATTTTAAGATTGAATGTATATTATATTCTCTTTTTTTTTTACCACATATAAGCTAATCTCTTTAGTTTTACTAATATGTCGGAAAATTTGTATTCTGTTAACTTGTTGCTGTACAACATGAAAGAAAAAAATAAGAACTTGAGAAATTATTAAATATAGCTTAAGCTTTAGTGATGCTGGCATCTTATGTGCTAAGATGTTTTACTTTGGCCTTGTTATAGGTCAGTTTTTTTGAGCTTGTATGATACACTTTTGGCCTGGAGGGCCAGAGATTCCAAGACCCTCTTCTCCTGAACCTGGATGGCGAGGCCCAGCCCAGAGGACCAGGCGCACGGGTAGATAGTGACCCGACTGGTCACCAGCCGAGAGACTGAAAAATTGATGCATTGGAGACTGAATTATTCAAATTATTTATTTATTTATTTTAAAAAGCGCGCAATATTTGTTTGTCTTTTTTAAATGTGGATCCACAATTGTTTATTATATTAAATCTTGCTCTTTCTTGTAGACACTGTGTGTTCTGTTGTTGCTCACACCTGGGTTCCCTCGAATTTAGAATCTTCTGATTAGGCCCAACTTCCTATATATATATATATATATATATATATATATATATATATATATATATATATATATAGTATAAATTAATTAACCTGTTTTTGTGGGTTGCATGTTACATATGGTTAATTGCTTTTATGTGATCAGAAGTTCTTAGTTCAGAGTTTTAAGTTTGATTCCCTTTTGGAGCTTTTCTGTGGGATTCTAAATTGCCCACAAGTGACTGAGAGCATGGATTGTTGCAGCAGCTGTACACACTGTGATATTTTCCTTTAAATAAAAAAAGAAAAGTTATTTTATTTTTTATTATTCAATCCTCTTTACTATTAGCAAAATTGTGGAGAGAAGAAAAGTTCTTTTGTGGCAAATCATCTTATGTGTAGCGCACATCAGTGGGGGTCAAAGGACATCCCAAAGCCTAAATCTTATTGGTCAATTTGCTTTTTCTGTGTGCTATTAATGATGAGGGGAGTTTGAACCTCCCGTTGTTCTAAAATCCTGCCTGAGTTTTTTACAGAGTCTGCGGTTCTGGCAGGTCGCCTTAGCTTTTTATGCGCTTTTGAAAACTTAAAAGCTGACGGGTGACCCGTTGGCTGACACCAGCAGATGTCGAAAAGAAATGTCTGACAGATCAGAAGGTATGTACAAAACTATCACTGCACCTGACCTACAATAGCACACCTCTCCAACGCACATCATGTGCGCGTTGCACAAAAGCACCACAAACCTAAACCATCAGAGCAGCATACCCTTTTTTTCCTTTTTTTTTTATTACTCAAACGATGCTAAATAATAAAGACATGGAAGCGAAGCCTACCCATGTGATCCACGGAAAGAGGAGGATGGAGATTCCCATGTTCAGGTGGTGTCAGAGGTCCAAAAGGAGGAAAAGGTGAAGCAACAATGTTTGCTTAATTGTTACTTTTTTGGGAACATTTCGACTAGATTAAATTGTTTAACCCACAGTCTTAGCGCAGCGCTCAGAAAGAGCGGCAGATATCAGTTAAAGATATCAGCTCTCCAGTTCGGGAAACGTCAAAGAAGTTCAAAGAAGACGACCCGCTAAAACCGCACACGGTAAAAAGCTCCACCGGGATCCAAACCGGTCGTAGAACTCTGCTCATTCATTTTTAGCTTACTGAAAAAGTGCCAAGCCACCAAATAAACAAAAGCAAACTGACCAATAAGATTTAAGCTTTGGCATGCGCAACCCCACAGACTCAGATGTGCACTACGTACAAGATGTTTTGACACATAAGATCTTCTTTTTTTTCCTCCACAAGTTTGTTAATTGTAAAGAGGGTTAGATAATAAAAATTCCAGAAATTATTCTTTTCTTTTTATTACTTCAAGAAAAATCTTAAGGGAGACAGAGTGGGTGCAAATGTACAGCTGCAGGCACTGCTGCCCTCCGATAATATCCTGCATTTCTGAACCTTAACCATAGAAAAGAGTGTTATGCATAAAGCAATTTATTTTAAACGTTTTTTTGTAATTTACTTTAAAAAAAAATCTAAATATAAACAATGTTATTAATTAATTGTAAAAACATTAAATTAAATAATTTCGCTGGCAGTGCTCCCTAATAACAATGGCTATTTTTAGAACTTGCTCTGCAGGCGACTGACAAGGTCCCCTTGGGCGACCGGGTGCCCGCGGGCACCTTGTTGGTGACTCCTGCTCTGGAGTCCAGTCCAGGTCGGCCAAACGCTGTTTCACGACGTCCTTGGATGTCCAGTTGAGGGATTCGGGTCACGGCACAGAACCTTTGTAGAAAAAAAACTATTTCTAAACACCGTTCAGGTAAAATCACTCAATGAGGTTTATTCATGAATTGTGCACAACCCAGGGAGCTCGTAGGACAATCAATAATGAAGCAAGTCTGGATGAAAAGCTCTACCAGGCAGAGACAACATATGAGTTTTATACAAAATGGATAAGGGATCCAAAGCCTGGGAAACAACTGGTTCCCATGCAGCTAGGAAAAACAATGTCCAACCTTGTACATGTAACCCAGTTAGCATTATCTTGGTGGAAATATACAAAACTTAGAATAAACACGTAGCAATATAACTAGTTGGTGTGACCTTATTGTAATTTTTCCAAAGTCTGATAGACATAACAAGGGTAATATCAATAACTGATGCTTATCTTGTTGCTGTGTATGTTTGGGTTTCTACTCATGTTGTATTTGGTTATGCATGTGGCAGTTTGTGGGGTGTTTTACTGAACAAAAACAAGCAATGACTTCTCCGTAGGTGTGAGTGTGTGTGAATGGTTGTTTGTCCTGTATGTCTCTGTGTTGCCCTGCGACAGACAGGCAACCTGTCCAGGGTGTACCCTGCCTCTCGCCCGGAACGTAGCTGGAGATAGGCACCAGCAACCCTCCCGACCCCTCTAAAGGACAAGGGTGAACAGAAAATGGATGGATGGATGAAACAAGCAATGACATGTTTGGTTTTTTTTTCAGGGATGTCAATAGGGGTAGGGAGACTGCAATATTTCTATTGGTATCAGTCCACATTTTTCTGACATACTACCATGCAGACAAAATAAGCTATTTGAATTTGAGGTATTAACATGCTTACCTATAAAATACTGAAGAAAGTTATAATAATTGCTGTTACTTTTACACTGCAGCAAGATGAAGCAGTGTTTCTAAAGAAGCAATCAGAATTTACTGTCTCAAGGTTTAAGGTATGCAAACAGAAATCTTTCAATCATTTGTACATTATATTCATGCTCTACTCCAACCACTTAATATTTACTCACACCTGAGCCATTACACAGTCACTGATTTACCATGCATTGCTTCTTTGCTTTAAACCTACCTGCTTTGGTTATCTACAGCTTCACTGTCACACTTATAGGTGCAAAGCACTGACTCAGCCAATGCCCATTTTTTGATAACTGATTTTGCAGTAAAGTTTCTGTCCTCATGCTGTCTGCAATTATATTGGTTTAAAAATGTTTTAACATGTTACCACTTGGTTACATAGAGTCACTGAGGCAAAACCTCCATACAAGGTGTCCACTTAGATAAAACCGTGACTCTGACATTCCTAACAGTATAACACTTTCACACATGAAAGCACTGGTGGATCAAAAATACTCTTCCAATCAAGAAATAGTGACTTTAAGTAGAAATGGAAAATATGGCCAAAATATTGGTGAAATCTTTTAAACTGTGAATTTATGGTTATATCGCAATTTCTTCCCAAGCCCCGGTCCCGGTCGGCACAAGAAATAAATAAATATTTTTGTTTTATGTATTATGAGTCTGGAGGATCTTTTATTTTGAAAATCCTTTAATTTGATTCTCTAGATCAGTGGTCCTCAACCCCAACCACTTATGATCCCAATAGGTACTGGGCCGCGCAATAAATAATTAAATATTTCCGTTTTATGTATTATTTGAGTCTGGAGGATCTTTTATTTTGAAAATCCTTTAATTCGATTCTCTAGATCAGTGGTCCTCAACCCCAACCACTTATGATCCCAATAGGTACTGGGCCGCGCAATAAATAATTAAATATTTCCGTTTTATGTATTATTTGAGTCTGCAGGATCTTTTATTTTGAAAATCCTGTAACCAGATTCTCTCGGTTACGTCTTGCCTGCCAACACTGAACCTACAAGCAGCGAAATAAGTAAGAAACAGATCAGACGTCTTTGGAAGGTTTCTTTACTAAGGGGGAAAGGCCCAGAGAAGAGACAGGAGAATGGATTTATCCTGGTAGGTTATTCCTATGTTCCAAGCCCGCTCTACATGATATGCGGTGACCGGCTCGCTAATGAGACAACAAATCTTCAAACTACTTTGCCACAGAGACCAGGCACCCTGTGGATAAACAACATCTCTGGTGTTATTGTCTCCCATCACGATGTAACCCAGATCTCATTGCAGACAAATAAGTTCAGGACTCCCATTGATATGCTGTTATCGAGAGTTAAAATTTTCATAAAAATAGTGTTTGTTTTTGTGCCACATCTGTATCTTATCTTGAAGGGACATTTAAATGTTATCATAACAAGCAGAGTCAGAGATGTTAGGGCAGTGGTCGAGACGAGAGGAGTAGAGACACGATTTAAAAATTGTCGGTCAATTTTCCAAACCTCTGTAACAACACAGAAGCTGATAGAAGTACAAGTTCGATCGGTTTGTGTGTCCAGCCACATGGCAGGAGAAACACACCAATTCCACTCACGATCATCCAACCTGATTCCAGTAGAGAATCCCGTAAAACCCCCAACATACCTTACGTGGATTTAGAATAAACAAAATCCACTTGGAAAGTCCAGACTTTCTAAGTCCAGACATGGCAAGTCTGGACTTTCTATGCAATGGCCCATGGAAAGTCCAGATTTAACCCTGTTTCTACATTGTCAATATTTCTACATGACAATGTAGAAAGATTGATAGTCTGTGAACTCATTTTAAGCGATAAAAGATGTAACAAGAAGAAAAGGCGATAAATGATGGCAGGAACAGCCGCTCTATTGCTGCACTTTGCACTAAACCTGGCTCTCAGTTGAGCGATGTCAGCTGTTTGGAATTCCCCTCCGTTCTTTCATCACTATGCTTTCTGATTGGCTACCTCAACAGGTATCATTCCCAGTCAGGGAAAACCCCACATGCAGCAATAGTCAGGCCATGACAATCCAACATGTTGAATATGCCTGAGCCGTTCTGATGTTCTACCAACTGAACTAGATCAGTCGTGACACACATCGGTTACAATTATCTTAGAATTCAGAACGCTCTGAGATTATCATAAGGGGAAAATTGGCGCCAAAAATTTAAAATTGTGCCATGTGGCCCCTCCCCCCTTTGCTCTTCCTGCCGCAGTAAAATTGCCAAGCCTTGACCAGCCCGCTGTGATAAAAAAGTTGGGGACCACTGATTTAGACCACACATTTCTAAACACATTTAATTATTATTATTTTTCTTTTTTATATCTTGCAAGAATCAGTCGAGTACATTTAACTATATTAAAAAATCTAGGTATTTAAGGCCTGAAATACAATCTGCATAAGATTTAAATTGCCAAGCAATATTTTCATTTAACCCATGAACAACACCAGCAACAGAATCTGATTACCCTGCATAAAATAATCTACTATTAATGGGTAGAAGTTGATTAATAGACAATACTGTATTTTCTAAATTCAATTGATTGTCAAACACAAATCTTTCACCATCTAATATCAGTCATATTGTCCATCTCTAGCTCAAAGTAAAGTAAGTTTATCAACCGTTTATCTCTTGAAATTACTAGTGGTATAATCTTGGACACAGTCCTCCAATATTAAAACATCATATGCCATCAATGCATAGTGTTAGAAAATGGATGGATGGATGCCGTCAATGCAAGAGTTTAGGAACTTTATTAAGACAATCAAAATGAAGGTGGAAATGTTTTTGATTTAATGCATGCTACCACTGTACAACAGTATACCAGCACAAATGTATAACTCACAATAGATTATGAATACAACAATTACCTCTTCGGTGTTGGGGGTAATGATGCATTGATACCAAATGATTCCCAAGTTAAATGTAGGGTCATCTGTGTGCCAGCTGAAGCTTGGCTGAAACTGGGTCATGCAACAACACAATGAAGCCAAACACAGCAGTAAATCTGCATCAGTTGCATGTACCTCAACACAAAAGACACATCCCTGTGAAGCCAGCTCTCTTCCCTTTTTGGTGAGTCACACATGCCAAACAGAGATGGCTCAGAGGCATATCAGTGGTGGATTAACTGAAACCCCTCCACTGACTTGGTATTTTTATACGCCACAATGAAGCTTGCCAGCTTGAGAGGTGATGTTTGAAAGAGGCTAAAGTGTTGCAATGGCCCATGAAAAGTCCAGACTTTACCCTGATTGAAATGCAGCAGTGGGACCTTAGGAAAGCTATTTTCGAGTTAATATCTGCAAACCTCAATGAGCCAAAGCAACCAACGATGTGAAGATTTGTTCACGTTCTACCATCATAGTGCTGGAGCCTAAACTTCTCTTAAATTGAATATAAAGGTAACTTTCTGAAGCCTAACACAGAAGGTTAAACATTTGTCATGTTTCTATTTTGCATTTCAAATAAAAAACACAAGCACCAGACAACTAAGAATGGAGCCAAAAGTTGCTGAAGAGTGATTACTTTACATTTGCATTCAAATTTGACAAAAGTGTATATCAGAATGGCCAAACCACAAAAAAGTATCATTGGCAAAGTCTGCAACCAGAAAGTCAAAATTTATATGACTATGTGTCCACTGAAAATAAAGAAGACTTAAGAAACCATTTTATGAAAAACTTTGTGGAGTAACAAACTGGCATCACACCCAAGAATTTAAAAGTGCTCTGTGGTGAGTCCAGTTTGTCTCTAATTCACCAAAATATCGCAAAACAGCTTCTGAATTTTTTAAAATATAGATTACATAAATTGACAAAAAATACCACCATTCAAGTAAGCATTGCAATTCAGCTCTGATTTTGACCAGCAGTGTTACTGTAGCACCCTCAAGGATTTTGGCGCAATGTAGAATTATAAAATAGGGTTTATTCTGGTATCGACAACCCATGAGAATTGCTCACAACAGAGGAGGTCAACAAAATACCATATCAAGACAAATTCTCATACTTTATATTTAACGGTTAGCATTTAATCACAGAAAATAAGCATAAACTAAACATACCTTGTGAGCTGACGTCCCAGAGGGGCTAAATAATCCTTAATGGTTGTATTCTCCTCTCCTTTATCGTTTCTCTTGTGTATTTTTTATATTTACCTTCAGTTTTCACCTTTCTCTCTGTGAAATTAACAATCATTTGCATCCTGCAAATAGTATGCACCTTACAGTTTGTATGAAACTTAAGTATAGAGTAGAATAGAATAGAATAGAAAAGAATAGAATTTATTGATCCCCAAAGGGTAATTGCTTATTTGTTGAAAGCTATTTCATCTTAGGTAATAAACACAAAATTTGTAAAATATATATTTACCTAAGAGTGATACTTAAAAATTACTAAATATAAACAAATAAATAAATAACAAGTAAGCAAATGTATCTTGCAACAACTCATACAGAACTTAAATATAAACAAAGGTATCTACTAACTACTCGTATGGAACTTGAATATAAACAAATTTAGCTGATATAATTTACTACTGGGTAGTAAAAGGAATGTATAATACGGTTGTAGCTACATTGCTATTATCTGTCACCAGAATGATAAACTTTTTCAGAGTCATTTTGTTTTACTCCAAATGTGAGTACAGTGAACAATGAACTACAGAGTCGGGCTCTAAAGGCAGACAGAGCGATAGTGTTACATATAGAACTCTGTTTATGTCACTGTTACTTTGTTAATATTACTGTGGTTACAGCAGAAGACTCTTGTATGCGCGAGCACTATGTGGCGGATTCTGGGGGGAAAATGTTAGAGCTGCCATCTGTTGGTCGGTGTGTGTATGCGTGTGTGTAGGCGTGTGTGCGTGTGCGTGTGTGTGTGTGTGTTTTGCCAACTGTCCTTAATAGATAGATAGATAGATAGATAGATAGATAGATAGATAGATAGATAGATAGATAGATAGATAGATAGATAGATAGATAGATAGATAGATAGATAGATAGATAGATAGATAGATAGATAGATAGATAGATAGATAGATATTTTGTGAATTTGACTATGGATACAAATCAGTTTTGGAGGTACTAAGTTTTCTTGTGCCTGATGCAGAATGTAAATGGTCCCTGTCCCACAGCTGCGCCTATAGCACTTGCACAGACAGTGATTGCAACATTCCTGCCATGTGTGGCAGCATCTGCTGAAAAGATCCCAGGAGACGAGGTGGTTTTGCAAAAAGTTTGTTCAATGCATTGGTGCTATGACTCAATATCAGGCCTTTTTTAGTCAGGGAAGATAGGACTGCAATGACTTTGCCCTGCATGTGTTTTTCACTTTTTCATTTCACATTTCTAACAGGATGTTTCATGTATAAAATGTTTTCTGAGGTCATAGATGACCTCTGTGGAGTGAAAAAAAAGTCTACTGCAAAAAACATAACATCTTTTATCCGACTGAGGTTCGGTCCAAGGTTATTTAGCGATGTACTGCTTTCAGTTTTTAACAGAAATCTTTTTTTTGCAAACTTCTGCTCTTTTGAGTTTACACATTACCACTTCCACACAATCAAGTATATTGAAGCGTTCTTATTCTGTCCATCACAATGCACTTAAAAAACTAAATCTCAAGAGATTAATTAGACTGACTGAAGTCTTTTCTTCCTCCCAGGATTAGTCAAACATCTTTTGGTTATTAAAAGGGGTGTTTTTCTCAATGTACTGTTTTTAGACTTTTCTTTCTTTCAACGCTATAAGACAGTTTTACAGTGGGGAAATTAAGTATTTGATCGAATGTCAATTTTTTTCAAGTCTTTCCAATTACAAAGAACGCATAGATCTATAATTTGTCTCCTTGGTATACCTTAACTGAGAGACTGAGTTTTCTTCAGAGTGGCGGGATCCTGCCAGGTGGCCTATGGCTCCTGGGTATTTGTTGGGCCAGTTTTGGTCAACACAAGTCATACAAACACAGGTTCATAATTAAATATACCACCAATATGGTTACGTCATGCAAGGGATAACAATGATTTTATAAAGTCAACCGCACAATTAGGATACCATCTGCAAATATGGTTTTGCAGAGTAAATGATGCCCAGACGGTTCATAGGTGATTGAAATGCCAAAGCAGGAGACACGGAAAAGGAAGCAAAATCCAAATGTAAAAAACAAAGAGAGTTTTTTGGTTGTTTTAAATAATACATTCTTTAAAATACTAAAAGCTTAGCCTAAAATTATATTACTGAGAGCTAGACACCCGAGGTCAGCTGACTGAACGACGAGTTTGACTTTTTCTCCCCGACTTACAAAAAGACAAATTTAGCTGTTTGGAAATATAGTTATAGAAAGAAGACACAGTGAAGGTGTATTATTTGTAGTTGTTGAAGTCCCAAGAGTAACCTAGAGAGGAGCAAAGTTGAGTGAATATATATAAAAAACGGAAAACATTAGATACCGACATATGTCAATATGTTGAGATAAAACAACAAGGAGATAACATAGACAAGCCTGAATAAAGGGAGGAAGAGAGCAGTGATTGAAAGCAGACTGCCTAAGTAATAGGGTGGTGATTATCGGAGTCTAATTTAAAACAGGCTGCAGCTGGTGAAAAGCAGGGAACTGGAGAGTACTTAGGGATCTTTTTTCAGCATATTCATCAATAAACATAAAAAATCCACAATAACTAATCAGAGCATTATCAAGCACAAGACTGGTCAGTAGGAATGTGCAATATGGCATAACATTTCTATTATGGTATATATCGTGATGGGTGGTGATAATGACATATATCACAATATGTTTTGGTATAAAAGAAAAAAACTGCAATAGGAATGGAAAAAAAAAAAAAAAAAAAACAGGGGGTGTCATTTGGCCAGTGTTTATTTTGAAATCTGCTTAGCAACAAAATAATCTCAATAAAGAAAATTCCTCTACTAGGTCCAGAGAGTTTTTAAATAAGAAACAAATCAAGTATTAGACTTCTTGTAGTGTAAAATGCAAAATATATCTAATGCAGATAAAGTCATCTTTTTATTTTCTGAATAAGATTTTATTACATTTTTATTACATTTTCACAAGTAATGTCCACCAGCAATTGCATCGGCTCAGTAACAGCAATGGGGAGCAAACACTAAACAGTAGAAAACATTGGAAAACGGAGGGGGAAATAAGAAATCCTATTCACAGGTTGGCCAGCTTTTCTGTACGTGGGGCATACTACATTTTTTAATCGCTGTCAAATCAAACCCCACTGGAGCCTCATGCCCTTACCATCACAACTCTTAATTTGGCCCCTGCAGTCTGAGTAAGTATGTGTCCCGTTTAAGGTGGAAGATTTCCATTTTATTTAGGAATCTTTATGAAAGTTGTTCCAGTGCAACTAATCTGTGTAGTTGATTATAGCTCAAACTAAAGACTAGAGTAGAGGTGGCCTTCCACTGAGAAATAACCAGTTTACCCCCCAAAATTAATGCACTGTGGACCCATTCAGCAGTGTTGGATGGCAAATGTTTAAGAGATGATAGGTCCCCCAAAATGAATAATCTGGAAGAAAACTGAATTTCTTTCTGTACAATTGATTTGACCAGTGACGTGCGGTGAGGTTCATAGCTGTTGAGGCACTGACTTAATCATAATCAGATTTACAAATGTAGACCCCCTGCATGTTATTGTTTACATAAGGAAATTTTGTGCATGCGGACAATGCTGGAGGGTAAAAAGACTACATGTCATGCATAGCCGCGCTGCTGCCATAGAATAATTCCGTTAACTCAATCAAACTTGGACATATAGATATTATTTATTTTGTGTTGTCTGCCACAGTGAAGGAAAAAAAACAACAACATTAAAGTACAATTGAAAACCATTATTTTTTGCTCTCTGTATCAGTGCAGCTATGCGCAGACTTGTTACCATAGCATCTGACCACACCATAAAAAACACACTCAAATATTTCCCACACAAAGAGCAGAACATTAAGTCTGTTGCAGTAGTATTGTTTTAGGCTTAATGTTTATTTTGAAATTATTGTTAAGTGATTGCTGTGGTAAAAGGAGAAAACTATAAATATATTGCTGCACTTGGCTTTACTGTATGGCTAGCTTGCTGTTACTGTCTCTTACTAAGCAGTTGTGGAGTCACAATGTCTGAGATCATGAGCGTCCCTTATCATGAGACAAGAGAAGTGCCTGCTTCACCTCGAATCTGTTCTCTGCCTCACCTGTCATCAAATCTTGAGCTTCCAGGCAATTCCATATCATATGGTTCAATGTGCCTGTCTCGGTCTCGCATTGAACCATATGTGGTCACCAATAAATTCTATGCCAGTGATGGCCGAAGTCGGTCCTCAAGGGCTGTCATCCTGCAGGTTTTAGTTCTCTCCCTGGTGGTAGTAACAACCTTCTCAGCATGTCAATGTTCTTCTTAGGCTTTCCAAAAAGCCATCATTTGATCCAGGTAGTTAAATCATGGAGAGAACGAAAACATGCAGGATGCCAGCCCTCGTGGACCGACTTTGGGCACCACTGTTCTATGCAGTAGTTTGAATTGTACTATTTGAATACAGTTCCCTGGAGATTTTTTTAAGATTTTTTTTAGATTTTGAAGTGTCATTTTCCATTCCTGAGCTGTGAAAGCTTTGCCAACAATAGCTTTCCTAGCTGATCTCAAAGCAGGGAGCCCTTTGTCCATACCCTTTACCAAAATGGAATAATATTTAGAGACTACATGGTGTCATTCTTAGATTTTCATAATATGAGAATCATAATCTACAGCTGCAGGAGGTGTGGCTAGAGATCCGTAAATTCAAAATACTAAGTGACAAAGTTATAGGTACCTCCAGAATTGACTTTCTGGGAGCTGAATTGTATTTTTAGTGCATTAAAGGACTTAAGAATCCCTCCATCACATAGATCTCCAAAAAGTCCTGCTAATGACCCCATTATTGGTGTGTTGAAGTAGAGACACATCTAAAAGTTGCAGGAGACTGGCCCTCGAGGACCAGGAGTGCTGGTACAATGTTAATTTATTTATGGATCTTATCTGTTGTTGTAAAGTCAATTACAATATATGTTTGGTTTTCTGTGTATCTACCAGTCACTCTCTGCTACTATTGTGTATACCCCAGAACAACCTTTTGAGAATTAAAGCGTCTGAATATCGTCAAATACTGATCGTTCCTGCATTGCTTTGGTGAAGCGTCCTTTTGATAAGACCTTCAATTAGTCACTTTCTGCTATAGCGCTAAACAGAAGTGCATGATGATGATGTGTGTCTACATATTTATAGTTCAAGATGCTGCATGCATGTTCCATTTGTTGGAATATCTGGGATTGTTTGAGAATGGTTTTGGATTTTTATCATTTTTGGTATCCGTTAAGTTTTTCTATTTAGTTTGCCCTGTTTTCCACTTCTGTTTTTCCTTAGTGATTCTAGTTATGTTTCTTGTTTCTAGTTATTTTCTATTGTTCTAGTTCATCATGTTTCTTTAGTCTAAGTTGTTCTGTAGTGTTGGAACTATTTACTGCCTCTCCCTCACTCTCCTGTATCACTTTCTCTTTCCCCCTCACTAGCCTGGCTCCTGCTCCAACTACTCACCGTTGTAATCAATTAGCTCTTCAGCAAAGGTCTTATGTCAATCTCGCAACCTTCCCAATATTTGAGCTCCTCATAGTCAGTCACATCCTGTTCGTCATGTCACCTCTCCTCTCCTTGATCCTTCTGCCTGGCTCCCTCATATTCTCTTCATGTCTCTGGTTTGGATTTATTTTTCTTTCTTGGTCTTTGGTGCATTTGTAAGTTTGATTCCTCTTTTTTCATTCAACAACAGTCAGAAACTTTTACATCTCATGCGTGCTGTATTTGGGTCCACACTTCGACCACACACCATGGCACAATTAGACACAGAGTGAAAATGTATTGGGTGGGCCGGCAACCAACTAAACCAGTTTCGACTGGTTTAGTAACTCAAAAGATAGCTAGGCATGAAAAAACCATAAAGCATAAACCATTAATGTATTTAATGCATTTCATATTAAATACATGTGTGTAATTTTTAAAGATGAAGAAAAAAATAGCTGAAGTTTGTATCAGTCTGATATAAAACTGTTCTATTCCTGAACTCAGATTTATTTGTCAAAATAATATTTGACATTTTTGCTATGTTAAAAACCTCAAAAGGTCTGTGTTTTCAGAAGCCTGATACAAGTTGTTTTTGTTTCTTTATTAGTTCACTCAGACTTTTTAACTAATACATGTTCCAAATGTGTTAGAGAGGTGTTTTCACATCTAATGCTCAGACTTTTTTCTTGTAGAGTAAATATCCACTAAATGTATCTCTCCACACCAAGTATATTGCTACAGAGCTATAGTGACTGAGATAAACTGCAGAGCAGGGAGGACTTGCTACCAGACACCCTGCTGATTAGCTTGATTAATTAGTCCCAGACTTCATCAGTGATATTTGGAATTTGTATTCAAAGGATCCCCCAGTAAAATAGTAGTATTTTTTGCTTGTATTAGTATGCCTGTTTACGTCACAGTCTCTCATGAATAAACATATTGAGTTTATTGTTCTCCCCCTCTCTTATATATTACTAAGACAGCCTTTTTTACTACGAAAATACTGCTTAATGTTTATTATTTCTGGCACTGCTTTACAAAATATCTTCACTGATTCTAGTATGTAGCTGTTTTCTGTACACACTAGAACAATGACAGCTTTAAAGTAAATCGTAAAATAATAATTAAATTGGATAGCTAAGTACATAATTGTGAACTTATTTAAGCACATTCCTCTTTATGGCATTAGTTCATTAACATTTGTTATCCATGCAAAGAATCTCTAAGGTCCCACCACTAGGGCTGGACATAGGAAGGTGTGGGCCCCTAGGCTTGAGCCAATGTGCAGTGTCTACTTAATCATGGTTATACAGTTGCGCATAACATGCACACACACACACGGTTTACAACAGTCACCTTATGGTTGCCTACTTAGTGACTTTTTGCTATATTTTCCACAAACAGACACACACAAAAAATAAGCAAGTCAGGTTTTTTTAAAGATTGACGATCGGCCAAAAATTTGCAATTTTAAAATATCGATATGTCTGCAGAATGGTTCGTAACTGTAATCAATGTAAAGACCATTACTTCAAACCAGTGGTTCCCAAAGATTTTATGGGTCCCCCTATGGGTTACAATAAAATCCCCTGTACAAAAAAAATTTAAAATCAAGTGGGCACACATCATTCAACCAGACATAAACCTATACACATATTTTGTTTTCAAACTCCACTGAAGTTTATTTTATACTTGAGGTTGCAACAAAACACACTACATCCACCCCACACTTAGGGAACCACCGCTTCAAACAAAATACATTTAGTAGTTATTAAAGAGGTACTTGAACATCCTGAATATGTCTCCATATTACATATAGAACATTCCTAAGGAAGAAAAACTGGAGAGTGTTGTCTATTCATCCTATATATATTGTATTTATTTATTCTTTTTCATTTCTATGTTACTTCATTTGTCTCGCTTCTTCTTTCAATTTTTATCAACAAAATTTTTCTAATTATTAGGTCTATTTCCTTACCAGGCTCATAGTCAGGGTGAGTATTTCCCCTCAAAACTTTTATTCTGTGATGACTAGATTTTTAGCTGAACTAAAAACACTTGGCCCTTTGACTGTAGCAGTAGGACAATTCCTCCCACCGCTGCTAGCTGGAGAGGCTAAAGCTTATTCCACTTTTTTAAGTTCATGTTTACTGCAGGCGAGCAGAGCAGTCACATTACTCTTCTGTGACTTTCGCTTTTTTCTTGCTCTTTAAGTGGTTTTGTGACTCTGTTTCCAGTCACAAAAACCTGCTTCAACGTATCGCTGATTTTAGTATTGTTAAAAATATGACATGCAAAGCAAAACACAGCTGTGATGGATGGAGGATAAATCAGCTTGTGTTTGGATGACATAGGCTGTGAGCTGGCTTTCAAACCACCAACTGGAGAGCAGACATTTCAGAATTTTTCTAAACCTGTTCCGATGTTTTAAAATTAACATCCATATTTTGACAGCTCCCTACTTCTTGCTCAGCCCAAACGGTCCACCGCCAGGTCAGACAGAGATTAAGATTCTGGCAGACGTAGAGCTGCTGTTAGCAAGGCTAACATTTAGAGAAGTGGAGAAGAATTATGGTTCTGTTCCATGTACAATACGAAGTTCAAAAAATCTTGATAGGTTGGATATTTTCTTCACCGCCTCTTTGTCGTGCTCTTTTTCTCTCATTCTTTCGCTCCGCTGTCATACTTTCTATTGTCCGCCATGGGGAGAAATTACTCACTGATGCTCCTCCCCAATGTGTAAGACGCATCAAACCTGGAGCTATAATAATCAAGCATTCATGATAGACATTTGCAAAACCAATCAGACAGTTTTTCAAAAATACCATCAAAATCCCTTTAGTCAGTGATAAAATTAAGGCATTCTGACCTTATTCATTCATAAACATAAACATTGTTCAGAGACCCCATAGCGCCGGGACCCTAGGCTGGAGCCTCAGTAAGCCCGTGCTACAATCCGGGCTTGCCCACCAAGGCATTAGGGAAGAGGCTCCTCTGGTCTAGCTAATAGTTCTGGTTGCTTAACCACCTGTGGTTTTCTTTCCTACTTCCCTTGACCATCATGGCTAAGTCTGAACTTTGCCTGGGCCGTTTGCAATTCTGTTATTTTTCTTCAAGTCCTTTTGTTGTAGATTTGTTTTTGCTTTTTAAATTTTGTTGATGACCCAGTTTGATTCAAAATATCTCTTTTAGATGGCTCCACTTTTGAATCTAGAGTACTTTGATACATAAAGATCCATTTATCTCTTGCTTTCAAAACTGACTCAAATCTTCACCTTTCCACCTCTATGACTGGCAGCTTCTATTAAGTCTTGTTACTGATAGACTGTTGTGACAATCTGCTTGTTGCACAGAGCTGCTTCCACTGTTTTCCATTCTCCCTCAGCCCCTCCCATCGTGACACACATTCAGACACGTCCCTGACCTCACCTGACTGGCCCGCTGTTCAAACTGGTTCCCTTTCTTGTTCAAAAAGATAGCAGTTTCTCTCCAGACCTTGACATAGCAACAACTGCCGCCACCATTCCACCAGCTTGTTGGAATTATTAAAACTATATCCGAGGCTGTAAAATCCCTCCAAATGGAATCACTGTCATGCTGATAGTTACAATAATTGTGGACTGATAAAAAAACAAACCAATAGAAAAAAAATATGCACCAACCTCTCCGACAACGCAAGCCTGTTGCCCTTGGAAGTGTCTGACATCACTAAGTTAAAAACTACTCATAAGTTCTAAAAATTAAATCCAATATTACTAGAACAATAATCATTTATGCTCCTTAATGATATTAAAATATTACACGTGTCCAGTGCAGTTGGCACTGGATTCTTGGTTTTGCTTTATGTGAGACTATCACCAGACCTGTAAGTCCATTCATGCTGTTTACTTATTTTGTATTCACAATTGTTTGCATTTTTATGGCATATGGTTTCTTTGTTTAATTTATTCACAGCTCTTGCTTTACGGCAAAAAGTTTGCACAGAAGCCTTTACATGTCCTGAGGAAGACAAAAGAATTGTACACCATTTATTATTTTTTTTGTGGAGAAGGGATTTCTGTTTATTTTGCATATAGACATTTAAAATACAGAACTAGAAAACAAAATTACATAAATATATATATATTTTTTGTGCGTGTGAAGTTAAAAAGGATACTTTTTGTCATTTGTGGTACTAAAGGATCAAAACCATTAAAGTCCATGGTCCTGGTGTGACTAGATTTAAAAGAAAATATGAAAGTAACTCAACTTATCCTCATTGTCAGGTGGGATACCTGGCTGGCATCATTCAAAAATAAAATAATAAAAAATCTTTTGTAAACTGGCACACTGCATTTGCTTTTCTTCAGACATGATGCTGTGGATGCAAGTCAGTCAGCTCTGCTTTGGTCTCACGTTTCCAAAGACATCGGTCCAGAAGTCAAGTGTTTCGTTCATGTTCAGCTTACTTTTTGAGGTGGTCTCGGTCTGCTTTCAATCAAACTCTCGTGCTGTTTGCTTCTGGTATGAATGCAGACCTGCATCAATCAGAACAAACTTCATGGTTGCTCATAAAGTCTTCCTGAACTTCACTAGTCCAATGTGTAGCCTACTGTATGTACTGATTGAACTGAAAGTGTATCTGATCTGCTGTTATCTGCTTAGTGATGCTGCTGCTAGTATGTTGCAATTGAAAACCCGCAGATCATATCATCTCATTCAGCTTGCAGCATTTGCCAACATACTTCCGAAATTAGAATTATTCCATTGATTTCGCAATGGGATATTTGCATTGCTCCTCAGTTGCTCTTGGCATTGAAAATGGTAAAGCAGTTGCAATAATCACACATATTTGCATAACATAAACTTGTTTATTTCCAAATTTAATCCATTTGCAAAAACGTACAATGAGAATGCAAACCACACTAAATGGGAAAATAAGTCAAATCTGCTTTCATTCCAGACCAAACAAGCAGACCAAAGGACTGTTTTGTTGTGAAAACACCCTCAGTTTTGCAAATCTAAACTATGCAGACAAATTTCTTTTCTATACAACAAACTCTTCTAAGCAAGCCAGAATTCCTGTTATCATAAACTTTGATATTTAACCTGCTAACCAGAGCCTGTAGTGAGATGGAACTCTAAATATTGCATAGTCTAATCTTGGGGAGCTTTATCTCAAAGCTTCCAGGGAACACTGACAACTATCTTTTTTTTTGACATGCAGATGATTTTTTTCCCCTCTAGAATTATGACCTCATAACCATATCTCTGTTTCTGTGTTGGGTAACACCAATTGCTTGTCTAAGACCATTAAAGATTTTTTATTTTATCTAAATGAGCTTTAGTTAGGACACGCTTGCATGCTCTGGACCTGGAAACTGCCCAAAACTCCTGATTGTATAGAGGTCGTCACATCTGACGATTAGTAACAGTGGCTGCTACAGTGCTTTCCTTTGTTATTAAAGCAGCAGAAATGTACTTAGTTGTTCAGTTGACCGTAAATTCTTCACACTTAAAAATTTGCTTCCTTGCTCAACTATTTTCAGCTAATCAGCTGGTACCAGAAAAAAGATGTTTCACAATCTAATAAAAATGTTCTTAATGTTCTTCAGACAGTTATGAAGAATATTACCAAGAGCAAAAGTAACATGTTCGAGGTTTTGTGAAATCTCTACATACTTGGTTTCCATCTGTTTTTGTCGCCACAGCTGCTAAAGCTCCATCTATTCCTTACAAGCCAGGAAAGTTTAACTTTCATTAGACACAAACTGCAGAGAGCATGCACTTCTCTAAAAGAAGAACTGTGGGGGAACTGTTTGATGCATTTGTTATTACGCATGCCAGTCATCTTTCCAGACAGATTGGAAGATGGGCAGCATGTGAAATTACCTTTTTTTTTTGCTTTGTTCCATTCCTCCTTTTTCTTATACATTCACAGATTGTTTCTTCTTTATGTAAGCGTGCACACACCCGCACACACACCTACCCGTTTATGCTTTCTCCCAGGCATTGGTTTACACTCTCACCCTTTACGTTCAATCAGTCTCCCTGGTCTCTCCACACTGGTAGCTGCTAGCAGAGGCAATAGAGTAAAGACCATTTTCTGTGAATCAGAGCATTGCTATGTCTCTCCTATTTGCTATTCATGAGCTCTCCTGTCTTAGGTCTGTGTACCTGGGTCGGTGCATTAAGCTGAATGTGGATTAACGAGGGTGTCACTTTTAATGCAAGGCGGTGATGTCACGATAAAAAGGGGGAGTGGGAACGAGATAGGATGATTGTTTTTCTCATCCGTGGCCTGAAGGAGAAGCAAGTATATTCACCTGCAGCAATTTGTTCTGGTCAGCTGAAACAAAATATTTATTAGTAAGGTCTGTGAGTAAGAGTTAAACAATGTTCAGTATTTGTTATAATGTTCGTAAAAGCAGATATAAATAATACAAGAATCTAGGGAGACTTAAAAATTTAAATGAATGAATGAATAAATATGTAGGGGGACTGTAAGATGATGGGCTGATCCATTGTGGCATGTGATGCTAAGTAATAGGATATGAGTGAATGAATGGAGGAGGGGTGGGTGAGGAGAATTTGGAGGTGGGGTAGGGAGAATGAAAGAGAAATAAGTGAAGTGAGAAAAGGAGGTGTGTGAGTAAGGTGTGAGTTGGTGTTTGCTCCCATCAGAGTTCTCTTTTCCTTTTTATGCTTGCCCAGGGTTTCCCCCAACTTGCTAAACCCGATGGTCGGGGCGCCGATGCGGTCCACCAGTGGTTCACTGTGTTTTTCTTTTAAAAGATGTCAAATAAACAGGAAATGGAAAAATATTACATTGCAATGTTTTGCATTTCACTGGCAAAACATTGCCAGTGAGATGCTATTCAAACACACAAGTAGTCTTGAAAAATACAGTTAAAATGAATATCAATTATTTTGGGGGCGTGTTGTGGTGGCGTAGGGGATAGCGCAACCCATATTTGGAGGCCTTGTGTCCTCGACGCGGCCATCGCGGGTTGGATTCCCGGATTTGCCGCATGTCTTCCCCTCTCTCCTTCCCCCTTTCCTGTCAGCCTACTGTCATATAAGGGACACTAGAGCCCACAAAAGACCCCCTGGAGGGGAAAAAAAATAAAAAAATAATATCAATTATTTGCACTTCTGTTTAATCCAAATGGCTGCATAAGGCCCCCCAGGGCTTCAGGGGCCCCATAGGGGCTAATATTTTAAAACAAACTACAAATACAAAAATGTAACATTTGTTTACTGGGATTATCAGTGCTATTACATTTGATTTAATGGTTTCAGCATACATAAATTAAAGATTTTAAACTGTTTAACATTTAAATTTAAGATTTTAAGAGCAGGCATGTATATCTTGCAAAAGTTCAGAGTAATATTCATAGCTAACTTTTTTTTTTTTTTTTTACCACAGCTTCAATCTTATGCTACAAGTATGATCTTTGAGTTTGAGCTCTTTTTGTTCACAAATACAAATTAGTAAACTACAATTATAACTAAGGGGCCCCTATTTCAAATTCTGCTTAATGCCTCAGTCAGCCTTGGATCGGCCCTGCATGATGAGTTAAATCTGCTGCACTGCTCGCAGAGATGCATAACAAATGGGAGATTTCATTTAATGCTGCTAATGTGGCTTTAGTAGCTCTTCCATTTCATGTCTGTTGAGTTTTTAATAGCCGCCACAGAAACTGTTTTGGTTGCAGTTTGGCTGCTCAAGTTTTACGAAACGGGTTTTTCAGATTTCCACGCGCATGAACTCTGACTAAGTAGAGAAAGCATTTGATTTGGTATGGTTTGATGGATTGTGCAACCTGAAAAATAATACCAATAAAATAATATAAAACCAGCATAATGCGTGACTATGAGGCAATCGTGAAAGCTCCTCACCGAGCTGAACCTGCATGATGAGTGGTTAGCAGTAGTTTATTAACCACTGGCCAACCAGCAATACATACATAAACTTTATAGGGAAGATTTGTTCACAAAAATAAATCATTCTCACCGCTCTTTTACGTGGACCTCTGAAAGCGCCTCTAAAGGTTGTTCCTGCGGTTCACTTGGAACTGCTCAACCAGAACTAAGTAACTGGGGATTAAACACTCACCTTGGTGCGGATTTCTCCATATAAATATCTATACAGGTAAGCCTGTGTCCAGTTTGAGTGAAAGGAGTCGTGCACAATCCGTGCTGACTTCAGAGTCAGGCTACAGCAGTGCCTGAGGCAACAAGCAGAGGCACCAAAAGAGTGATTGGTTTGTGCTCCAGCTTTAATGCATCAGATATAAATTTATCTTTTAAGAATAAATCTGTTCTGCCAGTACAATGCTGAGCAACAGAGGTGCTTACAGTCCAATTTAAAATAATAAAAGAAAAAAAAAAAGTAAATTTGTATTATGATTTTCCTAAAAACAAAAACAAGCAATGCTTAGCCTGACGGGGGTGCTAGTAAAGCATGGCGGGCCTCTAGGCTTATAATAAACTGGGGAAAACCTTGTTTACCTCAAATGAGCACAACCAGAAACTGTCCAGATGAGTGCTGCTCTGCCCTGACACTTTTCTGCATTTGTCAAAGGCTGCCTAACACTTTGTTTTTTATGTTTATAAAATAATAATAATAAAAAATATGGTTATGTTAAAGGTATCACATAAATTTGTTTTAAAATCAGCAGTGATGCTGTTTGGCTCAATGGGTGCAGATTTTTCTGCTAAGGGGAGATTTCTTCTCTACTGTCGCTACATGCATTCAAAGCATGAAGGATTGTTTAAACTTTAAGTGAACAACACAATAGAAGCAGTAATACTCTGTACAGTAGGAGTGAATGCTGTAGGTCAGTGTTTTGTTGCAATCTGCTGGAATTCTTTAGATGGAAAACCAAACTAAAATGAACTTGATGACATTGTGTGAGCACTACACATTAGTTCACACGTACATTTAAACACGCTCCGATCTTAATCAGGGGTTTTCCCCGACTGGGAGCGTTAATGCAGCCTGTTGAATGTGACAGGTAGCCAATCAGAAAGGGCGGATTCTCTTCTGGGCTTTATGAAAGGAAATTACAGAGGGGAATCCCAAATAGCTGACATTGTGCAACCCGAAGTCCAGCGGACATTGGAGATGATATGTGGAAACAACATTAATGTTTACAAAACATTTTATGCAAAGAATACAGAAATGACGTGGGGAGGAGGTGGAGCAAAGTTGCTACACTGTTGATGAACTTGGTAAATTTTCAGCTGTTCTTCATTAACATGACATAAATAGGTTCTAATCATTTTCATTTAGTCAGGACTTTACCCTGACACTAGAGCCACATGCATTGTAGGTAGATTGTAGTGAAGCATTGATTAATGCCTGGTTTTATTATTAGTTAACTGAACTTGTAGCCATTATTTTGTGCCCATTGTTGGACAACAAACCCGATCGAACCGTTATACCTAGGATTTCTGTTGGCTAATGTGTGATCTCTCAGTTTTTGAAAACGGGCCAACAATCGGCCAACAACTCTAAGATCGTGTAGTGTGCACTAAGGAAATGTGGAAGGGAGGGTCAGTGGAGAGCACCGGAGTTGAGCCTTTTTTCATTCAGTCTCATCAACAGAAAGAGAAAAAGGCTGGAAGAGATGATAAAGCCGATAATTAAAATGACGTTGATAGTTTTAATTTATCGTACGATGAATTGATTTATCATTTATCATGACAGGCCTAGATACAGATTTTCTTTCATTTGTTTTTTGTTTCTGCATTGCATGCTGGGAATTTGTTGGTGACAGTGAGGCTATATGTGGTGAGTCTGACAGAGTGGAAGAGTTGTCTCTAACATTTTCTGATCATTTTTGTGTGTGTTTAAATGTGAGATTTTAAGGAGCAGGCAAATGAAGAATATCTTCTAATATTCTTCATTTGCACTATTTTTACATATGTAGGTTATTTTTGAGTTTTTAGCGCTTACAGCACTGTTTGTTCGTGGGGATGGCGTCTTCAGAGGCATCGCCCTCTATTTGAGGAATGGGATTCAGATTCAGCCTGATCTGACAATCCCAGTTGAAACAGTTCTTTTGGAAGTTGGTGATCTTGTTGGTCACAACCATTTAATTTATGCATTGAGAATAAATACTAGAGTGGTAATATTTTTTGAAAGAGGAGCCTTTTGCGTATCAGTGGGGTGACAATAGGTGGAGAGTGCCTGCTGGTGTTACCATACACGTTGCCCTTCATCCAGATTATTGTCTCGGGTGTGCTGCTGTTCATTCCTAATAATTTGTTAGAGAAAGAACTCCAGTACTTTGGGAAACTTGCCAGTGGTTTTAAAACAGTTGGTGGGGATTGTAAATATGATAAGACCCACAAGCTGAAACATGTTATATTTTCCAGGAAGCAAGTGTTTATGTTCTTCAAGTCTGCCACACAGATGCTGAGAGTTAAATATGAAGAGGGATTTTATATGGTTTACATGAGCACTGGGAACATGAAATGTTTTGAGTGTGGGGATGTCTGGCTTAAATGGACTACTTGTCCAAGCAAAAGAAGTACAGGTTGATGTGAATTGAAGCATGGAGGCATTGCTGACAGTTGGTGCTCCTTCAGTCGCGGAGGAGGGGACGTCTCCCCGTCAGATGTCTCTGGAAGGAAGGAAGCTTGGTCAGAATAAACATCATCCTGTTTGATGTTAGGTTATCCTAACAGCATGTAAGGATTCAGTCTTTAATTCCCAAAGACTGAAGAATCTTTAGGAATTACTATTCCTAAAGGATTCTTCAAACTGTGGTCATCATGACACAGAAATAGATCAGACAGTTGATTCTCTGTTGCTATTACATTCTGGAAGAAATTAATGCTTTTCTAGATGAAACGTTTAGAAAACATATTAAAGTTCTTAGTTTGTTTCCTGACGTGGAAAAATTTATCGAGCATGTTAATAGTACAGAAAATAGCTGGTTTTGAAATGCTTGATGACCAGAAATTTTTCCATTTTTAAAAAAAGGACATGAAAAACATCCAGAATAGTTATTAGGAGAGGACTTTTGGTGCTTGAGGAGTGCACATTAGCAGGGAACTTGTTATCATCCTGTCAACGAGCCCTACTTCCAAAAAATGGAGACTTGACTCTGTTGAAGAACTGGAGGCCTGTTTCTCTCCCATGTGTGGATTTGAAGTTATTTTCTAAAGTGCTTTCAAATAACCTGAAGAACATTCTTGAATTTATTATACATATTGTGTACCTGAAGGATCTATCAAGGATAATCTTTTGCTTTTAAGAGACTTGTTTGACATTTGTAAATTGTATTCATTGAGTTGATCAGGGTTTAAAATCCTTGGGTGTTTTTTGGAAACAGATGATGTTTTGGAAAGAAATTGGAAGGGTGTCCTGGAGAGAGTGTGTGCCAAATTGAAAGAAAAAATTGTACTTCTCTGCCTGAATCCATCAGAGCGTTTGGGGTTAACAGTACTCTGTCTGACCAGTGGGGTGATGAGTATAAGTGTATGTTTCCTTCCCTAATTGTCTCTTCTCCAGTGGATTAGTGGCAGAATGAGCCAGAATTGTTGCTATTTCTCCAAGATACATCTCTAGTCTGTTTTGAAGGTCCGGGGAAGAAAGTTTTGTATTATATATTTGTAAATTTATGCAGTCTGGCAGAAGTGAAGGTGTCGAAGTGGCTTGAGTTTTTTGATTCCATCTCTACCCAGAGAGGCTGTTGGCAATCCCTGTACAAATCCCCCATTGAGAAACAGGAGGATTGTGCATGGGGTCATAGCTACAAACAGGTTGAGACAACTTAAACCTGATGTTAGTGTTTCCTTTATTTATTGAATGTTCAAGATTGAATAATCTTTTTGTTCTTTTAGATAAATTATTTGGATTTGGTGAATAGTTTTCTAATTGTATTTTTATTTATGGCCCATGGTATTGCATAAGTAAAAGATCAATTCACATTCTTTTAAATTTAATTTTTGGGACTGTAAAACTGGCAATATGGTTATCAACACAATTAATGGACATCAAAAGGATGACACCTGTGTTTTATTTCAGACTGGTAAGTGTTTAAATTTGTGTGGAATTTGAGTTTTTTAAGTTGATAAAGAATATTGACGTCTATGTAAATAAATGGACTATACACCATGGTGAATGAAGCATGTTCAGTTTTTCCTTTTTATTAACTTTTTGTTTTTGTTTTTCTGACAGTCGAATTATGAAACAAAGGCAATTTTAATCTCAAAGTCTTTCTTTCTGTTGTTATTCTGTAAAGCATGCCTCTAAGTCATTAGGAACTTTTGAGTTCTTTATTTGAAACAAAAAAGAACTCCAGAAGAAGTCTGGATTTTTAATATAAAAATATGTTAAAACCCTGTCTGAACATATATCTAATTAACATTTACAGCACAGGAAAATTACTGTTGTCGAAAACAAAAGCTTTACAAGCAGCTTCAGACTTGACTGTTATCTTGCAGAAGACATTCAGCCTATCTGTAAGGAATGAATATGTTAGATTCCTAGTTAACATCTGATTTGCTCTATCTGGGACAGAGACCTTGTCATCTTTAATGTCATGTTTAATTCTGATTCATGGCAGTAAGTCTGTGAAAGGAGTATCAAAAGGGAGTAGGTCACACAGCTTGGTGGTGACTGAAAGGTCACAAGCCATTCACCATGAAAATGATTAGAAAAGAATAGAGTTAATGTTTTGGAGTTACCAAGCTCACAGATCTGACCCCAATTCAGCAGAAGTGCTGTGGACTGACCTGAAACAGAAGTTCATGTGTACAAACCTGTCAAAGTTTCTGCAAAGTCACCCCAACTATTCCCAACTGTCAAATTCTGCAGGACTGATCAACACCTTTTACAAGGCTTTTAATTTAGTAGTTCTTTGTATGTACTCAGTAATCACACTTTCATGTTAGTGATTTTTAATGGTCTGTGTATTTTCATGCAGTTTGTTTTTTCATTTGAAATGAAAAAACAAAAATAAACTCGTTTTGGTTTATTAAACCGAAATCGGATAATGGCTCGGCTCAGCTTGTTATCCGATTTCCTATATATTCCACAAAACGGAAATGGAAAAAACAGATAACGAGCGCTTAATTTCGATTTTCAATTATTTCATTTTTGACAAGTGGTCTGACCCAGAGGTTTTCTCTGTCCTGAACAATGTGTACAGACCCGTTTTTGTACACTCTGAAAGCGGCATGTAATTAATTTCATCATGATACCTTCACAGAGCTTATATTCTAACTTTATTTTGTATTTAAAGCTAAATTTGGCTTCTGAATGTAGCTTCCGATTCAGTAAATGGCTAAAGGGCTAATCCATTAAATTTCTTTTACAACCTTGAGAGTCTTTCATCTGCTCTAGTTTAAAAGCTACAATTCAAGACGCTCCAACTGCGAGTAGAATATTCTGCCTGTCATTCAAACTCTATATGTTTTTTAATGTTATTCCTTTCTGAATAGTATTAGTATACCAATTGTAAGAGCCATATAAATTGAATAGGTAATTATGTATCTGAGAAATGAACCTGCGGCTTTGACACCCAAGTGGTTTTGACACCCAAGTGTTAAAGCCGCGAGGTGGGTGTGACCGTCACCAGGTATGAATGGCAGGTTACTGCCGTGCTGGCTTCATGTGTATCAGGAAGTTGGGTGCGCAGGATTTTCATAAGTTCTTGTTGACCGTGTTATGCCGCCTTATCAAATTATGTTAGCTCTTATGCATTATTGACCTGGTCAGTCTGTGTCTCAGTTCTTACCTCATTGTTCAAAGCATGAAAGGATTAACCGATCATTTATTGAACAAAGAAGTGACCGGGAGATTGTTTGAAACACACGTCGGACAGATAACATTCCCCAAGCTTAACCAAGGTGTGATTTTTTCCACACCAGCCTGCAGCTCTGGATTTTCAAAATAAATTCTCAGACTAACCATTTTTCTCGGTGACCAGATGTCTGGTATTGTTTGTTTCTCACAGGAGCATTACTTAAACTGACTTGCAGTAGGCAGAAAATACTACAGTGTCAAACTAACAAACTTGTCTGTCTGCAGTCTGTAGAACGTCTGTGTGATACGGCCCCTGTGTAAACCAGGCATGGAGAACTTCCGAGTCAGACCACTTGTCAAAAATGAAATTGTAAAAATCAATTTTCATGATTTAATTTTTGACAAGTGAAATTGATTTTCATGTAATCATGAAAATTGAAATTTAGCGCTCTTTATCCGTGTTGTCCATTTTCATTTTATGCACTAAATTAGAAATTGGATAACGAGCCGTTACCCAATTTCTGATTTTGACTGAATAAATGAAAAAAAAAACAAGTCTATTTCTGCTTTTTAATTTTTTTATTTCAAATGAAAAAAAACAAACTGCTTGAAAATACACGGACTTTTAATAATAAAACAAGGTTAAATAACATCACTGTACAGTACTTAATACCTGCACTGTGTGCTAAGTCGGCTTAGTCTTTTCATTCATAGTCATGCCTGAATAATTTTTTTTCATTCCGCACACCCACAGCACACCACATTGACTTACAAATCACAAGCGTACTAGCAAAGATGAAACTCTGAACTCTAAAATCCTGGCTTGCTTTGAAGTTTTTAACCATCTCCTTTGACGTCTGCCAGAAAGAGCTGGTGTGGTACCTGTCATTGTCAGTCATGAAAACGTATGTAATTGGACTTTCAGAAGAAAAAGAAATCCTCTTCAAAAGCTCTCTCTTTCTCAGCACCACTACTGTATTTATTGCCCATTTATTGTGTGACACAAATTGACTTATTTGTGTTCGAGTGAGTTGATTTGCAGGCACACTGCAAGGATTCTCACCTGTCTTGAAGTGTTATATATGTGTGTGTGTGTGTTTTCTTTTTATTTTCACAGCAAATATAATGGGTGATAACCTGTTGCAAAACATTTGCTTTCTCCATTTGAATTTCTAATAATTTTTGAAGAGGCTGACTTTTTCTGCTCTGACCAAAATGAAACTTTTCATCTCCCACATTATACTGTTCTCTGGATGGGTCACTGTAGGGCCTATTGCAATAAACCTGGACAAAAACAGAATCCCTAACAAATAAAATACTACTATTGTTGCTTCATTCTACTTAAAACACTGATGAATGTGCTGCTCACGTATCAACTGGGATTATGTACTCATTTGAACATATTCCAAATGAGTACAGGTGCAAAAGAGCAGCAAACTGTGAAACACGCTGCAAACACTTAGAAAAAACCAAACAAAAACAGCCTCAAAGCTTGAGGTTGCCACCCCCATGCTTCACAGTTGGAATGGTAGAAGCATCTCCCCTTTTCTCGCAGATGTTACAATGATAATTATGGCCAAACAGTTCCACTGTAGTGTCATCAGACACACATCTTCATGTTTCCAGAAATGAATGCATTTGTCTCTATGTGCATCTGCAGTAGATGCAATCTATCCATTTGTAATTATTTTTTTCTGGAGTAATGGCTTCCTACTGGCTGAGTGGCCTCACAGTCCATGTCAGTAAAGACACGCTTCACTGTAGATAATGACACTGTATTATCAACTTTAGCTTCTTCAGTAGGTCTGTGGTTTCAATGCAAGAAAAAAAGGACACCCGGAGTGGCCAGATAGCAGGTAAAGCAGCCCACAACTACCAACACTCACCCAGATTAGCATCATGGTCAGAAAGCTAAACAAATGGCCCAAAAAAATAATTCAAGTCTTCGAGCTGGCCGTCAGCAGCAAAAAACCTGATTGGCGCATCCCTGCTATACATTCATATAAAGTTGTGCATATGCCTGTATATAAGTAAACATTGAGAAAAGAAAGAAAGTCATGTCATATTACAGCAAGGACATATGTTAGATATTGAATTAATAGTGTGTTTTCTTAAACAGTCTGCCCTTCAAGTAATGTGTCACTGAGCTGTCCTTGTCGAAAGGAAAGGCAGGGAGGAGGGAAGCTGAAAAAATGATAGAAATGAAAAGCACGGTGTGTTGAAACCAGTGCTACATGCCACCTCTTAGAGGACATGGTAAGCATCCACATTTGTAGAATGTGGAATCATAATCAGAATTTAACTCAGTTAATTTGAGTTACATTTGTTTGCATGTTTTTGCACACTTTTACTTTTTTACAGGTCACATAATCACAATCACAAAATTCAATTTTTATTTGAATATTATGTGAATAATAACATAACATAACATAACATAACATAACATAACATAACATAACATAACATAACATAACATTGAACTCAAAGGAAAATGATGCATTTGTATAACGTCATTTAGAAAGTCTAACTCTGAAATGAGCAGTATTCATGTGATTTATGGATGTCTAGTGGTAAGCTGGGTGAAGAGAACAGAGAAAAGAAGCTCTAGAGGAGCTTCTTCTCTCAATCATCCTCCTACCTAAGGAGGATGATTGAAAGTTGTGCACTCCACAAATCTGACTTTTGTTGAAAGGCTAATCATTGAGAAAAAGAGAAAGAAAGTCTTTGAAGCCTGAAATAAGGGAACAACTAACCAGAGCAACAAAGAATTGTGCTATGATCAGATGGCACATGCATGGTGGTGGCAGCATAATGCAGTAGGGATGTTTCTCAGCAGCGGGCTTGAAAGGCTTGTAAGGATAGAAAGTAAAATGAATGGATGTAAATACCGTCCTGTCCTTGAAGATAATTTGTTTCCATCTACAAGATGCAAGGTTTTTCCAGCAAGACAGCCAGCTAAAGCACCACAGTAATGGTTTGAGGTTAACAAGATGTATGTTCTATAGTGGTCCAGTTAAAGAGAATATGTGGCAGGACTTAAGTGGGTTGTTCAGAGTCAATCCTTGAACAATTTTATGGCAAAGAACCCTGAAACTGCAGAGCAGGGGTGGGCACTCCTGCTCCTTGAGGGCCGGTGCCCTGCAACACTTAGATGTCTCCCTGGTCCAACACACCTGAATCCAATAACTGAATCACCTCCCAAGTGCAGTCAGATTCTCCAGAGCCCTGCTAATGACCTTATTATTTGACTCAGGTATGTTGAAGTAGAGATGCATCTAAAATTAACAGCCTGCTGTCAGGCTGAAGAAGGAGTCCTGTCAGGCTTTTTTGTGGGACCCCGGAAGCAGCTGAGGGGTACCGGAAATTCAAGCGGCATGTGGCTTGGGTGGGTTCTTTTCTTTTTTTTTTTGTTACCTCTCCAGGGGGTCTTTTGTGGGCTCTAGTGTCCCTTATATGAAAGTAGGCTGACAGGAAAGGGGGAAGGAGATTGGGGAAGACTTGCAGCAAATGTTACTGGGTCCAGGAGTCAAACCCGCGACGGCCACGTAAAGGTCTCCAAGCATGGGTCACACTATCCTCTACCCCACCACCGCACGCCCCGGCTTGGGTGGTTCCTGAAGCAAAATCTTGGGCGTGGGAGGAGTTTGGAGAGGTCAAGGAGAAAGACTTCCGTACAGCTCCAAGGCGATTCTGGTACACTATCCTGTGTCCCAGGAGGGTGAAGTAGTCCAGTACCAAGACTGTTTATAGTGGAGATGGTGTGCTGCTTATCTCAACTCAGGATGTTGTGGGTCCGTGAGCATAATACTTTGAAGACGTCCTCAGTCCCACCAACATGCCTTCCATTCAGGAAGAGCAGTGTGGTTTTTGTCCTAGTCATGGAACACTGGACCAGTTCTACACCCTCAGCAGGGTCCTGGAGCAGTTGTTTCTGCCAAGGGTGGCACAAACGGTGTAAAAAAGCTCTCCAAATCAACTTGGCATGATTTTAAAAACTAATGACCAATAAAACATATTGCATTCACTCAAATACATGTAAGCATCACTAATACATTCACAGCACTGTGTGCTCTTCAGAGTTACATTTCTAAAAGTATTCACTCCTTAAAACTGAAAGGCTTAAAAATAATACCTTAAAAAGGCTATTCAGACATAGCATGGATTAAAAAAAACCAAGATGTCACTACTTAGGATGCTTCACGTTTTGCCTATCCAACTCTTTTTGTACTTCTCACCTGCACGTCTTTGCTCTGATGACCTTCTCCTATTCCTCCCAGCACATCTTCTCCTTACCTCTGTCTGGTCTGCCTGCCTGTCACAGTGATACCCGAGTGCAGCGGTTTTGATCTCTGCCTTCAATAATGAATGAAAGGATAGAATTCATCAATCACTTCATAAGCCAGGTAGCCTACACGGCCCAAGGTCAGGACAGTGGCAGCTGTCAGAAGGGGTTGATGGCTTACAGAGACAGGTATGGGTCGTTGCATACAGAGCCTAAAGATGACTCCTGGGGTTGGGCTAAGGAGGATTAGGCAAAAACTCAGCTGAGGAAAAATATTTAAAAGCGTTGAAAGATGAGTCAAAGAGAAAGTCAGAAAGAAGAATCAACGAGGTGTCAGTGACAGACAAGGACAAAGATTAAGTCATTTTTGTGGGTAGCACTTTTTTGCTGTGTCTCCATATGTACATGTGTGACATTTGTGGTGAAAAGGATGGAGCCTTAAGTTGTGTTGTCAGAGTATTTGTGCATTCCTGTTTGTGGAGTCTCTGGATATCTGTTTGTGGAGTCTCTGGATATCTGGATCCAATCTATCAGTCTGGATAGATTGGATCGGGTTTATTTGTGCTTGTTTCATCAAAGCTCAATGGCTTTGATATGTAGGGGGTTCAGTGATTTTGTCCGAGAGCTTACGGTAGCTGCCGGACGATCATTGAGGCAAGGTGGTGGATTTGGCACAACTCGCCATTGTAACTCATCCTGTTTTTCACAGATCCATCAATAAATCTCAATATGATAGATTAATAATATTTGACAACAAAGGTTTGTTTTTAACCTGCAGTGAGATTTCAATTATTAATCAGCATATATAAAGTATGAAGGTGAAGATGAATGGAGGGGGATTTTTTGGAATAAGAAAAGAGATGGATAATCATGTCTGCATTTGTCTTTGTCACTCAGAAGTATTAAGGTGTTTTTACTGTACTTTCATCTTGGCGCTGCCGTCTCCGTGGGAGGTATTTATTTCACACCCTCCAAATATTTCCATTCATGTCCTTGCGCCTCCTGCTTGCTTCTCAGCTTATCGGGAGATAGAAGCTGACAGTTGTTTGTGTGTGCATCCCGGCAGATATGCCCTGCTGTTTGGCCCACCTCTTAAATGTCACTGATCACAGTCTCTTCCACCTGATTACCACACCTTCCCCCCCACAGTACCACCGCCACCCCTCTCACTCCTGTGATGCAGTTCTCATTCTGCCCCATTTATTGCCCTGCCTACTTTCCAAAATACACATACACTGTTCATATAGAATGCATACTTGTGTTCATTCTTATCTATTTGGTAATTTAGTAAAAGGCTAATTCAAATTAGGTGCAATCAAATATCCTTATAAAGCATGTCATTAAAAAAATGCATATGCAATATTTTTGACTATCAATTCCTATTGATCTACTCCTTCTCTTTCAGTCTTCTTTCCTTTCCATCATAACAATATTCTGACCATGAGATTCTGGGTTTATGGTCACTAAAATCTATTACAGGTGTATGCACAAAGAACAACAAAAATCTGATAAGCTGGTCAAATAGCATATTGGCATGCAGATAGTTCTCACATTTACTTGTGAAAATCTCTAGTCTACCAAATATTGGATCCAAGCAGTCCTTTCCGTTGTAGCATCAATATTCTGTTAAGACTTGACATTTTACATAATGTGCAAAGCCGGATAGTGCTTTCAAAGCCAAAGACAATCCATCAAAGAACTGTGCAACTTAAAATTTTCATACAACAATAAAATAAAAACAGCTAAAAAACCATCTTAAATAAACAGTTAGCTTGGCTAAAGCGAATGAATCAAAATTTGTGTAATATTAGAGAGGTTCTAATGGGCAGAGACAGATTACTTTAAGCTGCTTCTTTGTTGTCAAGTCTCACTCTAACCGGATTGGATTTAGGTACTGCAGTCAAAAGATGTAAACTAATACCCTTGACTGAACTTTATTTAAAAGAAAATACTAAATACTCTAAATACTAAATTGCACACCACAAACTAATGAATATGAAGTAGTCCCATAGTTCAACAACAGTTGGCACAAAACTATAGCTGTGATAGAACATTCCCTTACAAAAAATCCCACAAAAATTACATGTTTTCATATGTGATCACATGTGGTTTACATAGTCCTCGAAAATGTAATCCACGGAAATGATCACATTTTCACATGTGCAAACGTCATTTACATTGAAATAATTTTTAAAAATTAGACAATGCATATTAAGCAACAAGTCAGAAAAAAATTTATGTTAATATGACAGAGTTCGCACAAAAGGTAATTTATGTCAGTTCTCCTAAGGCAGACAACAATACAAACACTTTACAAATATTTTATGCAAAACACAAACATAAAGTTACAATAAAAACAGGATGCCCTAACAAAATATACAAACCAACTTGACCAGACTAAAAGTATGTTAAAGTTTATGTATTGTATTTATAATAATCCTAACGGACCAAAGTGCTTCACAATAATTACAACATCATAGATATTTTATGATATCTATGATATAACCTTTGCCGCATGTCCTCCCCCCTCTCCTCACCCTCTTTCCTGTCTGCATACTGTCGCAAAAAATACAGGCCACTAGTGCTGCAAAAACTCTTTGGAGAAAAAAAAAAATATATATATATTAAATGTGAATCAGATGTGAAAGCATGTATATGTGTGATTTTGGAACGTTTCGTGGTGAAATCACATATGATTTGCATGTAATCACATGTGATTCACATGTGGAAATGTGTGATTTCACCACGAAACATTCCAAAATTACATGTATACATGTGCTTTCACGTATGATTCACATCATTCACATGACAAAGTTGTGTGAACCACGTGTGGTTTTCATGTGGTCACATGTGGCAGTCAGATGTGATTTTCATGGGATTTTTTTGTAAGGGTTACTTAAGCTGCACCGTTCCTTGTTTCTTTATTATGTATGTGTTCTTCAGAGAGCTGCTAAATCACAGACATTCTGCTCCAAATTTTGAGCATGTGTTCCTGGCCCTGCTTAGGATTAAACTCATAATTACGCTCCTCCATACTGGACAGTTCTCTGACAGCAGCTGGCATGTCTGTGGTCCACTACGTTGGTTGAAATGTTGCTTGGAGTTTTCAGCTTATGTATAACTCACTGGCCAATCAATGCAATGTCAATCAAATCGCTTGCTCACTAGTGATGGGTCTGGCAACACTGATGCGTCGGCGCATGTGTCAAGCCCATAGACCAAACCCCGTGTCAGTGCGCGTATTGGTTTCAGCAAGTCACGTGACCGATACAGGAACTGTTTTGAAATGTCACTGACATGCCAAACTGTGTTTATAAGATCTGATCTATCTGAATCCAAATTCAGCTGAAACTGACTTTGCATGTGGAACTTTATTTATTTTTTTTAAATGTGCAACCTTTTGGAGGTAAATTGGGGTTCTTTGCTTAACACTGTATTAAGATGTGGCATGGGAGCATAAAAAGAAATAAAAAAACTGACCCCTGAGGGACATCGCTTTGTTTAAGATTTGAAGATTGTCACCTAGCCTTACTGTAAAGGTTTGTTTGTTCAAATACAATTTAAACCACTGTAATCCAGACCTTTCAATCCATCTAAAGGAAAAAAATAATTCCTTTATAAGCACACTAAGGTCTGGAAGCTAAGATATATTATCTTGCATTCTGGAAATAAAATGCTATTAAAGTTTTAAAGTGACATTTTCAGCTAGCTATCCTGCAGAGACCTAAAAGTATCTACATATGCAGTTATGTGTACTCATATCATTATGCTGACATTATTAAATGCCAGAGAAGGTGGTAAAATGACATTTTAATGACCAATCACAGCTTTGATTAAAATCCGTCTTGCTAATGTTAAAGAGAATGTGGCGCTGGCCAATCAGTAGAAGAACAAAGGCCAGACTGGCAGAAGGCCAAAGCCAATACAGTTACCTCAACAAATTTGTTTTCTTTACAAGTACTGCTGTACTTTGATAAAGTCCATAGGAATGTTACAGTGAAACAAGACAGAAAAAACAATTAACCTGTCTGCTGAATAGGTTGTCATTGACAATCCTTTGTTTAGGAATCTGCTGTAAATCGTAGAAATAGAAGCAAAACTGAAAGGCAAAGTCAAACATGCTGACTTTGGATTCTGTATTCAGGGTTTGACTCTTCAGCTTCAATACATTTTTGTGTTTGTGTGTGTCTGAGCCTGTTGGCAACATGTCTCCTCGTCTGACATGTGCCAATCAGCACATCAGGATCAGTCAGTCATCTGCCAGCTCCTCACAGACACCCATCAGTCAGAGCTTTAGGTAACCATGATTGGAGCAGGCAGGGATGAGCTCGGGGGGTCCAGAGCTGTGATTGGATGTCGCAGCAGGAAAGGAAGTCCGGGGGCTTGTTAAAACTCAATCAAAACTTGAAAAGTCATGCATTAAACTCCCTGACAAAATTTAACATTCACTGTACGTTCTGAATACTATCAACTGATAAAGCAGAGTAAACATGTGGTTCTCCCTTGGAGTCCAAGGTATTACTCTAATATCCAAGAGTAATACCTTGGATATTACTCTCCAAGAGTAATATTTCTACACTGTGGTAGTTTGAATCTCTGCACTCTGACATTCATACAGTTCAGCTAAGGCCTCCTGAAAATCAGTAAGGAAGCTACGTTCACTTTCATTTAATCAATATCATCAAAGGCAGCAGGCTTTCACTGTTGAACTGATGTCCTCTTTGGAAAGAAGACTCCCTTTTATTCTTCTCTGGTGAACATCTGTGAAAAATAAAGACGGGGAGTGGAGGTTGGGGGATTGTGGGTGTTCTCCTGACCCTGGGGCTGATCCGTGGCCTGATTTAGAACCCAAAACTGGTCAAGTCAAGAAAAACTGTGCAGCTGGTGTTGACATTTATGAGATAAAAACCTACAGTGTGCAGTGGTTAATGAGTCTAATGGTTTGATATTTTTTGTTTGATCCAGCTGCTGCACGCTGCTCTCATTAAAATGACCTTAAACATGTTTGATTTGTATGTCCAGAATAAAGGCTGCTGTCAACATGTTTCAGATGGATGAATGTAAAGGGATTTAACCAGTTACTTTGTAATCATCAGATTTCAGCTCAAAGGCACAGCTATTCACCTCATTTCTTCAAGGCTTGCTTTACTCCAGCTCTTTATGCACCTAATGCAGCTTGGTTGATTAAAATTTTTATGAAGCTTTGTTTTAAATGATGAGTTTTATTCTCATTAAAAAAGCCCTTAATTGAGATATCTGTTTTGTTTCCTCTAATTTATCTGCTGGTGCAACTTGTGCAAATGTCTCATGGTCTTGACTAGGAATGGGTATATTGCCAAAAGATTATATCACAAAATTTTGAATACCTCGAGAATAATATCACAAATAATATACTATATTTTCTGCTTTTCTTAGATATTTATTTTTCTTATTTTCCTGTATAAAGTCACATTAAAATATTCATATATTATATACAAAATCACACAATATATTTAATGTGTCAAAGAAAATACAAAACAGATGAATAGCAATGGAAATTAATTTGACAAAAAACTGCCTGAAATCAATACACAAATTAAACTCTTGTAGTTCAACAGTATATTAGCCTTACATGACGTTAAGTGTTTTCCATAATGTTGTTTTTTTATTTTTTATTTTTTTTTAACACAAACATTATGTGCAAAACTAAGAATCTTGTTTCATACTTTTAAGAGGAAATCTTCCTCTTAAAAAATCTCAATGCCAAAATACATGTGACATAAAAACACTGCAAACAGTAAGAGCTTATGTACACTTCCTAATAATCAGGAACTTTGTTCATTTTCTTGAACAAAGGTCTATAACTGAGTTCATAACTTGAAAATGAAGTTAGGAACTTAGTCTTTTTCTGTATTTTAATTTACAGCTTTTGTGTCCCTGAACCTTGCACTAAGCTTCGAGTTATTTATTTTTTGGGGTGATGTTGGTGTTTCAGAAGGTTTTTTCACCGTGGCTAAATGATTCATTCTTTCTGTGAGGAGCTCCATGTAACCAAGTAAAAGATATAAGGAAGCTACAGTAATCAAAACACTACTGAAGCTTCTGTATATCTATACCTTATCAGATAATATCAGCAAATTCTGTGAAATTTAGTTTAGTGCAGACTGTAAAACAGATGTTTCAGATGACCAACTGCTTCTTAGTTTTTAAGATGGCTCAGTCATGTTTCCTTCACCTATACAACTTGAATATTGCTGCATGTGTGATGGGGTAATATATTTGTTCTATGAAATTAGTGTATTGCATTCAAATTTATTTCCCCGGACAAGTTTTATTTACTGGTATTATCGGGAATGAAATGATATGGCCTAGCCCTAATCTTGACCTTATATTTGGACTTGTCTGTAGCTATCTAAGCCTTATGCTCCAGGAAATCATTCTTAGGGTTGGGATATATTCGGTTTACACTTTTGTCATTGTGCAAAGAACTGCTGCCCTTTTGTGAAATGCTTAGCTAAATGATAGACTTGGCTTAGAAAATTTAAAAAGTTTGATTACAGGCACTAGGAGGTCTTTATATAAATCTTTAAATTAAGTAGCTTAGTGCCAGCATTTATCCTACTGCTATATTTGTCATGAGCAGTGGCAGTTTCTCATATGGACAACAGGGCGGCATCTGGTGGGGGAGACATGAGTCCATTACAGGAGGATAATTGTATCTTCTTCAAAACAGTGGTTAACCAAGTGGTTAAAGAACAGTTTGAGAAGCACAACAAATTTATGGTGTTGCTTTTGCCTCTAAATTTCTCAGCTCTCAATCCAATCAAGCATCTTTGTGACCTAGTAAAAACCTGCCCCAGGTGTTATGCTTTCCTTCATATAAACATGCGCCCATGCCCTTGTTTATTGAGGAATAATTGCTTGCTGGAGGCGTGAACTAACAAGTCAAATTTATGGAGGCCCATACTCACAACTTAAAGGACTTAAAGAATCTGCTACTAGCAGTGTTGAGCCAGATACTACATATACCTTCAGGCATCACATTGGCAACTAAAGTCATGTCTAAAATAAATGCAGGACAAACACACTACTAGGCCATTGGTCGTAATGATATGCTGCTGGAACAGACAAAGACTTTGTATTTTTATTGAGAATTTGACCTGTTATATTACATTGATAAATATTGTTCTAATATTTACCAATGGAACAAATCAGAATTTATTATATTTGGTGTACATTTTAATACAGTGTCTAATGTTTTGTTATAAACCTGAGTCCATGTGCCAGTTTCCATATGTTCCATCCAGCTGTTTATTTATCTTAAAAAATATATAATATAAAACAGTAAATAATGACTTCAAAGTATCGATGTTTATCATTTCGACTCAGATGACAAGTTTCAGTAGCGTCAAATATTGGACTCTGCCTATGTTGGACAATCTTTCTTACTACAGAAATTTATGATTTAATTAAATATTTACTACAAAAAACTTTTGTCCTTTGCTAATTATGGATATGTTATTAGTGTATCGCTGTATTCCACAGTGGTAATTTTGAATCCTTAAAGGATAAATCAATTCACAATTCTGAGCACATATACCTCACCTTGTTCATTTAATGAACAATTTATGTTCCCACTCTTCAAATCTGACTGGCAGCAACATGCTAGAAACTAAACTCGAAATTCCTCCTCTCGACTCACACACTATCAATTCAATTAAGAGATTTTAAATGCCTGGTAAAATAAGTGGAGGCAGACTTATTAGATTAAAAAGAAATAGAACTCATTTGCACCCTGATAACCAAATAGACTCCTGTTAGCGTGGGGGAAAAATGCTTAGCCACGGAACTTCCTCCACTTATTGATAGAAAAATGATTTATGAAAGGAAGCGATTTGGTTCTTTTTTTCCCCCCTCAACTTCATGTGTCAGAAAGATGGGGTGAAGTTTGAGTTTGTGTGAGTTTAGCAGTTAGACAGCCAACTCCCTCAATCAGTATTCATAGACTATCTTCAGTTCTACCAGCCTTGTCTCACAGCAGGGGTTCAGTTCTATGAAGATAAAGTGATTTTTCTGGAATGAGTGACCCTGTTTATGACCTGACATGCACGTACACCAGCGAGCCATACAGTGCCAAAATACACACTGGTCCAATAATTAACCAGGCAGGAGTGAAATCCACAACTCAATCTTTTCTTTCATTCCTGCCACAATTTCTCTCGCTATTATGTTGGTGCTCTGTAATGCATTTACACCACAGGGGTCCCTCTGCATGTTTGAACGCAAACTGGACCACACATACAAATTTTTGACCATGTTTCAGTCTTGCTGCTTTAAAAAAAGAACAAAAAACAAGCTTTTTATTCATTTCGCTAGCCGGCACCTTGACCTCATGCTGGGCCCAGAGGAAAAACATTCACATACTCCTCTTTCACCACAGCGCTGCCGTGCACTTTATGATTAATTTTGGGTGTATTCAACGCAGCACAGTGTAAGAATAATGATTTTTATGTCCCATTAGTAAAAGACATGTCATCTAAAGCCTATTTTTCCACCACTCATCTACTGAACCATGAAAGTGGAGAGGGACAAATAGCAGAGTAGGCAGGTTGGATCTGGGTGGACTATCAGCCCTAGAGCAGTAGCCCTGCTCCTTTTACCATCCTTTTATCCACCTCCTCTTCCCTCTGCCCTCTATCACAGTGCTCATCTCCCTGGCAAATTGAATTCCTCCCTTGAATCTGCCTAAAAAGCTTTGTGAGATCAGTTTGAGAGAGGAGACACATGTAATGTGGCAGGAGTAGAAGTGTGTATTTGAGTAGTGTAATGGTGCATGTTTGCCTCTTGACTCTCCTGGGACATTGTGAAGGCCAAACTGTCCGTTAGGCAACCTTCCTCCTGAGGAAACAGAGTGGGAGCAAACCTTGAACTACTGCAGACTCTGACAAAGACAGACTGAGGGGCAAGAAGTGAAGGCGGGGGGGCTTCTGGTAGACAGACAGGTGGTTGAATACTGCTGCTTGTGAGAAAGCAGAAGGCGACAGCTTTATGCTTCAGTGACTGAGTTTAAACAGGCAACATCTGATAGTTACTATTAGATGACCTTGCCCCTTTTGATTTCTGCTTTTCTCTGTCTGTTACTAACAGACAGTTTTAAAGCAAACGTCATTGACCTCCCTCATCGGAGGGAGGATGAGACAGTTATATCTGTTCTGGCAGATTTATAGGGATGGTCTTTATATCTTCATCATCAGCATGCGAATGCTTGTATTATTGTGAATGGGAATGACTGATGTCATGTAAAGAGTCCTGAAAAGCGTTGTCATTTGTTTTAATGTGACAAAATCAAAATTGCCTGTTTACTTAGTCAATTCTTAATAGCCTACAGTGGGCACAAAAATGTGCTAATATTTTGAATATTATAAAAATGTTTCCCTTCATGTCATGAAAAGGTGGCTGACCCTCTTGTTGCAAAAGAAAACTCTAGTTTTTAAGAACATGGCTGCTTATCATTTATTCATAAGTCGATTGACACCATAATATCAATAAACTACAGATTAACTTATTAATTGACAGCTTGAATCGGTGGTATGATGGATATAACAGGGGGTGGTTAGAAATATTCTACATCAATGAGAAGGGATAACCTTTCCTTTTAAGGAGATGCATCATGAGGTTTTGTTGATTTTACTACCAAAATTTTAGGAACAATATTTTTGTGAAGCTTATGCATTTTGGAGTTAGCTGATAGCCCAACCTTATATAGCCTCTCACTGCACTTAACACTAGAGCCAAATTCACCCATTTGTACACTCAAATACACACACATTTATCCACTGATATGCAGTGCAGGTCTGTAGGTAACTTGCAGTTAAACACCTTGCCTTTTCTGTTGCAAGATATCTACTTGACTTAATGAGCCACAGTCTCCATAGGTAGCTGGCTTGAAGCACTGGACTAAACCAGCACCATCCATCCGTCCATCCATCCATCCATCCATCCATCCATTCATCCATCTATCCAACAATCCATCCATCCATCCATCCATCCATCCATCCATCCATCCATCCATCCAAACCAGCACCATACTATTAAAATATTTAGTCAGGGTCCTTCCAACAGAGTCTGTGTGTTATGGTTAAAGCTGCATAAACAAAGCATGCCCCTGATTGTGTAGTAATGGGATGTGAGAGCTGTCTGACTATTTGGAGCTAACACGAAACGTCTGTGGTGAGATTCTTGTTGCTTATTTTTTATCATAATAACACATTATGGGGCTGGAGTTGCTCGTTTGGACATCGCTATAAAGTGATAATCAAAGAAGTACACCAACATTGTGCCAATACTACTCTAAGTAATTCAATATAATACTTAAGGTAGCATAGCTGCTGTGCCCACTGCTTTGGCTGCCATCAAAAGGATCTCACCAATCAGCTGAAACAAAAAAACAAAAACAAAAAAAAAAACCCTGATCTCTATCCCAGTTAATACAGTGCCTGAAGCAGAGCTAGCAATATTACTCAGTTACCACTGTAATTACCAAATTAGATATTTATCTGATCCTTGCAACACTGAAGAAAAAGACACTGGGATTGAACACTTGCCTCTAACACACAGAGAGGACATCCATCAGTCTTAAAAAACAAAAAAATCTTACACATAAGAAAAATAAAAATTCTGAACTTGCACAAAAACAGAAATTCCATTATTTTGATGATATAAGAAATGTCTTACAGTCTTAAGTAACACAATACATTTAACTAGATAATTTTACCATTTGGAATGATTTAATCAACATCATTTAATTTAAATAATTTTATAGTCTCCAATAAGAAAGTGAAAAATAAATTACTAGTGCATTTTTGGACTGGAAACCAACATGCATTGGTTTAATTTTAAATTTCCTTTTATTAGAAGTTGTTTTCATTTCATTTCACTTCTGTATTTGGCGAGTTTCCACCAATCATGAGCATAACACACTGAGAGCAAGTGAAAAAACATTCATTTTCTCCATTACTCAGTAAAAAATGGGACAGCGTTTGAGTTTCTCAATTTAACATTGCCAGTTCTTTGATGTGACTGCTACAAGAATGCCCTCCTGGCCCTGAAGTAATGGAGTAGGACTCCTGCAAATTCACTTATTTTAATTGCGTAAGGTGGAAAAGTTACGACACATACTGATCAGAAACCAATATTGAAATAAAATGTCTAACCCAAACTGTGGGGTAGGGATTTCATATATATATTTCATATATATATGAAATCCCTGCCCCACACGTGACGTGCGGTCAGGGGAGGCAAATGAGGCAGAGCCTCACCTGTCATAATGGAGAACTATAATAATAAAATAATTTATATTGCTATAATCACCATGTGATTTATACTGTAAAGTACTTATTTTCTATTTAGATTAACCAATTTAGATATTTTTTTTTTTTTTTTTTTTTTTTTTCAAAATTGCTGAATTTTTGCATTCCCGAGTATTTAAATTCCCCATTCCAATACTCGGGAGCGAAGCCAGTGAGGCAGCAGCCAGCTGAGCCTCACCTGGGATTGCGCAACCTTTGGCTAACTCCACTGGCTGGCTTTCAATGAGAGCATGCTCCTCCTAACCCTAACCCTACAGTGTCTTTTGTCACCTACTGTGTGTGTTTCGTGTGCTGAGGAGCGATCAGAAACAGCCATAACATGCAGGTGGTCTAAATTTGTACAGTACTGAATTCAATTAGAAGGTGTGTCCAAACGTTTGGTCTGTACTGTATATCTGATTTTGACCACCTCACCTGCACATCACTTATATATATATATATATATATATATTTTTTTTTTTTTTTTGAATGACTTCACAGATGTGTTGAGCATGTAGGTATGTCTGAAAACATGTTGCGGACCAAATTTGCCTGGGGGAAATTTATGGCTTAAGCTGCAATGAGTTGGATGATGGGAGAAATAAAACTGTCCCTGACTTGTCAACTACATGGAGCTCACTTTAGTATTCACACTTTTCTGTATGAATGAAACATTTAAAGCCACAACACATTTTCACATGCTGCTGATTTTCCAGTTAATCCTGACCTGTTGAGAGATCCAGTACCCTTGCTGCTGTGCACAAGCTCTTTTGCCATGATGCTAGTGTATTGTGTGATGGTGAGCCAGCTCTGAGCACCTGAGCCAGAAGTTAAAGACTTGATGGCATTGTTTAGAGAGCTGGTGCAGCTGAGCCATTTTGCAGATGTGTCTTGCAAGGCTGGCCAAGTTGATTTCAACAGGCTAATCAGAAGATTCTATTCAGGGGGTTAGCAGGGCCAGGGTGTTGAATTAAATGAATTATTATAGGGTTTGCATCGTTTCATTTTCAGAACATACGTGAAACATTTGAACGTGTCAGAAGGTGACAGTCCGTCCCAGTCTCAAATCACTGACAGACTGATACAGATTTTGCTCAATAATATCCCTGTTTTTAGCATCAGCTCAGACAGGTTTTGCAGTTCCCTCTGCTGAAAGAGATTCACAATATGATGCTGCTACCACCACTATGTTTCACTGGAAGAATGGAGTTCTAGGGGTGATGAGATTTGTTGATTTTGTGTCAGACATAGTGGTTTCCTTGGTGACTAAAAAAGTTAAGTTTTGGTCACAGTTCCCTCCATATATATGGCTTACTGTGGTTGTATGGACAGACAGTTCTGTCTCTGCTCATTAACTTTGCAGCTCCTTCACGTTTTCTTTTGGTCTCTGTGCTGCCTCTGCAATTGATGCCCTCCTTGCCTGTTTTGTGAGTTTTGGTGACCCTGCCTTTTTCGACAGGTTTGTTGTCGTACCATAAATGATAATATTTTAACACAGATCACATGTATAAAAATGTAACTTTTGTTTACTGAGATTATCAATGTTATTAAATTTGATTTAATGGTTCCAGCAAATAATTTTTAAAAGATTTTAAATTGTTTAACATTTAAATTTAAGATTTTAAGGAGCAGGCATGTATACTTTGCAAAAGTTCAAAGAACAATATTCATAGTTATCTTGTTTTGTTACTACAGCTACAATCTGATGTTGTGAGTTTAATCTTTGACTTTGAGCTCTGTTTATTCACAAATACAATTTAGTAAGCTACAATTATAATTGATTGCTTTTTAGGATGGCCAATTAAACTACTCCCCATCTCCCAGATTTCACTAACACTGTAGCTGTTAGAGATGCTTATGTTTTTAGCAGCAGAAGGGGCCTCTAAATCAAATTCGGCTCAAGGTCTCATACAGCCTTGGATCGGCCCTGCATGATGAGTTAAATCCGGTGCACTGCACGCAAAGATGCACAACAAATGGGAGATTTAATTTAATGCTGCTAATGTGGCTTTTTGTAGCTCTTCCGTTTTGTGTCTGTTGAGTTTTTAATAGGCGCCACAGAAACTGTTTTGGTTGCTCAAATTCTAAGGGGCAAGTTTCTCAGATCCCATCGCGACCGCACACATGACTAAGTGGACAAAGCATTTGATATGGTTTGATGGATCGTGTAACCGGAAAAATAATAATAAAATAATATTAAACCAGCGTAAGGCATAACTATGAGGCGAGTGCGAAAGCTCCTCACTGGGCTGAACCTCCATGATGAGTGGTTAGCAGTGGTTTCTTAACCACTGGCCAACCAGGAACACATACATAAACTTAACAGGAAAGATAGAACCATGTGTTGAGATATAAACAGCATACATAATTCTTTTTTCACAAAGATAAATCATGCTCACCGTTCCTCAACACGCACCTCTGAAGGCGCCACTACAAGTTATTCCTGCGGTTCAGATAGAGCTGCGTAACCAGAGCTAAGGTGGTGCGGATTAAACGCTCGCCTTGATGTGGAGTTCTCCATGTAAATTTCCATACAGGTCAGCCTGTGTCCAGTTTGAGTGAAAGGAGGCGTGCACAAACCGTGCTAAAGTTAACTACAGAGATCAATGTGGTGCCATGTGAGGCAACGAGCAGAGGCACTAGCAGTGTGATTGGTCTGTGCTCTGGCTTTAAATGCATCAGCTATAAATGTATCTTTAAGGAATAAAGTGAAATGCTGAGAGTAAAAGAGATGCTTACAGTCCAGCTTAAATAAAATTAAAAAAAGAATATATATATATATATATATATATATATATATATATATATATATATATATATATATATATATATATATATATATATATATATATATATATATATATATATATGGTGAGGCGAACCAACCAGACATAGTCGTGGTGGATAAACAACAGAGGAAAGCCGTTGTGGTGGATGTGGCAATACCAAGTGACTGCAACATCAGGAAAAAGGAGCATGAAAAACTAGAGAAATACCAGGGCCTAAGGGAGGAACTGGAGAGGGTCTGGAAGGTGAAGACCACAGTGGTGCCTGTGGTCATCGGGACCCTCGGGGCAGTCACCCCCAAACTGGAACAGTGGCTACAACAGATCCCAGGAACAACATCAGACATCTCAGTCCAGAAATGTGCAGTCCTAGGCACAGCCAAGATACTGCGCAGAACCCTCAAGCTCCCAGGCCTCTGGTAGAGGACCCGAGCTAAGAGGAAGAAGAATCACCACCCGCGGTGGGTGAGAAGGGAATTATATATATATATATATATATATATATATATATATATATATATATATATATATATATTTATATATTTTTTAAATTATTATTTTCCTAAAAACAAAGATGAGCAATGCTTACCCTGGCAGGGGTGCTAGTAAAGCTTGGCGGACTGCCAGGCTTATAATACTATAATACACAAGGGGAAAAGCTGGATTCTATTCCGAAACTACATGCAAAAATATGGTAAAACTGGTATGTCATAATAATAAAATGGTCAAAAGGTCATTATATTGCTGCGTCCTTTTGTCTGCTCATGCATTGTTTCATCTTATGTACGTAGTCCTAATGTATGTCTAATGAATTAAACATAACCTAGTACCAAAGTGTAATGATGCACAACTTCAAATATTTACCTTTTCTTATTTTATTCTGATGAAGAAAAAGTGCTAATAAACAAAGACCAATGTAATAACAAAAATCTTTGACAATTCTGATTTTGTTTAAAAGTCCTGTTTGAATAATTTTCTTTATCCAAATGCTTTCTATGTTGATGTTAAATATTTTTTATATAGGACTAGTAATATTTAAATTATAATAATAGTAATCCATTAATTTGTTTTCTCAAAATGCTTGTCCTGGCGATGTCTTAATGACATTATTATTAATAACTATAATAATAATAATGATAGGCAAATCAAAGAACATGAAAGCTTAAAATAATTACTGTTTTTTAAATGTTATACTACTATAACTATACTATAACTATAACTATTAGAATACTAAGTTGTGCATTGTGTTGTGTCTGACTGCCATCGGTTACGCTAAATATAACTTTTGTTTTGTTTCCTTATTTATTAATGCAGTCTAAATATCCTATTTTGTGCTGAATAACCAAAGCGGATCTACACAGCAACGTACCTACGTTCCTTTATATGTTTCTCTGTGTTCATCAGAAGTTGCTCCCTACTTGCAAGGAGGAGAACGGGGGCAGCAGGTGGTGCTGGAGGGAAACAGGCTGGTGCTGACCTGCCCAGCTGGAGGCAGCTGGCCTTTGCAGTACCGTTGGACTCTGAACAACACTAACATCACAGACTGGACACCACAATACAGGTCAGTTTCTGGTTTTCATGTTTCTGGTATTGATTTCTCTCTCTAATCCTGGAATGCATGTTTCTTTCCAACTATTTTTGTAGTCATTTTTAATAAGTTGGAGAAAGTCAGAGCTTTTAAACAGTAGTACCGAATTCTAAAAATTGATTAATACAGTTGCATTTGCACCATGAGAATATGTATATTATGCATTGGGAAAAGAGGAGTAACATCAATCGATATTTCTGAGTTATTTCTTTGCTTTTCACTCTCTGCCTCTCTTCCTCTGTCTCCGTCTCCGTGTCCCAGTGTGAGTTGGAGGTAAAAGCTAAGCTGTGCCTTTTGGCAAAACTGCAGCTGTGAAACAAAATTGTTTTTCTCATCATTCAGAAAGAGGAGGAATCTTGGGAAAGCATACACACTGAAGGAGAAAAAGGTTGAGCCAGATTTTGTAGGCAGACAATTGTCTAAGCCAGGAGGCATTGTTTAGCATTGGACTGCTATCCGTGTTCTGACCACTTCAGTTTGGTGAGTCAGGCCTGTTCTGAATTGGCAAAGTACTGTGAAAATGAGTGGCCAACGCTGATATTATAAGCCTGATTCACCTTTATAACTTTACCTTTATGCTTTTGTGCTACTTCAATGTACATTCAAAGATAACGAGTTGTGTTGTGCTTTATAGCTCAGTTGCTTGTAAGAATACATTTTGTCGTTCTTGTTTCTCCTTTCTTCATGTTGTTTACTCACTTGGATTTTTAACAGCTTTTGTTTCATAATAGTTTTTAAATAATCAGTCACAGTGACTGATATTCCTGTTAACCACTGCACTACACTTTAATGCTAATTGTGTGAGCTTCATCTCTGCCAGATGAACTCATTAATCTTTTGATTTTTTTTTTTCATCGAAAGTATTCCTAATCAGTGCACTAAAGTTTATCTGTGTCTTTTTATTAGAGGTGCTTCCATTGCCAATGAGAATTTCTTTCATATTTATATTTTTTCTTCCCTTTGTGTGGAAAGTACTCCAGAATCTGTAATTCCTTCTGTATTTAGCAGTTTCTCTCAATAGAAAGTACTCTTAGCCCCGTCCTTATGTGTTTAATTTATTTATTTTTTTTCTGTAGTCATCCCAAATGTTATCGGCCTTATCTCTTTTGTTCCAAAAGAAATACTCCTGCGGTGGTGGTTTAGATGTCTCTTTAATGAGACATCTGATAGACTAGCTACTGGAGTAATTTTATGAACACATTTTGGTTTTCCTTCCCATTCAAACAATGTCTTGCCCAGTGACTCTGGTTCTCCTTCCTATTAACATGTTTAACCAGGATTAGTGATTTCTGCAGCCCTTGATTCAATGCAGTCAGTTAGAAAAAGTTAGTTAAAGACGTTTTTTGGTATTTTACCATTAGCTGAAATTAAAATGTATAAAAATGAAATCTTAAATATAATTTGTGGCCTTATTAAATCTGACTGTTTTGGTTCGATATGATTCAGACATTAATAAGCCAATGAAGTCTGATGAAGTTCCTTGAGGTGACATTTGCTTTTGAATTGGCGCTTTACAACTTCATTAAAATAAGAAAGGTTTCAGTTTGTTTTTTAGCAGAAACAAAATCAGTACATGTATTTTCAAATACATGTGTCACAGTGTTACAAGAAAGAATTTAAATTTCAAACTCTTAAATAGACTAAAAGATTAAACTAAAAATATATATATATATCTACTTTGATGTGCATGAGTGCTTCTCCTTGCTGATTCTCTACCATCATTACTCTTGATTACATTTGACTTTCTGCATGTTATAGGGCATGACTAATTAATAATTGAACATTTGGGGGATTGTGCTTGCAGGTGAAGATGTTCCAGGCCTCCCCAGTTGATGATCAGTGCTGAGGAGTCAAAGTCATTACTAGGCCACCTATTGTAACATTAGGATCAAAAATAGTCTCCATGAGTTAAAATATAACAGCTGAACTTATTTTGTCATACTAGTTGTGACTGACATCTGTCATTTATCTAATTATATCTGGTACTCTCAAAGAACTGGGGTGGAAAGCTTTTGCTTCCCCAACATTAAAATCTGTGAAATCAAGTCCAGTTTTCAGGATGATGTTGAGTGATAATTTTCTGCAACACAGAGACTAAAAAAAGGCCACCTCTACACCAAAAAGTTGACATTCAGGCTCATTCAACCCGGGAATGGCCTCTGGGTACTTAGTTTCTACACGGTTGTCATTTCTCAAACATATTTTGTGAAAACAAAATAAATAAATAAAAACAGCAGAGTCCTTTGCCTTTAATTCAACTTTCTTCTTGTCACACTCACATAAAGTTAATATTTTAAAAAGAAGTGTGTAACCGAAAAGGTTTTACCCAAGTCAGACATTTTAAAATGTTGTCCTGGATACTGGCCAAATGCATGCAAACTATTGAATTCAAGGAAAGTTACAAAACAAACAAACAAACAAAAAAAAATCAAAAAAATATCCTTGCTAAATTTACTAGCATTTAGGAAACACAATTTGAATAACTCTACCTGAACTAAAACATGAGAGTTTTGGTCAGATTTAACTTCAAACAGTGAGAATACATGTGTTAGTGTCTTTTTATTTGGTGTATGTAAATATCTGGTTCTAACTGTGGCTGTATTTTATGGCCTTAAAAGCCATTTTACATATCTAATTGGAATGTAATGGCAGGCTGACAGAGATGGAAAGATTCAGCATTAGACAGCTTCCAACATGAAAATCTGTTTCTGGATTAGAGTTGCTGCGTAATGTGTCATTCCTGATTCAAGCTGTCTCTGCGCCTTTGATGTACATGCAAGCCTGCTTGTCTATGTGTGTGTTGGTGTTTGTGTACTTTGGCAGCACATTTCGACAGCCTGGGAGTTAAGTACTTGGCTGTCCTGGTATTCATAATGAGCCCCAAAGCGGTGTCCAGTTTGACTGTGTCTATCCAGCTTCTGTGTGCATGTGTGTGTCTATGTGCGCTTGTGTCTGTGCATTTGTCCAGCATGGCAGCAACCTAGATCCGATGCCAGCTCTTCCATTACTGAGGTGCTGTGCATTAAAACCTCATTAACAACCCTTCTCAGGAAGAAATACATGGGCACAGTTAAAAAAAAAAACCTCAAAATATTCAAGCACCCACATATGTTTGTTCTCACAAAACATAAACAGATGCAACCCAGCAACCACAGGGCCAATATATTTCCTCTATCAAGGTTATGGATGCAAATGCCCAAACAGACCTCCTTCTATTTCCTAGAAACTTCCCTTTGTTATTATTTTTTCACAATTCTGAGAAATGCACTCAGTCTCAGAGCTATTTTCTTTATCTCTGTTGTCCTTTAGGTTGTCTGTGCCATCTCTGCAGAGGGCTGATGCTGGCTTGTATCAGTGCATGGTGAGGAATAGAATGGGGGCTATAATACACAGGAGAGCTGAGGTACACGTTGCTTGTAAGTATATTAATATGCACACATTAATCTAAACTCTACTCATAATTGCAGCTGTTTACATCGCTCTGCAGTTACAGCAGTCTCTTAATAGGCAAGTGCTAAATAAGATTTCAATAGAATAATGTTTGCAACTTTTTAACTGTCTGTTTTCACCTGGTGAGGAACGTTTATCCAAGAACCCATTTCTATGATTTCATCTTAAAAGGGTCCCCAGAATTTTTTTAATGGAAGTCCAGATTTATGGCCTTCATTTTCCTTTTTATTCATACTTCAGTGGGGAATTATTTTACCCAGTAAAATAAAATACATTATACATTATGAATATATTTTTCACTTTGAACAGAGACTTTCTCCTAAATTCTTTTTCTTTTGCAATCAAGAAATGCAAGGCTTTTTCTGACCAACCAGTAAGGATTTGTTGATGCCTGCTCAATATGAGGGATTGCTGTAAAGTCAACAAGACAACACAAGTGCTAGGTGCTTGTCCAAGAGGAATGAATGTATGGATGTTTCTGTGCTTAAATAGAAACTTTATCTAAATGTATGTATGACTGAATTGAAGTTAATTTTTTTTGTAAAGTGCCTTGAGACAACATTTGTTGTGAGTGGGCACTACAAAAATAAACTGAATTGACATTAACTGATCAAGCAAATTCTTTATATCCTTGCGGCTTATTTATGCCACCCTTCTTTAATTTTTTTCTTAACATGTAAAATGTCAAACAGACTCAGTCTGATGTTTCACTGCCTATGGAGTTGTTTGCTTTGAGAGCAACTGTGTGGCATTGCTGATGCACTTTATGAGTGCGGTAAAAGGAAATTCACATTCTAAAATCCTAAAATAATTATTTTAGAATGTGGATTTTAAATACATCAGACCTCCCTAAGATGCTTATAACTGCCTATTCTAATTGGTCAAACACAAATATACCTCAATATGCATTAATACAAACAGTGGAAAGAATCTTAGCACATCTCCAATCTTCATTATCTTCATTGTGCTCCTGGATTAGCTGCCTAGCAAACATGTCAAGTATCGTTGCTCAAGGGCAGGAATGTCAAACTCCAGTCCTCAAGGGCAATAGACTGCAGGACACCGGCATGTGCCACAGGTACAAAACACTGGAATGAAATGGCTTAATTATCTCCGTCTTGTGTAGATCAGTTCTCCAGAGCCTTGCTAATGACGTAATTATTCTATTCAGGTGTGGTGCAGCAGAGGCAGCTCTAAAAGGTGCAGGGCAGTGGCCCTCCAAGACTGGAGTCTGACAACTGTGCTCTAAGGAGTCCAGCTTCTAAAGCTGCATTTTCCTGGAGTTATGTTCCACAGAAAGATGGGGGCCTACTGTAGATATTAGTAAACATTAGATTGCATTATGACTTGTGATATTGCAAAGGATTTTACATAATCTTGAAAACAAATTGCATTGTCAAGCTCAAAATTGTTTCAAATCTCCTTTATTGTCTGCACACTAACAACACTTATATTCATTCAAGTTATTTACCAGAACAACAAATACACTAATGTTAGAATCTAAGCAGATATTATTCTTACAATACAGTTGTAAGAATAATATGTATATATATAAATAATACAATTTATATCATTCCTATGCTGAGTTAACCCTTTCTCTTTTTTGTTTTTTTTACAAGTTCTGGGAAATTTTGCTTCTGGGGAGCAGAGGAAGACAGCGACTCAGGGACAAGCCGTCATCATCAGCCCACCTCCGCTGGCTTCATTCCCCCCACCCCTGGTGACATGGTACAAAGACGGACATAAGATCATCCCCAACAACCGATTGTAAGTTATTTTTTTCTAACTCTTTCCTTCCTCACTCGCCAGCACATGCTCATACTGCTTTTCAATTCAATTCAAAAAATAAAAACTTCACTTCAAAAAGACTTTATTAATTCTAAATTAAATTAAAACAATTTTACTCTGACATGCATATTTTTGAGTGCTCTTTGCCTCTAACAAAACACAGCTTTTAGATAAAATCTGAATTTTGTATTTCTCATCCCTCAGCGCTGTATTAATTTCTGTGCTCTGGAAGTCGTTGGATGGCAGTTGTCATGAATAATAAGCTGTTTAGATAACTGACCATTTTCATTACAATGGACTAAGGACATTATCAAGAAGAGATTAAACTGAATTTTCTATTAATCTAATCTAGAAGCTTAGCAAATTAATTTGTTTGCAAGGAAGATGTTATTTTGTATGAATTAGTACAACTGAAACGTGCGGAGTCCTTTGATGTCTCATGTAGATTTATTTTAGTCCTTTGTCTGATAGCATTGTCTGGCTCCTTTTGAAATGCCTCCAAATGTGTTTTATTTCTTAGCAGATATCTTTTTCTGAATAATAACCACAGTGCTTTAATAATGAAGGTAATCTTGACAGATAAAAAGACCTGCTGTGAAAGGTTTTCTGGTGGAATTTTGGAATGTGTGTGTCCATTTTGAAATCGCTCTTCAGTGAAATTGTTTGCTGAAACTGAGTCCTTCTCTCATTTTTGTTATCCTACTGGGGATAACCAACTTATCTCTAAGTGCAATTACTGCTTGCTAAAATTGAAAAAAGTAACTGTTAATACACATTACACATTTCATATGCATAACCTCTTTAGAACAGTCTGAATCTTTTTAACTTTGCTGTTTATATATGGATAAAACTGAATAGTTCTCCCTCTGTCACCTTAATGTATCTTCATGGAGCTCACTGATGGTGAACTGCAATTATGTTTCCATTCCAAAAATCTGTATGCGTTTACTGCCAGACCAGTATATTTACTGAGCCTCGTCTTGGTTCATTGCAAAAGAAACAAAACTAAACTAAACAAAAAAAACATCTTGTGACAATGCTAAATTTGTGGACTACTAGGTTTAAGCCAACAGATACTATTTTTATTATTTCTTTCATTATTAGGTGGTCAAATATTGATAATCAAATAAATGATCACATTTCATGTTAAAGGCCGTGTATCACTCTTACAACTTATTTTCAATAGCCTTCAGGCATGTGACTCATGAAACTTACATAAATTTTTGTGATCCAAACCAGAAAAAACATAAAAACAAATTAGCTCTGGGCAGAGAAAAGATGCCGAAAAACTGTGAAGCTAAGATTGGTCAACACATAGCAAAATTTGAGTGAAGATATCTATGGGATTTATTGGTCAGCTGATCATACTGTAAGGATTGGGTTTTTCTGTTTGTTTATTTAGGTTTTCGTGTCTATTGAGTCTCTGTGTTGCCCTGTCTATCTCTGGCAGACATTGGTCCCATTGCTCTTGATTGGTCCCAGCTGTGTCTTGTTTCCCTGATTACCCTCTGTGTATTTAATCCCATCTGTGTTTCTTGTTCCTTGTCTAGTTGTGTCAAGTCTGTCGTCGCTGTTTCCATTTTGAGTACCCATTACCAGTTGCTACCAGATTCTGAGCTCCTTTCCTGTGCTCATCATTAAATCTGCGTCTCCCTCCCCACTCTACTACCGCATTTCATGACACATACCTGTCAAGTTTCTCGTTTTAGCCAGAAAACGAGAAACATCGGATAATTTACAGGAATATATTATTAGTATATTCCTGTAAATTTCTCCTATTATAAAATAATCACTTTTTGCCCCGCCCCACACTCTTACAGTAGCACTGGCCAGCAAAAACGTTACTGTATTTTCAGTCCAAAACTTGACAGGTATGCAGCAAATCTGTTGTCTGAGTGGGTGTATCAATGTGAAGGAGGTCCAAAATATATGGAGGGGTAAGGTTGTGGACAGCTTTGAAGGTAAGGAGGAGTATTTTGTAGTTGTTGCGAAATGAGATGGAAGCCAATGGAGCTGTTGTAGAACATATGTGATGGATAGAGGGGTTGGTGTGATGATATGGACAGCTGAATTTGAATCTGTTTTAATTCATGGGAGGTTTTCTGTGGCAGGCCAAAGAGAAGAAAATTACAGCAATCTGAATGGATCAGAACAGCAGTGGAGTGAGGAGTGACAGAGACAATTAATATTTCAAAGATGGAAGTAGGCAGATGAAGTGATATTATTGACATGGAGGTGACAGAGAGACTGCAGTCGAGGATGACAGCCAGACTCTTGACCTGAGGGGAGGGAAAGATGAAGGCGTTATTAACCAGAATGGAGAAGTTATGCAGTTTAATTAGTATTGATTTAGTACCAATGAAAAGAAGTTATGTTTTATTGTAAATTAAATTAACTCTTGAATGCCTCAGAGTTCTCTGAGATGAGTTTGAGGAAATACAGTAGCAGGTCAGAGGGAGGTCTGGGTATCTCTGCTTAAGCTGTTGCCTCCAAAACCCAACCTTCAGTAAGTCATAGAAATAACTAAATCTCTCGTTTTCCATCTGAAGTGTTAATGTGATCAGGATGTAGATATTCATGTAGATGAAGATGAAATATTCTTCTTCTGATTTTTATGGAGCCACTGATGCACCACGATTCATGCTCAACACTTCCTTTGACTGCACTGAAAAAAACTAATTTTCAGTTTTTTTCCACAACTCCCTTCTTGTCTCAGCAAGAAATGTAACAACCCCCCTCTTTCTTTTGCTGCATCTCTTAACTCACTCTTTTCTACCTCAAAATGTATTCTTCTTGTTGCTTGGTTCTCTTACTTGCATAGTCTCTGTTATTTTTGCAGCTTTTTTCTTGCTTCAGATGTGGCTCAAAAGCCACAAACTTGTGTTCCTGAATAAACTGCCTAACTTCAGAGGTGTAACGTGCAGATGTGCACTTGGATGTCATCCATCTCTGCAGGCCGGTTCAGTTCGGCTTGAGCATCTCTGAGTGTGCTCATGCGTGGCAGAAGGCAATGCAGTGAATATTTGCACATTTCATCATGTGTGACTGTCTGGGTGCTGAAGTGTTTGTGTGAAAGGTTATAATTGGCTGATCCCGCAGTCCGGTGCGACATGACCAGATGGTGTCTGGTGTTTGGCTGTCTTTGTGGTGACCAAGTTGATGATGTCATTTATGAAGTTTATTGATCCAATATGCATGACTCCCAGAGTCTGTAGCCCTGTCCCGCTGTCTGTGGTCTAGCCTCTGTCCCACTGCTCAAGATTTATGTCAACCTGCCTGCCTTTAATGGTGCTCCGCATACCCAGAGCACACACAAAATCTGTATGTCTCCACTTTCCCAATTCTTGCACTTGGTGGAGGTCGGTGAAGGCTCACAAACTCCCCATCCGTCAGACTGGTCATCGAAAGCAGAGCAAGCTGTTTCTTCTCATTCACTCTGCTCTAATCTACCAGTCTTTGTTGTGATGTCATCTTCAAAGTCACAGTCCAACTGATATCAAGACATGCAAAGAGTTTACAAAGTTGCTGCTTCCACCCTGCTACCATTTCCCACTGCACTGTTCCTGCAGTCTGAAATCTTTTTATTAGATGCCAGACAAAGAGCTGGAAGGATTAAAGTCTTCTGTATGAAGGTTGTTTGGTTCTTGGTCCTGTTGTTGTGCTCTGATGGTCAGCTGGCTAATAGCGCCTGTGTCTCACTCATAAGAAAGACAGCAGAGATGAGTTGTTTGAAAGCATTTATTTAATGAATACAAAATCAAAGTAAATGATTTCACACCAACACTAGTTTGAAACTCAGCATACATCAACATATATTACAATATAATCAAAATGTTCTCTTATTGGAAGAATTTGCTTAAAAAAGTAAAACTCAGAGATTCATTACAAATATATATTTTCTTACCTCCTATTGTTTAAATTTTCATGAATGGCTGACAAAAGTGATTCACATGTTGCTATTTTATACCACAACCAATAACTGTGTCACCTTCAGTTGTTATGAAAATTTTTTATATAGCAAAAATAGCTTAAAGAAAGAACTTTGACTATGCATCAACGCTATATCTGTTGCCTTGAAATTGGCCTGTGTCTCTTAAAGAACTTCCTGCCCTTTCCAACTCTTTTCCTTCAGTATATCGTCACAACAAAGTTGTTCCAAGTTGTTTACAACCGGTCTTAGGAACGTTTTACAGATTCATTCAATACATTTGAATGTTATTGAAAAGACCATTTATGATTGGAACTTCATTAGTAAGTGAAATACTTTATATAAATAATTACACAGAGATTGATATTTGAAAGTCTTGATTTCTGTTAATTATAATGATATTCTACGTTCGGCCAGTAAAAATTACATTTGCAAGTAAAATAATAGAAAAACAAATTTTAAAGAAAAAAATGTGGGCTTAATGAAAAGTATGTTTAAAATTTACTTAAAGGTTATTTTCAAAATTAATCTGACAAACAAGACTCATCAGGACATATATTCTAATTGATTAATTATGATCACATGTAGTTCTATGATGAGGTTAGCAGACACACAGTCCCACCAGGTGTTTGCTAAATGATGCTGCCACTAGTTTGAAGGAGTTGAGTGGGGAAGGTGAGGGAAAAGGAAGCTCAGCTGGTGACAAAATTTTCAACCTACAGAAAAGTAATAATACATTTTACTTTTAAGTGCCTTTATTGTATGAAGGTAAGGCAACAAGAGAGATTTTGGGTATGTGTTAATCAAAGGAAAAATATGCTTGAAGAAGCAGACAGACAGAACTTCTGAAGGAAGTTCTCCAAACTTCTTAAGGAAGATTCACAAGCTGAGTCCTGCAGCTGAAGTCAGTGCTTCAAAATCACACACTGGCTGCATCCAGAATGTGGGCTTCCACCCCATGGACAGGATTCAGCTTCAGCAGTGTCTTACTTGGACTAAGGAGACAAATCTAAATCTGGCATCCCAAAGACCTCTATTCAGGTGAAAATAAATATTGCTTCTTTTTTATTTAAATTAAGGTAATAGAATCTGGAGGAAGAGTGGAGAGGCACAGAATAAGTTCCTCGAAGTTCTTTGTGAATTTTCTCCAACCACGGGTGACTTTTTGGAGTCATGTCACCCATGTCATTCCCTGGAGTCATGTTCCAGAGAGAGGAACATGAGCTCCTCATCCTGCTTTGGTGTTTGTTCAGTGGCTTTTCTGAAATCCACTGTCACCCCAACTGTCTACCAGACATTTTATAGCACTTCATGCTTTTTTCTACTGAGAGATCCTGGTTTCATTTCCCACCAGGGATGGCACTTTCCCACACTACCAAAGGTAATAAAAGCTGCTTCAGTAACCATGGTGGTACTGTGCTTTGTTAGTCTGACCTGAGCCGTGTTGAGAGTCTGAGAGGTACTGCTGAGGAAGTTGATACATGAGAGCCAACAATGAAGGTGACCTGAAGACAACCATCAAAGCAATCTGGGCTTCTATTCCACCTCAGTATAACCACAGGCTTATCGCCTCCATGGCAATGCAGTAATTCCTGAAAAAGGAGCCCCAGCCAACTGTTTGAATGCATACACTGTATGCATTCAAACTGTTTACAGTATTCAATCATACAGGACATTTTACAGTATTCAATATTTTCAATATTATTTATCTAATGTAAAGATGTATTTTTCTTACTCAAAATATTGTCTTTCTTCTCTTAACCCAAATCATTCCCAGATGAGAGGGGATGTTTAGTCCCTCCAAAGGGAACATGATCAGATTTCTGATCACCTCAACCGATTCCATGTGCTACAGAGAAACAACAGCCCACTGAACATCTCCTCTCTCTGCTTCATAAGGATGATTTCAGCCACCCATCTGAACAAGCTCATTTTAGCTAATTAGATCATGGTATAAATACTGTGATGCGAGATCTGTGGTATTTGTCTCAAGGTTTTTATCCAGTGAGAATCTTCCTCATGTTTGCTGCTCTCTCCCTACAGCGCTGCCACTCTTCTATGTCCACTTCCATAGTATTTTTCCCCACTTTTCCTAATATTGCCACATGGCCTCTGAGCGTTGGACACGTAGTGTCGGTTGGACATCTCAGTGCCGCAGACACTGCTATGTGTTTTGGCTGCGACCCGGAGCCCAGGCTGAGAAGTGCGAGCTGCCACTTTTAATTAGCTCTGCGGCCTGTGGCAGATGGATGCGAATCGGCTGTGATAGCCAGCAGCTTTAAGAGGACAGGCAGGATGAGGAGAATTAGAACTCTCCTTTCTTCCACTGTCAGGGCCACATGAAGTCCAGATTGATCAAACAGAAGCAGTGATCTGTGCAGAGGACTGACAGGAGAGACAGTGAATATTTCAGTTTCTTGTTGCTGAGGAGTTGAGTGTTGTGAAAAGCGCTGTTGGAGAAGCAGCAGGGCCTTACAGGAAATTCTCTTTTTTTTTATCAGAGCAACTCTAAGCTTCCATATGCCACATAGATGTTTGTTTCACAATAATCATTTATTTTAATTTGTCAAACACCACTTTAACAGAGGGAATGATTCATTATTTTACCCTCTGTCCATCACACATGCAGTGGATGTCTGAACAGAAGGAACTTTTTCGGTGTCTGAATTAACAAGCAGATGTTGTGTGTTTGTGTTAGCGGGTACGTGCACATGAAACTTTTGTGTGTTAGTGATGTTAAGAGAAAAAGCAGCATCATTTGGATGCTTAGTCAAAGAATATAGAAGCTGGTTCCTTTCACATTCTGAAAACATAAAGATTTTCCAGCTGCAGCAGCAGAATGGCAGCTCATAATGACTTTGTTTCTCACGGTAGCCAAAGGGGAGGATCAAAGTGACAGAGCAAGGTAGAAGGAGGCGTAAAGGAGAAAAACTAACAGGTAATGAGTATGCAGGAAAGAGTTTAAGCTCATCCCAATCCACTGTGTCTGGAGTTTAATCTGGGAAGCCACAAGAGGCTTAGATACTGTATGTGACTTACTTCTTAATGATATGATTTAGTTACTTTGAGATTACAAAAAACATCCCAGACATGTTGGATTAAAAAGAAACCTGGCAGCTGTGAAACGAGTCATATGCCACTTTCAGCTATCTTCTTTTTTTGTTTTTTTCCCCCCAATATTTTCTTACAGTTCATGGCACAAGCAGACCCAGATAGTATGTTGACTTTGTGACATTTAATGTAGATGAACTTATTTTTATTTTCAATTAAACAGTTAACTTGATTATGTCAGAACCACATCTTGAAACTACTGATAGATACATGTTGAAATTTCCAAGATCTGATTCACAGATGTACAAACCAGCAAACATAATTCATAGATCTGATCACATCCAAGGTGCTTCTAAACATGAAATGCTGTAGAATAATTTCCTACGTATTTATTTAGAGGTATATTAAAAAGAAATTGTCAGGTGCAATCACCATTTTCAGTACAATTCAAAAGCCTACAATATAAAAAAAAATAGTGAGAAGATATTTTTGATAGACGTCTAGTTCAACTAAAAATTAAAATGAAAAACATCACACAAAGAGAAAAATAAACAATGAATCCAAAATCTCTAAAGTAATCTTCTACTAAACCCAAATTAGCTCCGAGTCCCACGGCAGGAGTGTGATCAGGATCCACTAGGCAATATGTACCTGAATTCACTGTATCACATGTTAGAGCTCAGTTACCTGTTGGTGGTCCTGTCTCTTTGTTTTGTTGTTTGTAATGTGTGGAAATCTCTGTCAATTATCTTCAAAGATGAATGTTACATCTATACAGTGAAAGCTCTGGTTTTGACCAGTTCCTTATTGTTGCAAGTCCTTTACATGTTGCAAAGAACTTTAAAATTAACTTAATCTTTTCCAGGTGAAAAGGAAGCTTTGACTTTACAAGTGTAATAAAAAACCTGATTGTTACTGGCAGGGTATCTTGAGCTGTTTCCCTCCACTTCCAGTGTAACATATGTCAGGTATTTCCTCATGTTTGTCATATTTTAGTTTAGTTTTAGTCAGCCTGTAAATGGTGTGGCTCTTTTCAACTAATTTTCCTTTGGAGCCAAGGGTCCTGGGTTTGTTGCATCATAAACTGTCCACATCTTGGTGGATCATGAAATTGGTTTTAGTAGCTTAGGCCACACCCCTAAACTACAATACCCTGCACAGTTGATGGTTTGCCTGACAGTATTAACAAAACACTTTTTTTAATTAAATGCAGATTTGAGTGCACCCAGATCTGCTTTTGTGATTTGTCTTCATGGTCCCATGTAATACAAAATAATAATTTTACAAAAACATGATTGGTAAGGGGGGAACTACTGGCGTTCCTAACATTTCTCATGTTAATATTTCAATATGTAAGGACATTTTTTTTTCTAGTTACGAAAAAAGTCTCCATCTGCACCAACCACCTGTGTTTGCAGGGCAGCTTTGTACCATTCTTCGTGGGTGGGAGTCCTTCATACTTTGGACATGCTGGTACTGATCTGTTTTGATGAAGCTTAATGATTATAATATGTTCTACATCCTCAATCCTATGAGGCAATGTTCATGAAAAACAGACTGAAAAGCATTTTATTTCTTGTGAAAATGTCCCTGTATTTCTTAATTTGCTGTGTGATTTCAGATTTAATTAGATTTCTATGTATTAGTTCCATTTATCAGGGAGTTTGTGTTCTAGAATTATTATTTCATTTATTATTACATTTATTGAAGGTGTGTGGTGTAGTTTACCTTCGGGAAAAAGGGCTGCAACCTCTCAATAATTAGAATTGCCTTTGGTCTCATAGTAGAGCTCAGTCAGGCTTGTCACGAGTGGTTACAGCGGTTTCTTATCTTACATCAACTTATATCTCCCTTCACCTCAGCTACAGTTGTTCCTATGATATTTTTGTTCTTAGTGACAATAGATAAAATATTATAATATTTAAGGAACTGATTAATTTTTCAACTAGATTTTTTTTTGTGGTTATTAATTTCAGAGGCAGAACATAAAGCAACAGGAATTGCTTTTCTGTGCCAGCCAGAATTTAATATTTCCCAATTTAGGCCGACTGCTCACTCCCTCCTGTTATCCCTTTTCCTCTCATTCCATAATTGAATTGGTCCTTTTGGTCCAATGAGGTGGCGGCAAATAGCAGTGCAAAAATTCACCAATGTAGACACTTCCATTTCTTTTTTGTTATCTTGCTTTGCTTTCTTCTGAGTTGATACAGGTTTGTTGTTCTGTCTCTCATCTTCTGTTTTCACTCCCCTTCTTTGTGCTTCTGTGGCACCTTTAGTGGGGCTTGATCCCAACTCAAAGCTAAAATACTACTACCGGTATTCATCCTCTTCAGATCTTAGATATTTAAAAGAAAGGGCTGGAGCAAAGCTGTGTGCTTAAGTTTTTTTTATTTTTTTTATGTTTGTGCTAAATAATCAGCAACCTTCCCAGGATGCATCATACATATCAGACAGAAAATTCTTGGATTAAATTTGTGGTAATGTACATATTTTCATTTTTTTATTTGTACACAACTGCCTCTCTAAGTTTACGTAAAAATGGACGAAACTGCTCCAGTTGGAATGCAGAAGTACATATAACATGCCAGATATTTTCACTACAGCCCTCTTGGTTCAGTACGCACATGTAGCGAACAAATGCAGTGTTGGCTTACTGTATATCTGGACACATGCACAAAGTTTATGTGAAGAGCTAAGTGCTCAATGTTATGTTCTGTAGACACCAAGACAAAATGGAGAGTGGAGAAAGAAAGACAAACCAAACCAGAACTTAAAAAGAACCACATGAAGGTTGTAGAATTGTCTGGCGTGTCTCCTGACCTCTGCTCTACAGAAAAACAATGGCGATACCTGAAGCCCCTAGCAGTCCACTGAATAGAAGGGAACCGAGAGAACAGAGTTTTAATTAAGTGAACCAGACTAGAATACCCATTCATCCGTCCATCCATTTTCTGTTCACCCTTGTCCCTAATGGGGTTGGGAGTGTTCCTGGTGTCTATCTCCAGATACGTTCTGGGCGAGAGGCGGGGTCACCCTGGACAGGTCACCAGTCTGTCGCAGGGCAACACAGAGACATACAGGACACACAACCATTCACACACACTCACACCTAGGGATAATTTAGAGACCAATTAACCTAACAGTCATGTTTTTGGACTGTGGGAGGAAGCCGGAGAACCCGGAAAGAACCCACGCATGCACAGGGAGAACATGCAAACTCCATGTTCGATTCCCCTGGCCGGGAATCGAACCCAGGACCTTCTTGCTGCAAGGCAACAGCTCTACCAACTGCGCCACTGTTCAGCCCGACTAGAATACCCTCCTGACATATCGGAAAGAAATCTTCTACTACTCTGTTTGCTAATGAAGGTTTTGGTGATTGGTACTATGTCATGTTGGCTGGTTGATATATTCCTGATCCCAATCCTTTACTACCTCCAGCTTTAGCTCCACTATGGCAGGACTTAACATCCGCAAAATGCAGGTAGTGAAGTGATAAAAATCTATCAAGCATTTTATGAATTATTTTTAGCTCCCATGGAGGCTAAATACAACCTTCAGTAATAGATAAGAACTTTGAAGATTTAGTCATTCCCCAGTGTTTGTTTCTAGAGAATAAAGTCAGTATTGAAAGTTCAGATGGTGCAGAGGTGAAACATGTAAGCAAAAGTTCAGAGGTGTGTTGTTGTATTTAGTTGTGCAGATGGTCTGGAGGAGAAGAAATGGAAGTGAACATAATCCATAAACATGAACACTTTTCCTGCCTCCTGAATCTGCACTTTTCACCATTTTCCCATTTATTTTTGTTATTTCTTTATTACCTCTTTCTGCCTGTGCGCCGAGTTCAATTGTCTTCACACCTCAGTAGCAGCCCTGAGTCTGTATTTAATTATGGGTCATGTCAGGTTTTATATTAATGGACTGAGTGAGATCCTGAATTGATTTGGAGATAATTGCACAGAACAGATCAGTTTGTGTCAGCTGTGATCGGCAAGTGCCGGCTGAAAAACTTAATCAATACAAGCATTCTCTACTGAACAATCCTCTGGTCTGAACAGATGTGGTCATTTAGACCCCACATGTTTTTTTACTCTGTGCGCTTTATGGTGGGGGGGACACACTCACCTCTTGTGTGGTATTACCAAGTTTTATGTGCGTGTGATTTCAAAAATTGACGGTCTGACGGGACCAACCCCCTGTTTCTTTTCTGTCCGACTGTGACATTTTCCATTCTCCTCCTGAGCATTGCGCTAAAATCATGGGAGGGTTAATGAAAGAAAAAAAAAAGTGATTATTGATTTATTTTGGGGAGTGGTGGGAGGATATGCATGACTTGGAAGTGGAAAGAAGATCTAGTGAGTCTAGTGTGTTGTGCATTTGTATCCAATCCCCTCTACTGTTAAAAGCCCTAAACTAAATCCATCTGTTGCCTGTACCTGCTTGTCCTTGTTGCAGGTGGGTCAGTGGGGAAATACATTTCAAAACATATGCATGGCATTCAAATTTTTATTTGTAAAAACAAAAAATATAAACCATGCAGCATTTTTATTCACCTTCAGATTTATGCACTTTATGTGGTTTTATGACTGAAAAAATCTTTAAAATTAACTCAGATGTTTTGTTGCTATTCAGTTACAGGATGTGAATAATTTTTTGAGAACTGTGAACATAAATGACTGTAATGACAAGATATATATATATATATATATATATATATATATATATATATATATATATATATATATATATATATATATATATATATATATATATATATATATATATATATGAACTAGCAATGAGCGATGTGAAAATTATGAAGTACAATTATGTGCCCTTGCTTTTTCGATTCAGATCCACTGCCAGTTTGCCTGCAATACGAAAGACTAGATATTTCTTAGAAAATGTCTAGAGGCGATTTGCTCTGCCTCCATATTGTTATGCATAAATTTTGCAGTAAAAAAAAAAATCATATCAACCTTTGAATATTTTATCACTGAACTTCACAGGGATTGAAGAGCATCATGTGTGGTCATGGGAAATGAGGAACAAGGGGTTGCTTTAATTGAATAGCTTTTTCTGGTAATATTAGTCATTGTCAAGGTGCAGTCAGAAACAATTGCATTAGGGAGAATATCACTTTAGGGCCTGCTGTCACGCTATAAATATTCATTGTTTAATCTGCCAGATGAAATTTGTTGTAGTTTGTTTAAAACTGTTTTGTTATTATCTGTAGGGGCTAAGAAGACCTAAGCATAGAACATCATGTTTCTAATAATGCACATTTTCTGTCCTCCTTTCATACATTTTAAAGCCCATAGGGGCATCATTTTCTAAATCCAACCAGCTGTCAGATCCAATCATTGATAACCACAATAATAATAATGTCTGCTGAATATATTGGAGGAGCCTGACAGCCCTATCAACTATCCTTAGGTTGGGTATCTGTTTTGTAGCTGCTTCCCAAATTTTTGTTTTCTTCCTGTCATATTTCTTATACAACAGAGAAGAAAACTTTTTGACACTGGAAAATAGGGAGGACATTTACTCTTCGGTTGTGCTTAATGATACCAAAATAACAGAGGCTTACACTCCCTCACATACTCAGAAAACCAGAAAGTCAGCAGGAGGTGGAGAACAACAGCAACAAATTATAAATGTGCTAATGTATGACTGAATATACTAGCATAAAATATTTACTAGCATTGTTTTATATTTCATCTTACAATCTTACAGTTGCTTTGTCTTCAAATGTTCCTCTGAAGCCACAAAACATGTTGTAAGTACTCTTGAATTAAAAGGCCATTTGTATCTTTCAGTGGACTCTGTTTTTTCTAGTTTTCTATAGACTTTCTATAAAATTACTGCACACTAGTCACATTTCTGGTATTAAAGGCTATAGACTCAGTTCTTTGGTTCTTTCTGAAGAATAAGGTGTTCTTAAATGAACAAGGGATGCATATGGAAGTAAATATGTGCCATCAGAATTTGAATAAAAAATACCTCTGAAATTTGAATGTTGTATATTAGTGCTTACTTTTTCAGTATTAAAATAAATTCAGAATATATTTTTAACCTAAAAAAAAATTCAATGTCATTATTTTTGCAGTAAAAAAATTCGTGTAATTTTTTTACATGGTTGCAATTTTCAGTTATTAAAAAAATTCACATTCCTATTTCAAAGTGATCAAATTTTCAATATACATATTTTTCACAGTTTAAATTTTCAGTGTTAAAAAATTCAGCATATAAAAAATTCAACTTTTCAAAATTCAAATGCAATATTTTCGTTGTCCTCCAATTCAACTTGCTCAAATTCGCCGTCTCAAATTCAGCGTCTAAAAATTCGCTGTCTCAAATTCAGCGTCTAAAAATTCGATGTAAAAATGGCCAAGGTTACTTCAGGTCACAGACATTAGCAATGGATGTCCAATTCCAACATCCACCCAATCACGTGACACAACCGTCATATTGAAGAAATACCAGCATCACCCAGGCTGGCGACCATGGAGGCGAACGCAAACCCAACGGTGAGTTTATTGCTTTCATATTTCTGTAGTATATTTTATTTTGTGCATGAAGTTTGATACATTATCTTAAAGCCTGATTTAAAACACGGGTTGGGCCGTTGTTAATCTTACACCGTGTAGTGCCGGCACATTACATCTTGCTACCTCCTAGCACCCCCAGCCCCTCCCCGCTGTCCCACGTCCAATTTCCCCAGTTTTATTTCAAAAAGAAATACCACTTGGGTCAAGTCTAGAATCTTTAAAGAGAACTGATGGGTGGCGACATTCTGGGTTGTTTGTATGTTGTCTTAGGTGAGACTGAGACAGGCAGTCTTAGTAAAGTCGTAATTTTTCAGGAGATGCTACCGCTAATATGGTTGCCTTGTGTGCTTCAAAGAGGGGCTGTGAACACTTTCCGACATTAATTAAAACCACAACCCCATTCTGATCAGCTACCGTATTGTTCAGGTGACTTCATTACAACATCATCCAAAATACTGCTTTTCTTATCTGACAATTGTTGATATACAATATTAATTTACATTCTTTTTACTTTGCCTAAAACCTCGTTCTGTTACCTAGCAACACTATAAACAACCGCCTTTGTTTTTCAGTTGATTTTAACTAATTTTCAATAAAATATATGCTTGTAAGTACATCTGTTAACTTATTTTAGATTAAATATCATAATTTAATTTAGATTACTGTGACTTCTCAATGCTGACCTACTGATGTCAAAATACTTTTTTATTTTACTGACAATTTTTAAAATGTTTTTTATCTTTTTTCTCTTGTCAAGGAACTTTTGCTGAATCAAATATTTGATAGACTCCGTGATCGTTTGGAGCAGGAAGAAGCAGTTTTATATCTGGGAAGAGTGTGCACAATCAAAGGTTTGTACAAATGACAAGTTTCAATATGTGATGCTTTTGAATGTCTATAGTAACATTAGCTTTGTGTGGTCTTCAATATGATGAGATTTGAAGGGCAGTTTTTAATCGTTTATTACTCCATAATTGAAGGACTGAGCGACTGTGGAGAGATCTGTGGACGGCTGTAACATGCATCTATTATGACGTGCTACACTACCTTAAAGAAGAGGGATACCTGGACATTTCAAATGAAGCACTCCTCTTCTGTTGCCATTATGTCTTCCTGCCATGTCTGCAGGATGATCTGGATACTTTCTGCAGTGGCTGGGACAATCACCCACTTCCAACTGAAGCAACATGACTCCTAACCTGCTCTGGGTTCTTGGTCGTACACATCATCCAATTCCTGAACCCCACGGTGCCTTGACAGAGGTTATAAAGATTATAACGGAGGCTCAGATGTATTTGCTGAACATTTTATGTTCAGATTTTTTTTTAATAACAATAGCTGAATAACGGCAAACGGCTGTTTGTAACCAAGCAACCAAAATCACCAGAAGGCAATCATGTTTTAACAAGATAACTATCACATTTTAATAAGATACATATGATGTTATAACGTGATAGCGCTCAATTTTTTTTCCTGTGACAGCAATACGCTTCCGTGCCAGTTTAAAAATTCACCATTTATGAAATGTAAAGCAAAATGCTGATCATGTTACCACAGAGGTGAATTTTAGTGCTTTTATGGTAGACATGTTAGAGAACAAAAATGTTCTAAATTTGTAATTTGTTTGTTTTTTTCTTTACTCAAAAGGAACCCATTAGGTACATTTGTACATTGTTGTATTGCTTTACATTACTTGAATTATAAGAATCAGAAAAAGTTTTGTCTTATGTTGTTTATTTTCTAATACCTAAAGCATATATGAACTCATCTAAGTACATTCAATAAAATTTTGCATAAAAAAACAATTTCAGTTTCATATTTAAAACTGCCTGTACAAACAGTACTGACTCAGAGAAATGAAATATCTACTCTGAACATTGTGTTATTCTAGTTCCTCTAGTTTTGAATTTGACAAAACTAGAGAAATTAAATAACAACAATGTTGTCTCTAATGAGTAATACATATGATCATATTTAAACATATGTATCGAACTTGTGATCTGACAAAATCAGAAAATTGAATTGATTCTACATTTCAACAAAACTGTTTTGTTTTAACAAACTGATTCACAAACAAAGAACTGCTACAGCTTAAATTTAGATTTTTTTTTATTTATTTTTTTTTAACAGGTCAATCACTCAAAGCCAGACTGCGTAGAGGAAATGCATGCTACAAAATCCTCACTGAAAGAGTTGTAATTCCAGTAGTGACAAGGAATTCTTAGTGTTTTGTAGTTTCCACGAACAACCTCCACAGACAGACTTGCTGGCAGATTTTCCCATCCAGTCCAGAATTTCATCATGTCTCCTCTTCCTCCACTCCGTGGTCTTTCAGTTAGTAAATTAAGTAAGTGGCTTGCAGATTCAACAATAGCATCCTGACTACCCTGTAGTCACAAAATATATAAAAGACAAAGTAGCAGTTGAAAAAGGATTAGTTAAAAAGAAATTTACACTTCATGAGAATGATCACTTTTACTCAGGAAAGCTCTGTGCTGTAGGGTTCCCACCTTTCAGAAATTAAAATAAGGATCTAGCAGATGGAAAGTGTCATTCTATTTCACCAGAGAAACTAAAACTGCAGTACCATAAGTTTTAAAGAATAAAGAGACAGTATAATTTCTTCAGTTTCCCTCTTAATTTTTTTTTTACAATTGCTAGCATTCATCCTCACTGACACTGTTCAGCCTGGCATGTGTGTCTTCCCTCTCCTGTATCTTTGCTAGGACATGGTAGAGTATCGGTTGAGGACGTTTTAAAAAGACGCAGGTTGAGAGCGGCTCACCACGACTGCTAACCCTCTTTTGCACCCTAGTGTTTCTAGGCAACCGTGACATCATCAATGGTCCAAAGCGTTCTGGGGTCCTTACTAGCTCCCGCCACATTAGCTGAGCTTAACATGTCTTGTGTTTTATTTTTGTAATTATTGTTACACTAAATGTTTATATGCATGTGATAGGCGTTACTGTCGGACATACAGAAATACCGAACAAATCGCGTCTCGTTACGGGCGATTCCGTATTTTACGAAAGGGATGGCAATCCTACTGTGCTCTTCTCTCATTAAAATTATAGAAACTATATAAAACACAAATAAATCTACAATTTGTAAGATTAACAACGGCCCAACCCGTGTTTTAAATCAGGCTTTAAGATAATGTATCAAACTTCATGCACAAAATAAAATATACTATAGAAATATGAAAGCAATAAACTCACCGTTGGGTTTGCGTTCGCCTCCATGGTCGCCAGCCTGGGTGATGCTGGTATTTCTTCAATATGAAGGTTGTGTCACGTGATTAGGTGGATGTTGGAATCGGACATCCATTGCTAATGTCTGTGACCTGAAGTAACCTTGGCCATTTTTACATCGAATTTTTAGACGCTGAATTTGAGACAGCGAATTTTTAGACGCTGAATTTGAGACGGCGAATTTGAGCAAGTTGAATTGGAGGACAACGAAAATATTGCATTTGAATTTTGAAAAGTCGAATTTTTTATATGCTGAATTTTTTAACACTGAAAATTTAAACTGTGAAAAATATGTATATTGAAAATTTGATCACTTTGAAATAGAAATGTGAATTTTTTTAATAACTGAAAATTGCAACCATGTAAAAAAAATTACACCGAATTTTTTTTTACTGCAAAAATAATGACATTGAATTTTTTTTTAGGTTAAAAATATATTCTGAATTTATTTTAATACTGAAAAAGTAAGCACTAATATACAACATTCAAATTTCAGAGGTATTTTTTATTCAAATTCTGATGGCACATATTTACTTCCATAGATGCACAATAGAACATGCACATCTTCATGGTATTTATTCAGTTTCTAAAAGTTATTCACCAAACATCTTTATGTACGAACACGCAAGCATCCATCAACCCATCTATCCAGTTTCTATCCCTAGTTTAGCAATGGTACTGACCAGTGCGGTCAGTACCATTGCGATGTTGCAGAGGTCCCTCTGCAGCTGGTGCCTATCTCGAGTGTTCAGTAAATGTGAGATAGTCCCACTTTGGACAGGCCATCTGCTTATTATATGGACAGATGGTACACATAACCTTACATACTCACACCCAAAGGCAACTTACAGAGTCTTATCAACCATAACATGCGTGAACATAGAGAGTAAGACAGAGCAGAAGTATCCAGGAAGAGCTTGTTTGTGCACAGGGATAACATGCAGGCTTCACACCAAAAGTCCTTGCAGTGATCTGAATTCAGCCTTAGGGCTACACAATATCGCAAATATCTTGCCATCACAATTTTAATTTGAGTAATATTGATATTGCAGAGGATTGTTTAAAGTGCTTAATAATTGTTGGCAAATATGTTCCAGGTGTTATGAAATCTATATAATTATTTAGCCAGTTGGACAGTCTCAGAGTAGCAGATGCTCATAACAGACACTAATGATGTTGCTCAAAAGGCTGTAAAGGTCACAAAGTGATGGAAACACACATGACAAAAGAGTAAAAAAAAAAATATAGGGATATATCACAACAGATATTGTCATCGCCAAAGCTAATATTGCCTTCAGTCTGAGGGTTTACTGTTGTGACATTTTCAAACACAAGAACGTTAAAAAGGTCACAGTTGGTGATTACCAGTAAGTTACAGTATTTTTTTTTTGGCGATTTTATTTTACCTACATCATTCTTAGTGTTTCATTTAACTAAGATCACTGGCAAAATCTGTCCCCTTTGATGTCTGCACAAAGCCTGAAGGAAAATTGAAAATGAAACATGAAAAAGTTTTTAAATGTTTGCACAAGTTTTTAGTATGAAGGCAGTTATTGTATAGTTGAAAGCATAATAAAAAGATGTAAATGTTTTTATTTTTTTTTTTCCCCTAATCTTAAATCAGACTAAACTTGTCTTGTTTTGGGTCATTCGGAAGTACCAAAATTATTTTCAATTAGCTAAATGCCACAATAATATGAGAATATCTTGGAGATTTATTAATGTGTTAAAAATTAGAAGTTTATGTGCAGCACTCAGTATTTGGTATCATTGTCGTTGAAATGCACTGAGAAAATGAATTTGTGGTGAAGTAAGTTTAACATAAATGAATCTGTGATATCAACAATAACAATTCTAGTATCTTTTCACAAATATATGTAGTATGGTTAAAAAAAATATTTGTTTGATACAACACATCGTAATTGTTTTCAGAAAATAACTTTTAAGTTAATCCACACAACAGAAAATAATCTTATTATCTTTACTATGTTTCTTTTGACTTTTCAAAACATTACCCGTGAGCCATCAGAGTTCCCAACCACAAACAGACCAGCAGTGATTTGAAGTACACTGATAATAATATTCTGCGACAGACTGGCGACCTGTTCAGGGTGTCCCCTGCCTCTCGCCCAAAATGTTTGCTGGAGATAGGCACCAGCATCCCTCGCAATCCCACAAGGGACAAGGGTGTACAGAAAATGGAAGGATGATAATAATATTCTGCTCTATCTACTTACAAATAAATTAAGTTCATGCTTAACATTCAAAACATCCCCAGATGTTACTCCATTTCTGTTCAGGCAAACCTGCAAACTGAAAAGAAAGTTTTGTACATTAGTACAACTGATTGCTGCATTGAAAAATTAATTATGCTCTGATGACGGAATGTTTTTTGAATGTATGTAGGTTAACAAAAAAATGTGGTTGTTGGTGATCTAGGGAGAACAAAGTAACTTCAGATTAAGAGTATTGTTTACATTAGAAAAGTCTAGACCATATACCTTATTTGCATATGATTTATAATCTCAATATGTCTAAACAAAATTTATCAAGTTATTTTAGGTTTGTAATCACACAATGTATCATTTGTTTATGTTGCAACAATTGATTTTTTTTCTAGGATAATGGTTTATATGTGACAGTATGGATTGGCCAGCCAGCTATTCCACAGCGCATTGTGCCACCAGCAGCAGCAACTAATTATAGCACATTTTTATTTGTCACAAAAATTAGTTTTAACATGTTTAAGGTGAAATCGTAGACTCCAAAGCTTCATCTATACAGTCAGTTCAAGAATGAAGCTACTTTCAGCTTATCTAGTTTTTAGCATTTGGAGTGAATTTACATTCTTCATGATGTACTTTTTTCATGTCATTTAATTAGACAATATAGAGCAACCTGTGCTCTTTCTGCATGTTTTGTCAGTGATTTTCTTTCAAAGTGTTTTATTATGCTACCACTATAATTTGATGTCAGTTTCTACATTTCCTTTGCATTCCTTGGTGATTAAATATTTTGCATTTTACTATTTAGTGGTTTTCCAGCAGTTTTATTCAAATACTGCATATCTACCAATGTCCATATGGTAGATGGAGTAGAAAAATTTACTTTTTTATGGCTTTGAATTTTTTAAAAACTATTTTAATCTCCTGGGCTTAAATAATACCTAAAAAAAGTTCACATGGCACAGGATGTAAAAAATATGTTTTGTTTCCATTTCTTAAAAAGTATGACTAAAACAGGCATTTCTATCCAGAATTTTGTTTGTCTTCTGCACTTGTCTGCTTTGTCCTTCTCCACACAATTACTTTGTGTACTAACTGCAACAAGATAACTACAATTTAAAAGGTTTCATCAAACACACAACAGAAAAAATAGCTTTGGTTCAACAATATCTAGAGGAAGAATAAAGGATGAAAGTCCTGTGTTTTGAAGAAACAATGGGTTTGTCACTTCAGGAAAAAAGTATCTGCACAGACTGCAAAGGGGTACAAACACACACGCCCACACGCACATATAAATTTATACACATATATATTTTGTAACTTGTTATGGTTTTTGAGGAAGAGCCTCCTGAGAGTCTGAATACTTACTAGATATGGCAACACTGAACCAGAAGAAGACTGGCTTTTTGTCAGCTGATGAAAGAATTATAGTTGGTGGGTTCTGGTCATAGACCCTACATCTCAGTGCAACTTTGGCATAGACACTTCATTATTACATAATATTTGGGTGTTGTGAAAACTGCATTTTCATTTGTCAAGTGGACCTTAAAATAATCTCAAAATGAGTAACTGCTTGTGTCAACATCATCATAGCATGCAGACGTGGCTCCAAGAGGTAAGTGGTAGTAGCACAATTACTACCACTTAAACGTAATCTGACGGTGCAATTGTCACATTTGACATAAAAAAAGTAAACAAAGTTTGAATTTATTTAAACATTTAATAATTTTCTGAACTTGTGATGGCCTTTATGATATAAATTTAATTACTTTTTGCTCACATATTTTTGTCTGCCATTGAGTTTCTGCTTCATTTGAGCTTATCATTCAAATACAGAAAGAATGGAAGGAGACAGACTCATGCATGTTTTCATCTATTGTGGCACCTGCTAGTGATGGATAATTCTCCAGATTTGTGTCTTTGAAACGTGCATTATATTTGATCCACCTATGTTTTTTTTTGTCTTTCCCTTGTACTCTTCTTCTTCCACTCTTAATTTCTATCTACATCCCACTTAATATCAGCAGACGTTATTCCTCTCTTTAACGTCTGGGATAACAGACTTACACCCACCTGCATGTGTGTGGGTGTGCAATTGTGTGTTGCCTGTCCAAAGTCATTAAATATTCTAAAGACAAAGACCTCTTTTAATTATACACTAATCACACTTTTAATTACCTGCCACACACACATCCATCACTAACCACCTTCCCTGTTTACATACACTCACGCACATATACCCACACACCCATTTGCGTCTGCAAAAAGTTCTTAACCTATTGATAAAACAGAGGGAGTGAAAGCAAAGACAAGAATAAGCATTGAGGTGAAAGACGGCACACTGCACCAAGGAGTGATTTATAGAGTCGGTTTTGACACTTGGTTAAATGCTTGCAGGTGAATATGACAGGAGGGACAGATGACACTCTGGAACAAGTCAATAGACTGATTAAGGATTTGCAAAATGGATTGCAAGACCTCTCTCCTTCCCTTAAACAAATCTTTTTAGAGTTCATCTTATATCATGTTCATTTGTCATTTTCCACATGGCACTTACAGTATACCTTCATATTTACAGAGCTAAGCCAACAAACCTCCGGAGAAGGGAATAAAAAGAACAGAATATTGATTGACTGGTTAATACCAAAGCCAAATTATTGCATGTGTGAGATCAAAGACCTAAATCAATAAACAGAAGGTCACTGGTGTACCGTCTCTTCCAGACAAAGGCTGGATTTTTACTCCTGGGAAATGATACTCTTGGCTTTTGTAATGCAGTAACCTGGAAGTTTGGGGGCTTTAATTCAGGAGGTTATGTCAAGCAACAAACTTTTTAATAATGTTTAAAATGGTGACCTTAAGCCTTTTGCTTTTGTTCAAGCAATTACCTCTTTTTGTCATTTTGACTGAAAAAGGTATTTTTTGTGTGCATGGTCATGGTGTAGACTCCTACCATGTGTCACATGAGCACAGTATACAATATAAAATGCATAATTGGGTTTACATACATTCTTCACCCTGACAGTGGCTTCTAGAGTTGTATAGTACTTTTGGAAAAGTGGCATTTTGTTTTTACTTTAGTAGTTCTTGTTTTGTCCTCCACCTCTTGGATGATACTACATAACTGTGTAATCGTGTCCTGTGGTCGTGTCATTAGAAAGCATTCACACCATTTCACCTTTCCATGTCTTGTTCTCCTACAGCATTATTCTAAAACAGATTGTAGTATAAAAGATACACAACAGTGCAAAATGACAAAGTTAAAACAGCTTTTTTACATTTTATGTAAATTGATTTAAAAAAAAAGCCCCCCACCCCCCAAAAACAAACAAACAAACAAAAAAAAAAACATAACAGAAATGCAAGTATTTGCAGAAATTACTTTTGTCAGTTAGGTGCTGAAAACAGCATTCAGATGGTTTTGCAACTTTGGCCACACTTACACAAGACCGCTGACAATATTTTTGGAAATTGATCGGGGAAATGTTCTGCCTTTAGATGAGATGATTAAGGCAGCTCCAATCTGGTGAAGCTGTCATGCTAGGGCAATATATGGTGCTATGGTCTTAGCAAGTTGTTGAAACGCATATATACTTTTGACCCTTACTTTCCATCTCATTTATAAAACAGTAACGTGTTTTAGAAAATGGTTTACTGCTGAACCAAGTGTTTATGTAGGACATATAGATTCCTTATCAGAAATTATATTAAACTAAACAGGTTAGAGCTTCATTGTTACCTTGTGAAGGTCGAAAAGCCATCCAGAAACTTAGCCATTACTTATGCACTCCACCATTGGACTGCCCAGGTGGACAAAGCAGTTGAAGTCAGTGTTCCATCAGACCTTAGAAATTGTCAGACCAGAAGACAAAAATTTCTCTGGTATGAAGAAACCATATTTTTGAGCATCACGGGTTGATAAAACAGGCACTGCTCATCAACTAGTTTACTCCATCAATACTGTATAGCATGACTGTGGTACATCATCTTGGGTTGTTTTTCTACGCCATGAACTGAACAAATAGTGCATATAAAAAGTAAACACAAGAACCACCAAAATTGTGAGATTTTCTCAAAATAAGGAAATGATTTATCTTACAACAAAACCATAACTCATATTACACAGCCAAGGTAATGGAGTGACTTTTGTGAATGGTTAAATCCAGCCAGAGCTGGAACTTAAATCCAATTGGAGAATTTTAGAAAGACCAATAAATGGCTGATGTTACCCAAAATGACTAAGGTTGACAGGATCTACAGAGAAGAATGGGGGGGACACCCAAAACAGATGTGACATGCTTGCAGAGACACACCCAAGAAGACTTCAAATTGTGATCATCAACAGCAGTTCTAAATTATAACATTAAGCTAGGGTGTGAATATTTATGAGACATTGGAATAAAAAGCTCATCACATTACATTTTTTCTTAAAACCTTTTTTTTTTTTACTTTGTTATAGGGCACTCCATAAATCTTAATACAGTAGCAAAATGTAGAAAAGGGAAAAGGGTATAAATACTTTCTGATTGCGTTGTAAATGAGAATTATACCAAGCAGATAGCTTTACATTATTTATGGAACATCAGCTTATTTTGCCTTGAAAGTATTTTGTCAGGACAAATACAAGGTCCCTACTTATTCCTTCATTTTGCCCCTTTTTGTCATTTTAGTTGAGTTTTCATGTGGCACATTGAAAAGAAATTCTATAGAGGCTTTACACAGTGGTAATATTAGCTACCAGCTGAAATATACACATTCAGCATTGTAGTATTTTGTGTTCAAAAAGGCTTTCAAAGTTTTTTGTTGCACCGTAGCCTCCTGCTGTTTACTGTATATGGTCAGTGTGAGTGATGCGTTCACTGACCATGTAGCTTCAAGTGTGTTGTTTGTCAGTACATCTAAGAGGCCAGGTGTGGGGTTTGATTTTTTACAGGATAATATAAATTAAGATGTTTTTGCCTGCAAGCAGAAACTCTTTTTATTTTAGCATAAATTGATTTTGTGCCACCATGGTAACAACTGTATCAGTTAAAAATTGTTACAGCAGATGCTATTACTGGGAGCTTGTTTCAGTGAGGATAATCCAAAAGGACTATTAGACTTGTTTATTCGATAATGTTACTGTTGACCTTTACAGATACAAAAAGCAATTTGTTTACCTTTCAATACCAATACCGGACTCTGATTTTAGAACTGTGATCCTATTAAAGGCTATATACTTGCACACATATACAGTCAATTAGATTTCCAGCATGATAACCATCTGTTTTTAATGTATAGAGCTAACACATGTCCGATATTACGCTGAATTACTCCAAATTTATGTTTTCAATTTTGTAATCCTTTACTTATCATAAATTATCTTAACCTTTTGTTAAATTATGATTGCAGCTATCCCACAGCTACCTTTAATGAGTAATTAATGACTTCACTGTAATGAGTCATAAAAACATCCTTTCTTCTTTCAGTTAAATTCACAAAGTAAGGAGAGCTTTTTAAAAGCAGAGTAAAAATTCCCATTTGGGATTGGGGATCTTTATTTTTGGTGTAAAAAACCTGCAAGAAGCAGAACAACAGAATAATTATTTACAATTTCAAGTGTCAAGATTATCAGCTCTCTTCAGCTGTGCTGGGTTGCTAAACATTAGGAGGAGGCCGTGTCAGTGAATATTGTAAGTTTTTGTTTCTCAGATGGAGGCAGCAAGAAAGAGAGTGAGATGGAAGGACAAAGAGAGAAGTCACCAGCAGTTGTGTGGTTAATTGGAAGCCAACCTAATTAGTGCTAATTAGTATAATAGCCATTTGTCTGGAGATCCATCCACCTAATGGGATTGCAACGCGCAGCTGCACACACAAACCCTCACACAAGACGAGGTTAGCATCCATCTAGGCTCCTCAGATGTGGTTCTGTAATGTGGCTTCTGCTTGCAACCTGACATTAAAGGCAACTGGTTTTCTACATTAACGTCTATTTAGACATAGAGACAAGGTAGAAACCATGTAATTTGTGAAACTACGTGATTAAATAAGCAGAGACTTCGGAGAAAACTGTTCTGTCACTGTAGATTCATCCCTTTCCCCGCTCCTCTCTTTCTGCCTTTATTATGCACATTGTGCTTTCCTTTTCTGACCTGTTGCTGTCCTTCATCTACCTTTCCGTCTCAGACCACACCAGGGACAGTTAAGTAAACATAGTCTATCCAGCTCCCCCTTTTTAATTTTTCTCCTATGAAAAAAAAGCAAATTTGCAGGCTGAAAACAATAGACTGAGTGTATCCAGGGAAAATCATTGTGTTTACCAGTACTGTGTAATTTTTCTGGTTGGGTTTTATAGGGATGCTATTGCAGCATCTGGACAGGCAGTGAAAGGTCCCCTTCTCCCTGTCTCCTTTTGCTGAGGTGATTGAGGATGCTAGCCTGTGATTTAGGCACTGTGTTAATTGCAAGTTACAGAGCTGTAAAGTGTGCTGGGCTGAATGTAGGGAAATGTTTTCTAAGTCACTGAACGGGCTGTTAAAATCCTTACAAATACATTTGAATTCATTACAGTTAAAACCTCTACCATCTTTTGTTGTTGTCAGCCAGTACCATTGCCTTTATTGGTCTCGTGTCACATACGCAGGCTTTATTTCTTTGAGTAGAAAAATCATCAAAATTAAGTGAATGGAACTAAGGCAATACCCAGGGATTTTGAGGCGGGTATTAGTAAGGTAAGGACAGATATTAGGTGGAAAAGGAGTTAGACATTTCAAAGACATGCTTTCATCTGGGACTGTGTAGCTCCCAGAATTAAAGTGGTTAGTAGAGAGGCATATTCAGTTAAAATAACACATGATGACTGCAGATAAACATATTTACCTTCTTTTCCAGCTCTTGCGTTAGATGCAACTTTGGGCTTCAGACCAACCTTTTTGCACTGTTTGGCTGGTGTGCATGATTGTTTCGGTTCTACAAAATGGTGATGTATCCAAATGTGACGTCTCTTTTGCCACCTCAATATTGCATAAAATAAAGTTGCAAGAACAGTGTTTTACCCCCTGCAGATTAGTTTTAGTTTCATTTTTTTTGCCACACTTAAGTATTTCAGATCACTAAGCAATTTTAAAATCAGATATCAAAAAAATCTAAAAGACAGTTCTCTATTTGTGAGGGGGGAGGGAGTGAAGATGGGGAGCTATCCAGAAAAGACAAAATTGCTGTTTGGTTCTGTATAGTCTTATAATAAGTATTTTCAGGATTATTAGTTGAGCAACAAGATCAGGATGTATTATACTACAATCAGACTTATAACTGTAAAAATTATTTTGTTTGCCTCAACTCACTTGCTGCATTTCCATTCCCACTGTGAATAATACCACTTCATCGCATGAATGGCAGCAGAAGAGCTCTACGGCGTTCATTCATAATTCTAAATATTTTTTTAGATTCCTCAGAAAACTCTTGCTGATCTGCCAGGTCTCACTTGAAAAAGATATTCTTAATTTCAATAGTTAGTTCCTCATTAAACAGAGGTAAAAAAAATAAATAATCAAACAAAGCAACAAAAACAAGCTCTACACTTGTATTACTACACTTGTGTCCACGAGTCAGTGCAAATGAAGTCATATTTCCAGCCCCAATTTATTATTTTTTATTTGTTTATTTCTAGTGATAGAGAGCTTATTACAGATGTGTTTATTATCTGCCCTCAGGTATGGAGTTCAAAATTATTACAAAAATGTAAAAAATCTTATGTGATGATATAAATCTATCTGATGAGATGCTAATGCCAAAAATGCCTCAAAACCATCTTTTTTTTTGTTCCAAAAAGTGAATAAAGTGTTTTAATAGAATATCTGGGGCCTCATGTGCAAAAGAGTGCACAGTTTTCACAGTAAAACTTGGCATATGGACAAATTTAGAAAAGTGCGGCGCACAAAAAGAAATCCGGCTGGCTGCGCACCTTTCCTTTATATATCCCAATTTGTGGAAAATAGAGCAATCAGTTGCCACATCATTGTTTCAGAGTAGTACTTCATGTAGTTGTGGCCTTAGCTAAAATAATTTATAGCTACTTTTTTGTTGTCAGATAAACAGCCAGTGAATATAAGCAGATTTTTGTGTTTTCTTGTGTTTGCATAATTTGGGCCACTTAGTCAATGTCCTGTTGGAAACACATTTATAGTTAGACTAAGTGCCTGGCATTAGATATACTCAATAGATGCATTTTACATTACAGTGAATCGGTTATCAATTCATTAAGAACCAAAATGGTTTGGCTTCATTCAAATTGACAATCTCTCTATCCAGGCTTTCTAAATAGTTAATGCAAATTTTTAATGCATCAGCAGCCTCCTTCCATTATTCCTTCCCATTTGGTTTACTTCCAGCATGCGTACTGTGGAAATGAGGAGCTCTTTGATAAATGTTTGGTTGTCTCTTTATCTGTTTTTATTGCATCATACATGAATGAACATGTACAAAGATAACAATTAACAATTATTATGTATTAATAGCTATGCTATAGATATTATATATAAATATTAATATTAAAATTATTAATTAATATATAACTACTAGTTATTAATTTTAAAGTTAAACCTACTGAAGTATATTTTTAAGAGTTCAGTCTCAGTTCTTTATAATGCCTGCCTAAGTGTTACATGCTCACATTTGCTTCCATCTCCCGGTGTTTTTAAAAAAATTATACATCAAACATATTTTTAATTATATATATATATCCATCCATCCATTTTCTGTTCACCCTTCGTCCCTAATGGGGTCGGGAGGGTTGCTAGTGCCTATCTCCAGCTACGTTCTGGGCGAGAGGCGGGGTCACCCTGGACAGGTCACCAGTCTGTCGCAGGGCAACACAGAGACAGACAGGACACACAACCATTCACACACACTCACACCTAGGGAGAATTTAGAAAAACACATGACTGTGGGAGGAATCATTTTCTTTTAAAAATGTGCTACAAATTGTCACAAATACTCTTCAATTTCATCTAAAAATGCTTAAAAAAGTGGAACATTAAAATATTTCAAACATGAAATAATACTTGTGTGAAATAAAACACAGTAGAAAGTATCACACTAAACATTATTTTGAATCAAAATGACAAAAGTAGCATAAAAACACATTGATTTAAACACAGGCCCATTCATGAAAGACTGTAGAGTCAATATGTCATGCACCAGAGGGTTAACAAACGATTCAGTTTTTCTACCCATGAAAAAATTGCCAAAGCCTTCAATGTTAGACTACTGGCAGCTGAATGTCAGAACATCTTGGCAGAGGTCCAGTTTTCAGCTTTAACTCAGTTGGACTTTTTAATCCTGTTACAAAAAGGGATCTTTCATATTTTCCAAAAACTACAAGCTGTTGGTGAAAGTTAATTTCCTTCGCTGATTTTGTTTCTCTGCCAGGATTATTGGTAATTCTTTTGCACTCTGTGCTGCTACATTAATGTAGTAGTCACTGCTTTATTTTATCTGACTCTTCCAGCTTTTCTCTGTGCCTTATTTAATCAAACAGGAAAGTGGCTGGCAGACATTAACTGAAAAATATCCTACTAGCAGCTTTGTGTTCGTTCTGAGTCACTGTGCTTTCGAGCCAAATAAAACATTCAAATTCACCAAGAGCCCAACAAAGTTACAAGAATAGTTTTATTGTGACTTAAAAAGAGCTGAGCTCCTCCTGAATCTATCCACAAAAAGGTGTTGGTTCAAAATAATATTCGATAGATGCATATTTTGAAAACTTGAGAGCAAATCCTTCACTAATGAGGACAACTTGGATGGATTTTTACAGATAAAGACAAAGTTAAGTTAGAGGAGAAGTTGTGGCTTCATTTGATTGTCATGCCTACACGGTCTGGAAAAGTACGACTATGGAATTTGACCAAATTCTGTCCATTCTGTGTTCTCTCCATCTGTCTGTCTCTCTGTTTATACATCTGTCCATTCATCAATCTGTATTTGTTTGTCTATATTTTTCATTAATTTATTCAACTATGTGTCTATTCCTTATGTATGTGTTCATCCAGCCAGCCAGCCATATGTCTTGAAATTGGAGTCTGTATAAGTTTAAGATTTCAATGCTGGTTTGTTGAAGATCCTACAGAAACTCTTCTTTGTATTCAGCCCATTGCTCGCTGCGCAGCTGAGTTTTATACTTACCAATTACTTCAGGAAAGAAAGCAGATCACCACAACTCAAGCTGACAGGCAATTCTGAGGACAAGGATGCTTAAAAAACCTAAACACCTCAACTCAGTGTAAATTTAGTAATAAATACCTAGCTTGATATACATTTAGGCAAGATTTAAACAGGGTCACAGACACGCATAATGTAGCAGTCAGCACATAGAGACCCTGATGTTAACTCTCAATTCGTGTCACAGAGAAAGCTTTCACATTTTCACATTCTGAGTAAACATCACTTGAAATGGGTAAAAGACAGAGAATGTGAATGTCCCAAGCTGTGCCTCTGTGAGAGTGGGTGTGTGTGTGGAGGTGTGAAGGCGTGTGCTAATCCGGGGTAATGTGTGAGTGGCTGCCTGGCTGTGGCTTTGAAGGGGAAACTGCCAAAAAGCCTTCTGTCTGGACTCTGTTTACAGTGGAGGATCCCTCCTTATGCCCTGGTGCCACACTGGTGCATTCGTGCCTCAGTGTGTCGGGGTGGGCCGAGCCTTAAGAAGGTGGCAGAGTGCCTATCACAGATAGAGGAGGAGAGCAGATGGGACGGGGTGGGCATCATTGGCATTGGAGTGAAAGTCAATCCACCAGACTTGATGCACACACACACACACACACACACACACACTTTCAGGGGGTATGAAATATTAAATAACTTACACATTTTCACTCACCCGCTCGCTCATCCTGTGGCCTGCGACATGTGAGGAACTGAGAGTCATTATTAGACTTTACGTATGATTTTAATTTCATTTCATATTTAATGGGAGCACCACAATTGCGAAATTGTGTCTTTTCAACTTTAGCAGATTTGTCTACATTTGTAATGAAAACGCAGCTACGGTAGCCCAATCATGTTGATTTGTTCTATGAAATCATTCAGGGCAGCCAGACTAGTTTATTTTGCTAATTTTTTATATTTACATAAATATTATTGCAGAGGGGCACAAGCAGGCCTTCTGACACACAGATTTAAAAAATAATAATAAAAAATTTAAAAAAAAAAAAAAAAAAAAACCCTCAAAAAGGTCACTAGGAGCATCAAGGATAAAAGGGGCAGGGGCTCAAGCCTCCTTAACCCCCCCTCCCTGCACGTGCTTATTTCTTAAGTCTGACTGATTTAAAAGGAGAGGTATTATGAAAATCAACTTTTTGAGCTTTATAATGTTGTAATGTCATTCTCTCATCAAACACGTACCCAGGGTTACACCCAGGTGTATTATAAGCCTTGCAGCACGCAAAGCTTTACTTGCCCTCATGCCAGGCTAAGCATTGCTTGTTTTTGTTTTTAGAAAAATAATAAAAAAAATAAAATAAAAAAATCTCTTTTTAAAAAAATTATGATTGATAAGCTGAACTGCAAGCGTATCTGTTGCACTGAAGGTTTTGGAGCAGGATTATTCCTAAATGATGAGTTTAGTTGATGCATTTAACAGTCTATAAAGTTAGAGCGTGAACCAATCACAGCACTGATTGCATCGCACACTGTTGCTGGTTGATCTCTAAAGTTTACCTCAGTCTAGATCTCACGCGCCTCTCTTCAGTCAACCTTTTATGGATATTTACATCAATCCCCTGTGAGGAATTATGTTTGTTTGCAGACTTTTTCATCAAGCTAAGAGTCAAGTTCAAAACCCACTTCGTTAGCTCTGTGCAGCTCTATGGTTTAACCTGCAGTCGCATTTTTAGAGGTGCGCGTTGAGAGAGCGGTGAGAGTGATTTATCTTTGTGAACATGATTATGTACGGCATTTACATCTCAACTTGCTGCCCAACACTTGGCTCTGTCTCTGTGCTGATATAGTTTATGTAAGTGTTTCAGGTCTGTGGAGGAGTTTTAGTGCACCTACCAGTCACGCTTCACTGATTTGAATTGATTTTATCATCATTTTTATTATTTTTCCGGTTACACGAATATCAAACCTTATCAAATGCTTTGTCCACTTAGGCAAAGTTAATGTGCGTGGCCCCGTGAAGATCAGAAAAACCCGTTCCATAATGCTCGGGCAACCAAACGTTTCTGTGACGCTTATTAAAAACTCAACAGACACGAAATGGAAGCCCTACTAAAACCACATAAAGTAAATCTCCTGAGATGGGCAAATCTCTGTACCCAGCACAGATGTGCAATGGTAAGTCATCAGGGCCTGTCCAAAGTTTTATGAGGCCTTGAACAGAATTTGATTTCGGGGCCCCTCTTGCTACTAAGAACATCAGCACCACTAACATAATTTCATTATGGATTAGTAAATTCGGGGATAAGAGGGTAGTTTAATTGGCCTTCCTAAAGAGCAACCAGTCATAATTGCTGTTTACTGAAATGAATTTGCGAACAAACAAAGCTCAAACCATACTTGTTAAGTATGGTTAAGTTTGTTTTGGCCGGGGAACCTACCCCATGGCACCCCACCCCGACCACCCCCACACTTGCGTTATGTTAGTATCACCCCCATAACAGTTGTGTAACTCACCCCTCACCCCTTAAGTGTTGCATAAACAAATGTTACATTTATACATCTGTGGTTTGTGTCGAAATATTAGCATTTGGGGCGTGCTCCGGTGGCGTAGAGGTTAGCGTGCCCCACGTTTGGAGGCCTTCAGTCCTCGACGCGGCCGTCGCGGGTTCGATTCCCGGACCCGACGACATTTGCCGCATGTCTTCCCCTCTCTCCCTCCTCCCCTCCTGTCAGCCTACTATGATAAAACGGACACTAGAGCCCACAAAAAGGACCCCCTGGTGGGAAAAGAATAAATAAATAAATAATTAGCATTTATGGGGGAAATGCTGACTTACTTTGGATTAAACAGAAGTGCAAATAATTGATGTTCTTTGTAATTGTATTTTTTATATATATATTTTTAAGACTCTAGCTGAGGGTTTAAATAACATTTATAATTTCCCAGTAATATTTTTCCATTTCCTGTCTACATAATGTCTTTTAATACAAAAACACAGTGAACAGCCTTGGTGCCCCAACTCAGTGCCCCGACCACCAGGCTTAGCAAGTTTTCCGGGGGAAACCCTGCATACCTGCAATGATACTTTGAGTAATTCATTCATGTTTGAAGAATCCTTGCATCTCCTGTGGCAACAATGTTTATACAATGAGGTAGCTATTGACACAAAGCTCCTCGTTGGAGCTGCAGACTCTAGCCAATCTTCCACACCACACATCACGTGCCTCCTCCATTTAGCTCCCACAGACTAGTCGCATCAGCAATTTGCAAATACCGGGTGGAACTGTGTGTCTGCTGAGCTGATCATTCGAACTACAATGCTCCCAAAACTGGCATGTGATGATATGCTGAAAGGGAGTATCAAAAAGTTTAGGAGATTCTTAAAGACAGACAGGGCATTAGATGTGAAGTCATATTTTTTTTTAAAGATGTGTTTGGTACAGCATTTTCATAACAACTGAAAATAGCACAGCTACTTGACTTTGGCACAAAATGGCACTGTGTTCCTGGAAAATACATATTATCCCCCACCTTAAAATATGAACATGTTTTGACCAAAACCCCTCCATTGTAGCTCTGTCTTTATTGCTAGTGTTTCCATCATACATGCTGTTTGGCACGTTTGCCCTCATCTGTCCAGATCGTCTATCTCCCATGTGTTTTGCAGCATCCCCTGTAAAGCTTGTGGCAAACAAGGCTGGTAATTGTTTTTTTTTTTTGTTTTTTTTCCAACCATAGCTTTTTTCTTACCTCTTTTTTGTTAGCCACATTTGAAGAATGTGCAAGAAACATTTGTCCTGCTGACAGATTCTCCCACCTGAGCTGGCCTCTATGTTTAATGCTCTGACCTGTCAGTTAAGGTAGATGGTTATATCTGGGGTGGTTGGAAGTTGTGCCGTGCTCTTTCCTTTTCACATAATTGTTCTCTAACAAATATCTGAGACCTTAATAGGGCACCTCTGTTTAACCATCCTGCAGTCTTAAGAGACAAGACTGCAGGACCCCACAAGCTTTTCATTCTGTACGCAGTTCAGCAGGATCACATTGACCCTGAGTGTACTTTTACAAGGTTTTTTTGTAAAAGTACACTCCCAAAAGTCAGTTCCCAGGGGAAGCGAGACAAACTTCCCCTTTGTCTAACTGTGACATTTGCAGTGCTCCTGCTGAGAGTCACACTCAGGAGGACCCTGAGGGTTAAATGAAGAGTCATTTTTTTTTGTAGTTTAGTAAATTTGCTACATATCTTCAGAAGTCAGTGAATAGATAAGATCACAAAGGTCTGGGAATGCACACCACTATTGTTCACTACCTCATGTCTAAGAAGACTTCTGCCTATCGCATGAAAGTCCAATCAAAGATTGTAGTTGGAACTTGACTACATTTATGAACTACGAAAAGTTCTGCTTTTGGTTGTAAACATCCAGTGGGAAAGGAAAGCAAGAGATGAAACAGCCAGAACAAGTTATTTTACACATAAATTCTAAATTATTTCTAATAAGAAAAGGTTCTCAGTGCACAAATACACAGATGTCAACATATTGTCTTAATTGGTCCTATAGAAAACCTCCCACCTGCCCTCTGAGATCTTTCGACTTTGAATGTTAACTTGCTAATTCAGATTCTCTTGAACCTCCCAAAGACTCTGTGGGCAAGTGGAGACATGCCTTTAATATAAATCAGTATGCGAAGGATAAAGCAGTTGTAGAGTTCCTGGATGGTCAGTGCTGCAATTGGACTAAACACCTATAAATTGTGATATACGCTTAAAAATGACACTGAATTCATTCTTACTGTGAAAAGGGGACATTTTTAAGTCTCTGCTTTAGGCAGGTGGATGTAATTGAAAGATGGACTGAAAAAGCAACATGCACTCACACAAGCAGAGAAGTGTCATTGCTGGGGTTGAGGCTCTGACTATTGCGGATGTTCTCCAGGGAAATCACACAAAATAAAATTAGACCTGAGGATTTCTGTGCACCAGTCGGTGTGTATGGGCTGCGTTATCGAACAACCTAACGTTATTTGTGGCTCTCATCTCCTCTTCCTCTCTCTCTTTTTGCCTGTCCTGGTTAGACATTATAGGGCTGCAATGTTTCAACTTGCATGTGGATCCATCATCAGAGCCATAATTAAGCTATGGGTGCTGATGATCACTTTAGCTGTGCTCCACATTGTTTTGTTCACACCTGCAATTATGAAGAAACATGCCACACCAAATACCTCATTCTCATAGTTAACTGATAGTTAAACAGCAACATGTATTCCAGACATCATGGGCTATTTAAAGAAAAATAATTCAATGATTGCAAGAAATAATTTGTTTCTACAAGCAAAAAAGGAACAAAAACATTTTAAGATATTTTTACAGTATTGTCTGACAGTGTTTTGTTTTATTTTTAATTTCTTTATTTCTTTTTTTAAATTTATTTACTTTGGGATCATTGAAGTATTTTTCACTTTGAGTCAATTTGTTTCTGCTAACTTACAGCTGAACTTTAAATTATTCAAAACCCTGGGAGATTTACATTTAGAAAAGTATTTCAATTTTAGAGGAGGTTTCTGGAGTGGATTCTGGAGAGGAGGGTCCGTCGGATTGTCGAACCTTGGATTCAGGAAGAGCAGTGTGGTTTTCGTCCTGGTCGTGGAACACTGGACCAGCTCTACACCCTCAGCAGGGTCCTGGAGGGTGCATGAGAGTTCGCCCAACCAGTCTACATGTGTTTTGTGGACTTGGAGAAGGCGTTCGACCGTGTCCCTCGGGGAGCCATGTGGGGGGTTCTCCGAGAGTATGGGGTACCGAGCTCCTTGATACGGGCTGTCAGGTCCCTGTACGACCGGTGTCAGAGTCTGGTCCGCATTGCCGGCAGTAAGTCGGGCTCGTTTCCGGTGAGAGTTGGACTCCGCCAGGGCTGCTCTTTGTCACCGATTCTGTTTATTACTTTTATGGACAGAATTTCTAGGCGCAGCCAGGGTGTTGAGGGGATCCGTTTTGGTGGCCTTAGGATCGCATCTCTGCTTTTTGCGGATGATGTGGTCCTTTTGGCTTCATCGGGGCGTGATCTGCAGTTCTCGCTGGAGCGGTTCGCAGCCGAGTGTGAAGTGGCGGGGATGGCGATCAGTGCCTCCAAATCCGAGGCCATGGTCTTGAGCCGGAAAAGGGTAGAGTGGAGGAGTTTAAGTATCTCGGGATCTTGTTCACGAATGGGGGAAGAAGGGAGCGGGAGATCGACAGGCGGATTGGTGCAGCGTCTGCCGTCAAGCGGGCGCTGTACCGGTCCGTCGTGGTGAAGAGAGAGCTGAGCCAAAAAGCGAAGCTCTCGATTTACCGGTCAATCTATGTTCCCACCCTCATCTATGGTCATGAGCTTTGGGTCATGACCGAAAGAACGAGATCACGGATACAAGCGGCCGAAATGGGTTTTCTCTGCAGGGTGGCTGGGCTCTCCCTTAGAGATAGGGTGAGAAGCTCAGTCATCCGGGAGGGACTCAGAGTAGAGCCGCTGCTCCTTCACGTCGAGAGGGGTCAGTTGAGGTGGCTCGGGCATCTGGTCAGGATGCCTCCTGCACGCCTCCCTGGTGAGGTGTTCTGGGCACGTCCCACCGGGAGGAGGCCCCGGGGAAGACCCAGGACACGCTGGAGGGACTATGTCTCTCAGCTGGCCTGGGAACGCCTTGGAATTCCTCCAGAGGAGGTGGTGGAAGTGGCTGGGGAGAGGGAAGTCTGGGCCTCCCTTCTGAAGCTGCTACCCCCGCGACCCGACCCCGGATAAGCGGAAGAAGATGGATGGATGGATGGATTTCAATTTTACAAAGAAGTTTGTTTCTGTTTGGAAGGTAGATGGGCATCTCACAAATTATGATAAAAAGATACAAAAGGAGTGTCAGTTTATCATTAAATTCATCATCAATCACTCTTCACCCTGGGTCCGTTGCGTCTTCTTATCACCACAAATTATGACATGAGCGATTAATTGTCTCAAATATTATTGTAATAAACGATAATATTATTTGAGGACCATTTTTAAGTAATTTAATGGTAATGACATAATAATGCAAGTGATATTCTGCCAAAAAACTTTAATTTCAAAAGAGCACTTAACAGTGGAACTGGTAAACAAAATAAACAAAACAATCAAAAACAAAAATAAAATGGATTCTCAGTCTCCATTGACCAAAAATGAACTTCAATAAAAACTAAACAACATAAAACCAAAGTGGAAATAAAAACTACATTCAACCAAAAGAGTACAGATTATGAAGTCTGTGTACTCTATTGCCCTTTGATAATTATTTAATAGTTATAATATTTAGATAGAGAAGGTGGGCATATCGACTACCTGATGCAATAGTTCACTCCTCCCCTAAGCCCAGTTCACACTACACGATGGTTTGACCCAATTTCCCCCTTACGACAGTGGCAATCTTAGAACATCCAACATTCTAAGATTGTCGCTTGAAATAATGTGTGGGGTTTTCCCCACAATCTGTTGAATGTGACAGGTAGCTAATTAGAAAGTTCAGATTCCCCTCCTCGCTTTCTGAGGGGAAATCGCGGAAGGGAATCCAAACAGCTGACATGGCACAACTCAAAGTTCAGCGGTCATTGGAGATGTGTGGAAACAACATTAATGTTTATTCAACATTCCGTGCAAAGAATATCCACAAAATTGGCAAGGAGACAAATTGGAGCAAAATTGCTACCGCAGTATACCCGTAACTTTTCAGCTGTTCATCGTCAGCGTGACATAAATAGGTTATAATGATATTCATGCATTAAATGAATGTCATTTAATTAATGTAGGACTTTACGGTGACTCTAGCCACATACATTGCAAGTAAATTGTAGTAAAATATTGATTAATGCCTGGTTTTAAAATTAGTTAGTTGGACTTGTAGCCATTATTTTGCACCCATTGTTGGACACCACAGGGCATGATCGAACCCGATTGAACCAGTTTTTTGTTGGCTAGTGTGTGGTCTCTCAGGTTTTGAAAATGGGCCTACGTTCAGCCGACAATTCTAAGATCTTGTAGTGTGCGCTGGAAAATGAGGAAGGGAGTGGTCAGTGGAGATCGCTGGAATTTAGCCTTTTTTCATCCAATGTCATCAAAAGAAAGAGAAAAAGGCAGGAGGAAACAATAAAGCCAATAAATTAAAATGAGGTTGATGATTTTAATTTATTGTGCGATTAATTGATTATTGTTTATTGCGACAGGCCTACAGATTAATCACATTCCAGTGCTGTGACTAATTATGATTTATCTCTATCCTAACTTTCTAGGCTTGACATATAAATATCCATGCAGCTGTGAATCTTACAGGATGACAGAGAGGCAGGAAGTGGGCATAAAAACTGGTTAACGTATCAGATAATCGTGCTGTGGCATCCTCTTCTTCCTCCTAGAAACTGAAATTGGGGTCATGCAATGCCTTCTGGGAAAAGAAGTTCTTATATCAGTCTCTGTTCCTTGTATACAAAATCAGCATGGCATAAATGTTTATTTCTCGCCTTCTAATAACTTTGGAGGTAATTTCCATTCCTGATCTTCTTATTATTTTTTTTCTGTAAAAAAATAAAAAGGGATTGCTAAACAATGCTAATAAAATTTGTATCAGCAAAAACAAATGACGTATCTGTGCTTACTTGGAATACGATGTAATGTCGTGGTATAAATCTTTTATTAATAATGTTTTCTTGAAACTGTCGCCTTGTTATGACAGTATAATGTAAGACAGATAATATGTGAATAAATAGTGAATAATTATGTTAAATATATGAGACCTGCAGAGTGTTTCTCAAAGAACTCTTGAGTGCGTGCGAGCAAACAGCATCCACTGTGTGGACACGGATGGTGCGTATGAGTTTAAAAGACAGACATCTCAATTTAATATAGCTACATTCTCCCTTCGGTCATATCGATTTTACTTCAGTGAGGCTGTTCAGTTAGAATTTTGAAGCAGTATGCCATCCAGTTACACACTCAAAACACAAGTAGCATCAGTAAAAACATCCTGCTGTTCTTGCCTGCCTGCTGGCATTTGTTGTCAGACTAGTTCAAATATAAGAAAATCTAAGTACTACAAATATAAATCTTCACCCTTGTTACCACCTTTTGCAATCTTTCCACCTTCAGAGTCGTTCTTCCTATTATGCTCCCTCGAAACAGCAACATAAAATCAGCTTGCATATTTTGTTTTCTTCCTGTGCTCAAAGAAAAACTGTTTCAGATTCTGTATATTTTAAGGCTGTTTTGTGTGTTTGTATTATAGTATGCCGCATGCTTGTGGCATATTGGTTGCTGTTTGAACATGGAAAAATTAAGACAGATCAGTATAAGGAATAAAGATATACAAACAATAAGAACAAATGGCCAAAAGGATCCAAGTTAGACAAAATGAGCCAAATATAAATCTGTGGGATAGTGGGAGAGATTTATTTAAGCTCTCTGAATCTTCTAGCCTATTTCAATGCTTTCATTCAATATTTTCTTCTCCCACTTATAAATTCTGAATCGTCTTGGCGATAATTACTTTGCTCTTGACAGAGTCTGCGTTTGAGCATTGTTCTTGTTAGAGACCAAGCAACATTGGAAAGTTGTATGTTTTTTTTTTTCTATGAGATGTGTTGTTTTTTGTTGCAAACCCATGTTGATGGTGTGTTTGATTTATGTCCTGCAGAGCCATCACTTTGGATAATCAGCTAGTTGTCCTGGTAACCACTGCGGCGGATGCAGGACGTTACCATGTAGAGGCGGTGAACGAGATGACAGGAGAGATTGTGATAAGCCCTGCTGTCTACCTCAGCATCTCAGGTAAGAAAAACAATTTTTGAATCTGGAAGAGGTGATAGAAAATCAAAAAAAGCTTTTTATGTGAGGCATCAGACTGTAACCAAACCAGCCAGGGTGTTTGAAACCAACAGTGACCTTTTATATCCCCCTTTTAGCAGAGGTCGGCAACCATGGTCCTCAAGGGCCGGTGTCCTGCAATTCTTAGATGTCTCCCTGGTCCAATACATTTGAATCCAATAGTTGAATGACCTCCTAGGAACAGTCAGGCTCTGCAGAGTCCTGCTAATGACCTCGTTATTTGACTCAGGTATATGGAGGTAGAGAAACATCTAAGAGTTGCATGAGACCGGCCCTCGAGTCCTGGAGTTGCCCACCCCTGTTTTATAGAATCTAAAAGGGGATATAAAAGAGGTTGTTGTTCTGTCAATTATGCTCATGTACACACTGCTCAATGTAGCTACAATTGAGAAGCATTTTTGTGTTTTTGGCTGTGTTCAACTTTGTATGTTATAATAGTTATTTCATAATTAACTATGTCCAAAATCGAGATCATGTAAAAAAAAAAAAAAAAAAAGTCTAAAAGACAGAAAACAAGCTCAATGCAGTCAAGTGCCCAACTTAAAGCTAGTGAAGAGTGATGGTGTTGCAACACAATTGCCACACTAGATGTGTCAAGCTTTTTTGAATTCAGCTAAAGGTAATTCAAAGTTTGTTACATAATAAAAGCATAACACATTAACAAATGTGTTGGTATCCATTCAAATGTACGCTTGACTTAGAAATCTCAACCGCCTGTGGACAGTGCATACAGAATCGGTGCAGCTCACAGAAAAAAATAAAAATACAAATAAAATGAATAGACCCTTTTCTGTATCTCTCAGATTTAACTCACGCTGTCCATTTCTTCTGATCCTCCTTGAGACTCCTTCATGGGAATCCAGCTGTGTTTAATTAAACTGATTGAACTTGACCTCACAGTTCATGTAAGAGCAAATGGGAATCATGAGGTGAACTCAGGGACAGAATTACAGCAAGACACAGATCTGGCCAACGTTACAAAAAAAATTTCTGCAGCACTCGAGATTCTTACGAGCACAGAGACCTCCAATATCCTTACATAGAAGAAATATGGGACGACCTGTACTTTTCCTAGACCTGGTTATCCAGCCAAACTGAGCTGATAGGATGGGAAAGCTCCACAAAGTCAACTATCACTCCAGCCCTCCACCATCGGGGCTTTATGTCAGAGTCTGAACAACTGTGACCATTCTTGACTGGCCAAGCCAGAGATCTGACCTAAACCCAATTGAGCATCTCTGTAGAGACCTGAAAATGGCTCCCCAAACATTCATCATCACACCTGAAGGAACTGGAGAAGATTGGCAAAGAAGAGGCAGAGGATCCCCAAATCCAGGAGTAAAAAACTTGTTGCAGCATTCCCAAGAACACTCATGGCTGCAATAGCTCAAAACTCAATACCGAGCAAAGGGTTTTAATACTTATGACCATGTAATAGTTTTGTTTTTCTTTTTCATTAAATTTGCCAAAAATTCTGCATTTCTGTTGTTTTCTGTCAAGATGGGATACTGAGTGTACATTCATGAGAAACAATATAAACGTTTTTTGATCTTGGCTGCAATGAAATGAAGAGGGAAAAACTAAAATGGGTCTGAATAATTTCTGTGCCCACTGTACTTCCATTTCAGCTAGCTTTGATAGTTGTAGAAGCTTTCGATTGTTTTGATACTTAAAGCTCTGTTTTTTACGTTTGTTAAAACTGTCCGAGGCGGTCCACCAGCAGCCCATCGTGTTTTTGTTTAAAATGATGTTACGTTGACAGTAAATGTAGAAATACTACTTGATAATTATCTTACCGGAAGACTTTGCTGTCAATACTTAAACACACAACTACAGAGTCTTAAAGCCAAGAAATAAAATAAATTTAAAAAATTAAAATTACCAGTTATTTACATGTCTGTTAAATCCAAATTAAGTAATCAGTCAGTGGATTTAATGCTGATCACATGTAAAACTGGCCCATGGTTTTACATGTGGTTTTCCATAGATGCAAACAAAGACCACAGATATAGCCAATGCTCAATAAATTAGATATTTACATAAAATATTTACACAGTAAACATTTTAACATAGATAAGGTAAAATATTTTAAATTGTTTAACATTTAAATGCAAGATTTTAAGGAGCTTGCAAGAACATTCCTCATATTTAGACTGTTTTCTTACCATAGCAACAATCTGATGGTTTTAGTTTAGTCTTTGAGTTTGAGTTCTGTTTGCTCACAAATATATCTCAGTAAATTACAATTGTAACTAATTGCTTTTAAGGTTGGCCAGTTAAACAACTGATGCTGATATTTGCCCCTTTAATTCACTGCTGGCATATTCAGATCAAGCCCCATTATAATTTTTAGACAAATGGATTATGCAAAAAAATGTCAGACACACCTGTTGACTGATCTATTCTTTTTTTCTCTGCCTTTTTTGTTACAGTATAATTCTTCTAGTCACACAGTAATGTGGATAGATTTAAAACTGAACTCTTGCCCCACATTCTTTTTATTTATTAAAAATGTGTTCATTTAGACTTGTACTTTATTTTCTTTTTCATTACTGTGGTGTGATCTGCCTTCTTCTGTTATTCATAGCGATATAAATAAAATAAACAGTTGAAACTGAATAAATTCTAAAATTACTAATAAACAGTGTGAGCGCAGAGCTTCAAAACATGAACCCAACATAGTACCTTGTTAAATAAGCAAGGAATATCATCAATTTTGGAGTCTTCTATCTTGGCTTACTTGAAAAAGTAGATAAAATAGATATCTAGGTTTTTAAGTTTTCAACCCTGTTTTCTTCTTTTAGTGAGAATAAAATTACCCAATAGATGCATTTCATGCGCTTTGGCGCACGGACCAATGCGTTACATCTTTATGAGACAAAAACTGAGAAAAAGTACTATTTACATTCGAGTAAGTTTTTCACATACCTTTATTTTTATTTTTATTTTTCTATTTTGCGTGCAATTAGTTTATTGTCTGAGGATAAATGCGGTTCAGTTTCATCGTTTACGTTTTAACAATAAAATACTAAAATCATGAAAAATCATTGGGTTTGATGATTCTTGGTCTAGGTAACACTGTATGCAGTCAGATTTCAGTGTATTTAGGTGAGTTTTGACACTTTGTAGTTTGATATTGTCCACAGAAAAAGTTTGCATGTCATTTCATGCCAGTGAAAATGTGTGCGTATATTTATGCAAACTTTGACGCAAAGTTGATTTTTATTCATGCCGACTTGTGCGTAAAATATGGCGGCACACATTTTTTGTGCACACGCATGAGGCCCCTGGTGACCTACTGAGCTCATCAGATGAACTACAAAATACATAAAACCACTCCTTTAAAATTATCTGTGCTTCATTTGGGCAGTGCCATATGAAACTTTGATTGTCTTTGAGATTGTCTGTTCAATCTCTATAATTCACACTTAAGACCAGGGTGCAATTCAAGAACCATAGTGATTTCAGACTTTGCAGGTTCACCTTGGATTTCAGATACACTCTGACATGCTCCTTCCATAGCTGACATACTACTTCAACAAAAAAACAATGCAATTAGCAAAATTCTTGGTCAATAAACCACCTGATGTTGTGATTGACCACCTTGTTTATTTTGGAGGAAATTGGTTTTACTCAACGGAATCACACTTTGGAATTTAAATTTCAGCCTGAGTTCATATTTCTATCTACATCACGTCCTCTTGTAAATTGAATGACTTGTTTAGTTATTCTTCTCCCTATATCTTCTCTCCTTGGAGGCCCAAGGATGGACTCTACTGTCTAACAGTCCTTGAGTTGAAGTGCCCACTATGTTTAAACCAGAAAGAGAGGAAGGGAGGGCATACTCTGTCCCTTGTGGCTGTGTGGTGTTTTAATTAGATTCTCTTTACGGGGTTGTATCCTTTGGTATCCTTGTCTACAAACGTACACACAGAAAACACACATGCAATCACATAAATATAAGCATGGCACCTTGTTACTGCTGTCAGAGTGAAGCGCTCCCCTGGGCATTTTTTAGGGAATGTTAAAGGTGTAGTTAGGCTTCACTGATCAATCCCCAGTCATAAACATCTCTGTGTGTTTGTGTTTCTTTCACTTTGTAAGTGTGTGCATTTTACAATAAACATTGCTCCAGTGAAGATCCCTTGTGTATAGGCTGATTTGATTTATTGAAATCTATAAAAAGTAGATGAGAAAGGATCAAATAAAAACTCAGCTATAAACTGATGAGTTAAAGTGATGTAAAAAGGAATGATGTGATAAATAGGGATGCATTACCTAACAAATATTTTAACATAGATTCATAATTTTTTTGAGTATGTTATATAAACATACATATAGTTTCATCAATATTTAAAACATATAGTACAACTTTAAAAGAAATGATTTCCTGTTTGAATACATTTTTTATGTATCAGGGCATAATATAAATGAACTGAGCTTAATCAAGTTCAAGAGTCATAAAACACTCACTTTCCACATCGTCACTATTTTATTAAATTAAAATAATGTAGAAAGGAAAAACTAAGCACACCCTTGCCGCTTCCATTGAAGTTAGGAGAAAAAGTAGCAATCAAGTTCTACTGATAAATATGCTTGATTAATGAATCATCTGCTGGAGTGACTACCTCTATAAAATGAGTTTTGGCAGTTTACTGTTCTGGAGGATGCATGTGTGTTTTAACACACTGCAAAGATGGAGAATCATCAGAAATTTCCTTAGAAAGGCTTCTTATTCTGTCCATCAATCCGAAACCGGTAAAAAAGGGTATTTGAATCCCGTTGTTTAACTTTAAGAAAGAATTATTCAAAAGTCCAAGAATATTGGAGAAGTTTGCTGTTCCACCAAATCACTCTAGGAATTTTCTAACAAGTGAACATATCTTCAAACAAATATTGCCAGAATCATTTAGATTAGTGTGCTATGCAGAGGTTGGGTAAGTCTCACTTCTCTCCACATAAGCAGTTCTGTTGGTTTAACTTTTCTACTGTAAACCCTAAAGCAGGTGTCACCAACCTTTTTGAGACTGGTACTTCACAGGTACAGAGTAACACGAAGGGCTACTTGTTTGATACAGGCATACATTTTCTTCGCTCAGCCTTTCTAACAATAATACATACCGTAATTTCCGGACTATAAGCCGCGACTTTTGTCTCACGCTTTCGACCCTGCGGCTTATACAACGATGCGGCTTATTTATGAATTTTTTCTAACGGCCAGTAGGGGCGCTGGAGCAGAAAAGGTAAGCGTGAGACAGCTGGAATACATCTGTAGAGGAAGACTAATGTAACATCGTGCTTTGTGCATGAATAAAATTAGCTTGAACAAACCCTCATTGTGGAGAATGCAAGAAGAAATGCATATGATGCAGCTTTCAAATTAAAAGCAATCGAGCTGGCCGATAAAGAAGGAAACAGAGCTGCTGCACGTAAACTGAAGATTTCCATGGTTTCAGTGCACAGGAGGAAGAGGATGACGGCTCTCCGTGACTTTTAACCATATGTTATTTAAACCAGCCCTGTTAGTGTTGTTTTGCTATATTGCTGCTGTTCAGAAAGAAAAGCTACGGCATATTATTAAAACTTTAAAAACACCTTCTGTGTACCGTCTTTCTTTGTAAATATCTCATGTTTCAATGTAGGCACATGCGGCTTATACACCGGTGCGGCTTATGTATGTACAAAATGTGTTTCCTTTAAAAATGTAGGGGGGTGCGGCTTATAATCAGGTGCGCTCTATAGTCCGGAAATTACGGTATATGTATATATGATTACATGCTGCCTGATCACATTAATGTTATGGACTACTCACAATAGTTATCAGTAAGGATAGCTATGGTTAATTGCTATTATGTGATCAGACGTTTTTAGTTCAGAGTTTTAAGTTTGATTCCCATTTGGAGGTCGTGTGATTCTAAATTGCCCACAAGTGACTGAGTATGAATTGGTGCAGTAACACATGCAGCTGCACACGCCGTACAGACTGAGTACCTTGAAATTTTCCTTTAAATAAAAAAAAAGAAAGAATAGTTATTGTTTTATTATCTAACCCTCTTTACTATTAGCAACATTGTGGAGAAAATATATATTTTATGTCAAAAGATATTGTACACACAGCTGTGTACGGTCTGTGAAGGGTGAGGTAGGGCATGCCAAAGCCAAAATCTTATTGGTCAGTTTGCTTTTGTTTATTTTACGGGTTGGCGTTTTTCTGTAAGCTAAAAATGAATGAGTAGAGTTTGAACCTCCCATAGTTCTAAGATCCCGCCTGAGCTTTTTACAGTGTGCGGCTCTGGCAGGTCGCCAATTTATTAGCTTTTTTGTGGTTTCGCGCACTGAACAGCTGACTGGTCACCCGCTGGCTGACACCAGTAGATGTCGACTAGATTAAATTGTTTAACCCGCAGTCTTAGCGCGACGCTCAGGAAAAGCAGAAGATGTCATCCGACAGGTGACCCATCAGCTCTCCAGTTGGGGAAACTTCAAAGAAGTTCATAAACCGACGACCCTCCAGAACCGCACATGGTAAAAAGATCTACTAGAATCCAAACGACCGCTCTTAGCATTAGGAGAGGTTCAAACTTAGGCTTTGGATGCTCACCCCCAGAGACTCACACAGATGTGGGCTTAGTACAAGATGTTTTGGCACAAAAGATCTTTTTTTAATCCACAATTTTGTTAATAGTAAAGAGAATTAAATAGTAAAAATTCCAGAAATTATTCTTTTCTTTTTTCACTTAAAGGAAGATCTCAAGGTACGCAGAGTATGTACAGTGGTACAGCTGCAGGCGCTGCTGCCCTCCGATAAAATCCTGCAGGCGTCTGCGCAGTTCTGAACATTAACTGTAGGAAAGAGTTTTATACATAAAGCAATTTATTTTAAACGTTTTTAACATTTCCTTTTTTAAAACTCTAAATATAAACAAATGTTTACTTCAATGTAAAAAGATTAAATTAAATCTTTTTTTGGCAGTGCTCCCTGATGACAATGGCTATTTTTAGAACTTGGTCTGCGGACGACTGACAAGGTCCCCTTGGGCGACCGGTTGCCCGTGGGCACTGTGTTGGTGACTCCTGCCCTAAAGGCTCCCATAAAATATATGTTCACAGAACATATACTTTATGTTCTGTGAAGTATATGTTCACAGAACATATATTTCTGTATAGTTCACGGAAATCTACAGAACATTTCTGTGAACTCCCATAAAATATATGTTCACAGAACATATACTTTATGTTCTGTGAAGTATATGTTCACAGAACATATATTTCTGTATAGTTCACGGAAATCTACAGAACATTTCTGTGAACTCCCATAAAATATATGTTCACAGAACATATACTTTATGTTCTGTGAAGTATATGTTCACAGAACATATATTTCTGTATAGTTCACGGAAATCTACAGAACATTTCTGTGAACTCCCATAAAATTCACAGAAAGCTCAAAGTACTTTGACCTCAAAGTACTTTGAGCTTTCTGATTTCATTAAGATCACCATTAAGATTTCATTGTCAAGCATATACATTGTTTATTTTTCTCAGGACAAATCGCTTCATTTCCCACAATCTCCATGGATAGCAAGTTTGATGAGATAGCTGAGCACCTAGCCACGTTTCTTCTCCACTAGCCATCACACTCATGTCAATGCAACACAGAAAGTGGTAGTCATGCTCATAACCTTATCTGTTGCATACCAAACAGATGATGGTGATCACTTTTTCCCACCAAGCATTTTACTATGTGACACCAAGAACATGTGCACGGTTATAAAAATGTGCCTTTGCACTGATGCGTTTGGTGGACATTTACTTTGAGACCGCCTTGAGTGCCTCAATAGACCTCCACAGAGTGAAGTATGCTTGAATACGTGGCAGGCTTTTACAAGCTGTTTTGAGGATGCAGTATGTCAGGCCAGTTAATTGCCATGAGGACATCCATAAGTAGACCTTGAAAAGTCACTTTTAGGTAACACTATGTTGTGATTTGATGGAAATTTAAAATACTCTAACATCTTAAGTTTAATGAAATGACATCAGACATATGAAGTGCTTTTCTCAAAAGTCCACCGAACGTAGTCTGAAAGTCAAATGTCCGGACTTGATGTTCGCCAAACGTTTTCTGAATGCTCACTCTGAACATTCGATCATTATGGGAAAATGTATTTTTACTGTAAGTTCATTTAATAAATTTCAATATCTTTATACCGTTGAGTGGCTAAAATTTTTTAAAAATCTCTATTTTTGTCTTTTTAGAAAGTCAACATTGCTGAATGTTGTCCTCCAGTTTTTCAAAAGCTTTTTTCGGCATTTAGCGACAAAACAGAACTGGGGAAATCAGTTGTCTTTGCTGCATGAATATTGTTACGACCCAGCTCAGCCAGGGGGAAGGAGAAGTAACATTAAAGAAACCTAGATGTTAAGGCTTTTCAGTTTGGGATTTATTGTTTGGGTTTAACAAAAATAAAAAGGTTAAAAAAAAACCAAAAAAACATACAATCAAAAGTTAAGGTGTGATAACCAAAAACAAAACACTGAATAAAACAATGTCCACAAAACAGAGTTGGAAACCAAAGATCTTAACTAAACAAAACAGGACCAAAACCTAAGGTTAACAAACAACAAAACTCTAGGCTACTATAAGCTTACATACAAAGCTGCCCAAAGGGACTATCACAGGTAACAAAGATTTACAAAAGCTCACACAAAGACAATGCAGTATACCTCAGTCAAACATCCAGCAAAGTGGCAAGCTGTCTCAATAAAGACTCAACCGCGCCCTCTCCCAGGAAGTCTTGGGTTTAAAAAGGGAGGCCTCATCAAGGATTGGTGGAGCTGATAATTGGTGAGCCAATCAGCTCCGCTGTTGTAGACCTCAGGGAGTGGCACAGGAGGATTAGGGCTGCAGCCAGTTCCCAATAGAGTTAATTTTATTAGAAAGCTGCAGATATACAGAAAAGAAAGAGACAAAAGAAACATACAAGGCCACCGGCCGTAACATATATGTATTATCTGATGCCGATCTGCTTTTTCAGATCATTATGTACCAGTCCAGACAAATATCTTCAAAGTCCTCCAAATCAGCTGCCTTATCCTTCAGCATTGCACACAGCCCTTTTGGATTGTTCACCAATGTAGAGAGGTGATCAGCTACCTGCATCAGGTGGCTTTTGGTGGTTTCTATGCGCTCTATACACGGCAAGGTATCCACTGGAATGGCTAACATCTGAATCTGAAATTCAATGTGCATTCAATTTAAATATACATTAAAGTTGTTCCGCCACCATGGTTTGTGTTTTGGTTGAAAGTTTGGTGACCACGTGTTCTACCAGTGTAGTGATGACTTCCTTAATAGCATCTGCTACAACTACCTTAACAAACCTAGCAAGTTCTCTATTGTCAACAGAGTGGGTATTAAGTTGTTCTTGAACTTGTTTAACAGATTGTTTCTTTGAAGAAGCTGCCATCACCTTCTACTTAGCAAAATCCCAGATTTGTTGTTCCTTACCCTTAGAACTAAAATTAATTAGTTTTGCAGTCCTTAGAGTTTTTGTACATTTTAAGACAGATTAAAAAAAATAACATTTGGAAGTTAAAAGCTGGTGAAGTGCAGATCTTTTACTTCTCTTAAAATTTTGTGAATGAGAAAGTATATTGGACATACAACAGTGAACTGACAAAGACAAGCCAAAGTTTCCTGTAAGAAAATTTACAGTAAGTGAAGAACTACTTGCCAAATGAGATTTAATTAAAGCTAATTGAGGAGTTGGGCAGTTCGCCTGGTTCTGATAAATCATTCAAATTGCTACCAGTTTTTCTTATGTTCCTCTTTCTCTTATTCATTTACAGTTTGGTCTCTTCCCTATGTCTTCTTTTTCCTGTCTTCATTTCATTAGGCTGCTTTCACTGGTAGGGCATAGCTGTCAGTCACATTTCTGAAAATGTTGTCTTTTCTTTTCAGAAATTCTTCAGAATAAATGAGGTACCTACTTTCTATTCTTCCTGTTCTTCTGTCATTCAGACCTTTCGCTCAGCAGACAAGAGGCCGAGAGAAAGAGGACTAATAGAGACAGTAGCATACAGGATTAATGTTGTGATTCATGATCGAGATTTTCATATTTGGACTGTTGTGAATGTAAGCTGTAAGTTTTATTTAGTTGTACTTTTTTTATTCTTGCATGCAAAATAGCTCAGGAAATATAGTTTCAGTTGAATGACCTGGACTTTATATTTCAAAAGCTGTCATTTTGTTGGCTAATTAGAAACATGCAAACACTGATAAAAGATATAATAGCATCTACTCTGTGATCAACCTACTTAACAAATTCATGATCTGCTTTTTCTTGACCAACATCCTTTAAAAGTGTTCTAGTCTGCTAAAAATAAGAAATGTTGTCATTTGTGGTCGCGCTGGAACTGCCACAATTGATAGCAGCTCAAACGCTCGGTGAGAGGTCACACACCGTAATCACTGGAAGTACAGCCTGCCTCTAAAATAAACAGCTCCCGCAGCTATTTATCACCAACAACGACATATGGTGTTATAGACTGGCGCTTTTAGTCAGGGGAGAAAAAGTTGGATTTCATCATAAAGGCAGGCTTCCTACCATCTGGAGAGTGTGAAAGGGTATTTTTTTCTAAAGGATTTTTTTTTTTTTTTATCTATACAGAAGAAGAGAGTACCCTCCGGAAAAATAGTTTGTATTTTATGACTATTGCTCGTCTAAGTTGTTATTTATCCATACTTCCTTCCACTTTCTGACTATTGTTAATCTACCTGCCCAACTATTCCACTTGGTGTATTTGAATAATGGTGTATTGTACACTCAGTTTTTTTTTTTTTTTTACTTAAAACATATCCCAGATGGCGTCCCGGCAGCGCTCCAAAGTATGGATACATTTCACCAAAAAAGATGATAGTTGCAACTTATGCAGGGCTTTAGTCACAATAAATGGACGAAATACCTCCAACATCCTCAGGCAGCTGACTATACAAAATACAAATGATTTATATGAATGTAAAATGTTTGATACGTTGCTTAGCGATGGCGGTGACTCTCAAGGAGGAGAGCTTTGAGCACAGTGTTTTCTGCCATAACTGTCCCAGATAACGTTAAACTCCTCCAGGTCCTAGTTATTATATTAATAGTGCCAAACTGTTGATTAATCTACATCTCATATCAACATTTAAACATATTCAATAAATGGGAATATGTGTTCTGTGTTCATTTGTCAGATTAAAGTACATTTTGAAAACAACCTTTAAGAAGGTACTAAACATAGTTTTCATTACACTCATATTTCTACATTTTTTAGTTGCTTTATTTTTACTTTAACCTTAAATGTCATGCTTTCATTAGCTCTAAGCAAGAAATCATCATTAACAGAAATAAAATCTTTCACACAGTCGACATGGAATTACTCTAGAATGTGTTTAACTTGTGAGCTGAGTAACTAAAGTACTAACAAATTCATTAATAACTAAGTTATTATTAAGTTATTTAATATGACTGTAGTTGATGAGAACAGCCAAAGTGAGACTGGCTCAGAGGTAAGCTATCCCCCTCATTGAGGCAGAGAAGAGTAAAATGACAGAGGTGAATAAATAATAAGAAATAACATCTGACTAGATCTTTTTCACATCTTATGTCTTTAAAGATCCTTCCTGCAGAGGCAAATGTGCAAACTTGTCTGTAGAAAAACTGTTGCTGTTGAAAACATTCCATTTTATGTTAAAATATTAATTTGACAGAGGGATGCCTGGTGCTTGGTTTTTTTAAGCCAGCTTTAATTTAGTTTGGATCAAATATAATGCGGTGCATATTTTAAAATAAAAATTTTAAAGCGATTATTTCCTACTTCAGTGAGAATTAATTTGATAATCAATAAGGAATTCATTCAATAAGTGAGGTTCATATTGCCAAATTCTTATCAACTCCCATCCCTAATTATGAAGGTGGAAGACAAAAGGACTGGGAACCTGAAGAGTTGAATTATGGACAAGCATGAAATTTGAAATTGAAACTAGTAGCCACCCTGTAGAATAAAGTCAACACAGCAAACCATGAGTAAAGCTCTCAGGGTTTTCCACAGAAAACTTGCTAAGCCCAGTGGTCAGGGCACTGAGGCCATCACCAGGGTTCTGTATTAAAAGATGTTAAGTTGACAGAAAACTTAAAATATTACTGGGTAATTATGTTACCGGAAGACGTTGTCGACATTACTTAAACCCACAACTATAGAAACTTAAAAGCATCAAATAAAATAAAAAAAAAAAAACACAATTCAAATAAATATTAATTATTTATTTGATAAATAATTAAACACAAAAACATAATGTAATGCTGATCACATTAAACACTGACCCAAAGCAAAATAAAAATTTCAATGCTGCTAAATTTAGTTTAATGGTCTCAGCATAGATAAATTATAAGATTATAAATTAACATTTAACCCTTATGTTGTCTTGCGGGTCAAAAGTGACCTATTACCATGTTTAGCTGTAGAAAAATTACCCTAAGCCATGTTCTTCCGACGTGAAATTTTATGACTTTTCCTAAATTGACCCCATTGTTAGAAAAAGTGTTACTTTGCTTTTGTGTATATTTCCATGTGGGCTGTACACCACCAGGGTACAAGGATAGTCTTATGGGTCCTTTTTCACCCGTGAATTATAAAAGCATTTAAACACCAGAAAGAGTTCAAAAGCCAAAAAACGCTCTCTAATACATACACACACACCCACCCCATGCCCACACAACTGCACCCCACCCCCCACACATATCAAAGAAACTGGATTGATGTACAAATTGAACTTTCACTTTACCTGCAATTGCTCTCTCAATTTGCAGCTAACCCCTCACATCACACAAGTTCTCAAACACAACATGAAACAATCTCACATATAATAAAAAACAAATTAGGTATAGAGAATATGAAGGTATGCTGAACCTGAGTACTGCTTGTTGGTTTCACTGTCCAACAGGTGCTACGTTGTATGTTTGTATTGTGCATTCTGCATAATATCTTCAGCATCAGATGATAGGCATCTGATGCTGAAGATATTCTTGTGCTGAAGTTGTTCAACATAGGAGCGTCTTCATTCAGCGAACATATTCACGTTATGAAGATTTTCTTGAAAATATTTGTTACTACTAGTTAAAGCTAAAGCTGCACAGCAAAGTTTTCAGCCTTCACTTCACTCCAGATTTAGCCTAAAACTACCAGAGGGAGAGAGATGGTAAATAAAGAAGCCGTCCCTGGGTTATTTCCATGGAATCACTTCTGCACTCGGCCTAAAAGAGCGAGTTTATGGGAACAAGTGAGCAGACTAAAGCCAGACAGCAGAGCAACTGATCTGCCTGTACACACTGCTCTAAACACCATCCTATTTGAGCTCTTCACAAGAAGCATGCACAAGTAATAAAACTAAATAACACAGAGACCTTAAGGAACAAGTTCATATTTTTCTAAAAGCAACAACTTTCAACCTGAACAGTGCTGCCCTACTTTTAAGCATTGCTTCCTCATGCTGTCCTCTGAAGCATGAGGAAGCAAAAATCTCCCGTAATTTTCCATTACTTGGTCTCTGTTTGACACTAACGACAATAAACAAACATATTATACTTGAAAATAAACACAAAATAATGTAAAAACATTGTCCGTTGGAATAGATTAAAATGTTCAGATGCTTAAATAGTACATTTTCATAAGAACAATGTCCAAGAATATCGCCAGCTAGCAAAAGCCAAAGTTAATGTTAATCACAAAATTTAAAGAAAGTAAAACTCACCTTCTTATCTGCACAGCAAATCCAGCAGGCCCAAATGAACTCTGTCAGATTTGATTTCAACACTTTTAAAATGTCTATGTTTGTCCACACCAGAAAGTGTTAATTTAACTCTTCTTGAGAGATGGAACCTTAACTCTTATTAAGTGTCAAATATCAAATCTGCTGGAGTTAATTATTTAGCACTTACTAACACTCATTCAGAGTCAAGATTAATATTAACTCTCACAGAGCATTTTTTAAAACTAAATAAGAGTTATTTTTAATTAATATTAAATAGGAATATTTTACATTGTTTTGAACTTTTAAAAATCCTTTGGAAAATAAACATTTAATAAAGAGGCAATAATTTTCGGAAATGCATTTATTTCAAAATATGCACCATAATTAGAAAACATGATGGTTGAAAAGTTGAAATAATATATACTTTCATTCACATATTGCTTATCAGAATGTCTAACATATCAGCTGGTCAATGCAAAAAAAAAAAAAACCCAGTGGGCTTAATACATTTTTCTTCATTTCAATATGCATTAGATTGTTTAATGTACAAGGCAGAGAAAGGGATGCATGCAGTTCATGTAATATGTTTATAGTACATTTTCTATTGACACAAGTGGATTGCTGGATATTACAGAACATAACAGCTAACCCAGTATTCAGTACCATGATTTCTTACTCAGTTTATGTTTCTGTTGAATTTCTAATAAGAGGAAGGGTAGGTCTACCATCACAGTGTGGCTCTCATAGAGGAGTGATACAGCACACCAGTTGATTTTAGTGTGCTTCTCTGTGTTTGCATTAGAGAAACTAATGGCCTCAGGGTTTTTCTATTGACAGGGTATGAAGACCCCTGGTGCAATTAATTGAGCTTCATGGGTACCTGCAATAACCTCTTCTTCTGTTTCTCTCTGTTACACACTCAACCACACATGTGGACCTGTCAATTATAACAGTCAGTCATTCTCCATGCTGCCCTGAAGAGATTTTGCTTGTCTGGCTGTTCCTTTCACAGCAGCAGAGGTCTTTGTTGATTTGTAAATCAGACCATTAGAACAGTGTAGCATTCCCACAGAGAACCGTCACTGTGGGAAAACTCAAACATTAAAGAACACAGACAGAACATTCACATCTGGCACTCACAGGACCAGAAACACTCTCCATAATCATCCTCAAGTATGGAGGTCAGTTTACAAAATAAAATGAGACTTGTCACTCCCTGACTTACTGACATTCTAGGTTCACATGTGTGGATTTTGTGTTTATTTCCAGAAGTGATGGCAGGACAGGGTGATCCGTTTAACCAGGATAAAAATGGAGGAGAGACTACATGCACATCTAATCACTGTAGCAATTACAATATAATCTCAGCTCATAGCTCAATAAATGTTGATGTTTTTATAGTTGTTTTTTTACGGTAATAGTTAATGTCGCACATTAATTACAGAAATTTTTAAATAGGACAAAAATACCACATTCAAAAAATTGGCTCATTATCAGTTATTTAAATCAGTTTAGCCTAGTTTATTAATCTATCAACCATTTCCTACTAATTTAATTTCAAGGCACTTTGTAAGACAAATATCCAATTTGTTTTCAAATTAGTCCAGACAATTTTGCAATCATTTACAATCAAATTTGATGGGATTTGTATTTCAGTTTTTCTAGCCAGTAAAAAGTTGCTTATCGAAGGAAACCCAGCCAATTTGATTAAGTTGTAGACTTTGCAGAAATCCCTCCTCCCAAAAGAGCATGTGGCAACATGGGAAAGAAACTTTATTTTTTTTCCCTAAGAAATCCTTTTTGATTGTACACGTTCATGCTAATGACAACTGTTGGTCTTATAGTGACTATGTTTAGGAAAGAAACAAAGCCAAAACAAACAAAAACAAAACCACGTGTTGCAGTGAAAGAGAAATACCTGGCCAACCGGTTCTACCCAGAGAAGAAGACTGCTACTGCTTCAGTAGTGGCCACTGCACAGCCACTACTGAGCAGTGGCTGCACATTGTGTAGAAATGGGTGGAAGACTAAGAATCATAAATAATGAATTGTCTATTTTTCAAAAGGGACAGTTTTACAATTTATCCCAAAATTAGCCATGACTAGTTTTCATCTGTGGTCTGACACTCCCACGCATTTAGCAGAATAGTTGTGAGAAGTGGGTAAATTTTTATTTTAGCTGGGTCTTGTAGCTGTTTATCAAAAAGAAGGTTTTAAGCTTAGAGCTGGTTGATATTTGAAAGAGCTGTCTCATATTCTACTTTTAGAAACTATAGAAGCCACCAATAAGGGTGAAATGTGCTCCATTTGGAGCAACACGTTTCCAATTTTAATAATTTACTTCACTGATAACTTTAAGATTGTTTCACTTTTATGCAACTGATCTCTTCGTCAGAATTGACCATTCTTTTCTGACCTTTACATAAAAGGTCCTCCAAGGTTCCTCCAAATTTCTTCTCAGAGCTCAGTTTCATTGAGCTAAGTTTGATGAGCTTAGCTTGATATGCACATGTTTCATATGGCTAAAAAGTGTATAACAGAGGGCTCAAACACAGTTTGAAAATATGTCCAGAATTATGTGGTATTGTATTTAAATATTTTTTCTGATCTGATCAAAAACATAATTGTATTAGAAAATATTTGTTTAGTATCCAATTGCAAAGATAGAACTTTCACCTGAAACCGGACGTCAGATTCTGCAAATCATAAAATTTTAAAGTTTTGTAAAGATATCCTTTTATTCTTTGGTAGTTGGTGGATCTACACATAAATAACTTTTCTTGTACTGGTTCAACCAAATGAATCTCACGACAGATAGGTTATTTTCTCAAGTGCTGATACCATAATGCAATTGAATAGGCCAAAAGAGTTGACAAGATAAACCCTTTATGAAATAACAACATGCAGAAAGAACCTAAGGCAATACATGGTAATTTAACCTCACATCCTTTCATAACCATCATCATCTACTCTGCATTATGGTATCAGCACTTACCCGTCTTCTGTGTGTGCAGAAGACGGGTAAAAGTCTGGGCTTGATTACACTGCTCTGGTGATTGGAAGAAGGTTTGTCTGAATTTGATTCCGTTTCCATCAGGAGCCTCCCCTAGTGTCTGAAATTTTACCTCGCCCCATTTTTTCAGTTGATGCTTTTTTTCCTCTCCCTCCATCAAGCAGGGCTTGTCACTGTGTGACCCTGAGAAGTCTGAGTGGAATTTGTCAACAGCTTTAAAATAGTCTCCTGACGTCAGCAAACACAAACCTCTACATGTCATGAAAGGAAAGTAGAGAAGAAACACAAAAAACTCATGAGAATATTTTTAGCCATGCAAAAGTACTGACACCCATTGAACTTTTTTATACTTGTCATTTACCAATCAGACTTCAAGTAATTTCAATTTGGTTTGATTCTTATGTGTATATATGTATAAAAGAAGGATTTGAAAACAACCGTAACACCTGGGGGTGTTGGGGTTAGTTCAAGGATCTTCATCTGTGCCTTGTTTTAGTCCATCTTTTCTGTCAGCCTTCCTACTCTTGTTGAAGAAAATAATCCCTGCAGCATAATTATGCCATGAAAATTTTTTATGATGTGGTCATCACACCATAAAAATCAGAGATCATTTTCAGTCTCGTCTGACCAGCATCTGTTATTTTGTTTGTTTGTTGTGTATCTTAACTGTTTGTGGTAAATTGAAGAAGGGAGTCCACACTGTCATAGAGGGCTTATTTTATTATTTTGTCCTTCACAGAACTTCTGCTTTTTTTCTGAGCCTAATTTACAAACAGCAGAATCTCATTAAGTAATTTGGTAACTTTTAAAAACAACTGATTGCACTAGATTTTATTAAGGGCTTAGAGCGAAAGGCGACATTTTGAGAACCATGCATAATTTTATTTCCACTTCCTAATTATATGAGATTATGTGTATTTGTCACAAAAAACAAATACACAGGGAAAACCCAAAGAGGCTTTTGAGGTGGTTGTGAGAAAATTTGCTGGTCTGTACGTAATGCATGTGCATTACTGACATGGTATGATTTTCTGAAATTCTCATGAAATCCGTCTTTGACATACTGCATGAGCATTTTGTCAGGCTCACGCAGGAGTTTGTGCACGGGGCAAACATTTGTATTATTTCCACAGATAAATGTGTCTTTGAGTTGTTTGCTTCCTTCTCCGCTCGTTTCCCCGCCCTGCCAGATGTTTCTTTTCCACATCGCAGAGTCTTAAACGAGAATCTGCTCCGGTTCCTTCTGTGCACACATGTTTCTGCACTTGTGTCTGAGCTGGTGTGTGCAAGTGTGTGTCTTTGCTCCAGGTCCCATCCCAGTTGCTCTGTGGCGTGTCTAATTGGAGGTATTTTAGTCTCTCTAGAGAGTGAGTGCGTGTATTTTGTGACTGGGAATGTGCTATGCAGGATGTGTGTCTTTTGTGTGCGTGTGTGTGCATATTTGACAGTGTTGCAGACCCCACCATCTGCCAGCCCTCAGTTTAAAAACTTAAAAGCAGGATCTCAGAATCACTGGTATCACCTGTATCTCTTCGTGCTGCAGGCTGTTTCCAGAGCCACATCTCTCATTATGCGTTTAAGGTGTTTTGCATTTTGCAGTATCATGCCTTCGTAAGCTTAAAGAAATTGCTGTACCCAACATGGCAGCGTAATGATCCATGCCACAGCCAATCTGCGTCAAAGTATACAGTCTGCAGCTTTTTCTTTGTAAGTTGGACAGGGAATCTGTCCTGCAGGAAGAAGAGAATAATGCAGACAAACTTGTGGAAAAGTTTCTCTTTGACTTTTGAGTGATAAACACCTGTAAATGAATGCTAAATCAAATGTTGTTCTCCTTCAACACTCTAAATACATTTATTGAGTAATAATACTCCTGTATGGCTGCACAAAAAATTAAACTCTTTGTTTTTAATTTGAAATAAAAATGGTCAATTGATTTCTTACTTATGCTGAGATCTTGTCTGTTAGTCTCTGATAATAAGGGGCTTCCCTATGTGGAGAGGGCTCCTCAGTTCAAATTTTCAGAGACAGTTTTACTAGGATAAGGGCAGACCTAATCAGATAAAATGTAAGATTGTATTAAAAGCTGAAATTAGGATGTAATAGCTAATTACGACACAACATAAGATTTATGTTCTCATCTTTAATTTTCAATTGTGTGCAACGACAAGGAGAGACGGCAAGAGCTTGGCATCTATTATTCTTGGAGAGGAATCTTATCATCATTTGATCTTGGATCATTCCAGTTAAACATTTTCCAAGTAGCCCAATGCAAAGCCAACCTGAGGCAGAAGTGGACAAATCGGCAGTTTAGGCTTGCCAGGTCAATGTTGGCCACTAAGGAGAAATAAAATCTGGCAGAGTATTGATCTCATTACTTCCCTTTTGTAGTGTATTGTGTCAAGAATTTAGCATCCTTTCAAGCTGTTTCCTGAGAAGCATGGATAAATAAATGTTAAAGAAATTGATAAACTCAAACATTTCAGAAAAAAATGATTGACAAACATTTTTTTAAAATCATTTAAATTGAATCATCCTTCATTTTCAGAGCTTTGGTCAATATTTTCATTTTCAGAACTTTGGTCAATATTTTGTAGCGTTGAAAACCTCAGATATGAAGGGAAGGAACTTGTTGACCTAGAATTAGAGTCTTTAATCAGACTAATTCATTTATCAAGAAAGTCTGATTGGTATGGGAGGTGAGAATGCAAATTTGAATTACATGACTAAAAAAGTGAACTCTGATCCTCCTAAAAACCTAGGTCTCGATCCAGTTGAAGTGAACTCTTGCAAGGTTGAAAAGATATCTGAATGCAACATGACTAGAAACCTTCCAAAAGCAGGAAGTGAACTACAGCCAAGGGCATTCTGTGTCAATACAACCGTAACAACGCGCATTTCCACCATTAGAGGAAAAAAATGGCTTGTGGTCAGACATGACCAAATATGGTGAGAAATATGGTGAGAAAAAATACGAATATGGTGAGAAAAAAATATATCACAGCTACTTGTAACCACTCACAAAAACAAGATTTTCAAGCAAATTAGTGTGAAAAGTCTTTTTACTAAGGTAAAAATAAAAAATATGAGGCTTGCTAAGGAAGGGCAAGTGGAAGTTCAGGAGACGTGAAGGACAAATTTCCTTGGTATGATGAACTAGATGCTATTCTTGGCACTCAATCCAGATCCACCAATTGATTAAACTGATTGTCACCTCTCAAGTTAATAATAAAGTCTGATAATAATCAGCCAAGCATTTGCTTAATTGTTGCATCTGCAACAATTAAGCAAATGCATTTTGTAACCTTTTCTGGCACTAGTGACATTTATTCACATTCATCAGGGTGAATATGGGCAGAAGAAGAAGTGGAGAAAATTTATAAAGCAAAGATCCTGAGGTTTGGAATTGAACCATAGACGGCTGTGTGAGTGAACAACGGCCTCTGCTTTTGGGGCATCCAATGAACCTCCTGAGGCCTAATTCCTAACTGTGACCTAGCTCTTAAATTGTATTTTGATTAGGGCCACATCAAACCTTGAACCTGCTTGGGTTCCAAGGATTTACTTCTTGTCTTATAGACACCTTACTTCTGTATGAGGTTTTGGGAAAAAGTAATTTAATTTTTGTTACTTCTTATTGATCCATTTTGATCATTATTGACTTTAATAGAAGTCGATGCATGTAGTCTGAATAATTGAAAATAAATTCCAGCCCCATCTGTACTCATATTCTGTCTGAAGCACGATATCTAAACTCTCCAGGTGTCTTGTCTCCTGTCTTGTTGCACAGAGGAGTTTGGGTGGAAACAACAAGCAGCTTTCAAGTTTATTTTTGGACCATTTCATTTGTGCTTACCTTTGGTTTATGGAAGCCAGATAACACACCTTGTGCAGAAAACAGATTTAAATAGGTTTCCTTTGAAAAAAAGGTTGAAAACAAATGAAAAAAGCCACATAGGCTTCAGATGATGCAGTCTGCTCCTCCTTATTTGCCGACTAATTCAAGATTTTTGCACTGCCCTCACTTTGTGTCCATCTGTGATTGCAGTCCAACGTCAAATACTTTGTGTACACAATTATTATGCAAGTTGTAGCTTTGTGGATGAATTTTATTGTTCAACAATTACAGCGCTCTCAATCAAATAACCCCTCAAACCAGAATGTTTAAGAAAATAAAAGTGAAAGTTTGGCTTTCTTAGGACAATATTTGTCTGCACGATTATTGGGCAACTATTAGTGTGCAGAAATATTACACAACTGTATTAACTCTGAAAATCTTTCCATTGTCATCTGTGAAAGTGAGAATAATAAACATACAACTCAAAATTGACAAATAAACATTTCTAACATTTCAAAAATAAACCAGCGGCCAACTTAGCCACCGTTCTTTTCAGTAGCAGTTCTACGCCTTCCATTCATGCAGTCTGTTTGTTGATCTTCTTGCAGTAAGCATTATCTAACACTATTTAAAGTTCTTAATATATTTTTAATAAAATGTAGTGACATCAATGCTTTATTGTCCCAGTATGGAACAATAAAGGATATTTCTATTCTATTCATAATAAAACTTTATGAGCATAGATGAGGGTTGCAAATGTGGTAAAAACTGGTTCTGGCAACACACGGTTGATGTTTTATGAAAAACATCTAATTTTAATGAAATAACTTGCATCTAAGAAATATAGTAATTTACTGATTATTTACAAAGTTAACTATTTTATGTATATAAGGGTTACAATTAATTAAACCACAAATGCCTTTTTTCTTGTGTTCTGTGCTTGACATTGCAGTTACATAACTGGATTAGATACCTCGCATTTTTTCACTAAAGCATGGTAACTATTACTGCTCTCCTAGGAACAAGTTTTATACATTGCTGTCATATAAAATTAAGTCAGATTCACAGTTACTGTACACACTAGGGGGCAAGCCATATGTGGCAGGAATTTCATCATCTCCAACAAGTAGACAGTTGCATAAGTTAAGTTTCCATCAGATCCCATTTGGCCTACCTTCCACAGGCTTAAAAATATGTATGAAATGTACGGGAAATAAACATAGTTGTAGAGTGTATATGAGCAGGTCTTGTTCAAGCATTCTATTAAAAAAAGAAAGACGACTTAAGCTCCAAACAATCAAACACAAATGTAAACAGTATAGTCCTTAATAACTTGCAGGGTGACAGGAAACTGTGATTCACCTGGCCTGTGACAAATTTCTTAGTCCGAAGGCTCTATGTATAAATAAATCACCTCACCAATTCTTGTAAATGAATGTTTTAACAGTTTGTGAGTTCCTCCTTTTGTGAGCTCTTGCCTGGGCTCAAAATTCACCATGGTGCCAAGTCTGTGCTGGTGGAAGTTTAAAGTAATAGTTTTTGGTGACTGTGTGTTGCTTGTTCGTTTGGACATGGCACCGACATTTGACATTGTAGATCATGACATCATCACCTTTTGGCCCATTTCTTCAATTTTTGCTTCCCTTCAGTAAATTATATTTGACCTCATATGGTATTGTGTGACACTTATAAGGCTATGTTTACACGAGACTGCTGCCCAGAAGTGGACGATATTTTTGGTTGTTGACTGGGAAAAAGTTTCACTTTGGACAGCACTGCAAAAATCCCTTGAGTTATCTGTATCATGCCAGGGCACTAGATGGCATTGTGACTTTATTATGCCATCGAATGTCCTTGCGCTTTTGAAGCTTAGCTTCCATTTCATTGTAAATAATATCCCTTCTCTGTCTCCCATGAACAAAGTGCTCATGTAACATGTAAATTCCTTATTGTGCTGAACTGAAAATGTTCAGTAGCACAAAGCATCACAATGCTATCTGCCATTATTTTGCTATCAGGTCATGCGTATGTAGAATAAATCCCATAGCTGTGTCAGGTGTGTCATTCACACTTGCAGAACACTTCACACAAAAACTTCACTCAGAGGCCTGGTTTCAAAAGAGTACTGCTACAAGAGACTCCTGTCACTGGTGTTGCATAAATGAGCAACTGGATCGCAAAAATTGTTATGATTTGACTCAACTATAACAATTTCACACTGAACAGTGGCACTGTGAAAGGGGAGCGACTCTTCAGAATTTGTGCAATTTGGAATGAAGAGAGTAATTTACGTTGTGGTTCTCTTGAAGTTTAGTTTTGATTTTTCTTTTTGTATGTAATGATTGCCTGACAGTCATGGAATCAAGCTTCAATGGTCCATTCACAACTGGAGTGGTTCTATGTCGTTAGTGGCTATTTAGTTATTAGCATATATGGTCAAAAAATGGATGGGTCTGTCCTGCCACTGGGTCCACTTCAAACCTTTGACATGTGTCCACTGCATTGCTGAAAATACAGAAGCACAATCCTGAAGTGTTACTCAAGGCCACATATCTTAATTTCCCATTTCAAAAGCAAACGCATGGCAGTGTGACATTACTATAAGATTATTATATTTGTCTTAAAACTTCAGCTATTGTTACCTTATTTATTTGGTTATGTATTTATTTGGCTACGAAAGGCATCAGACTTGTATCTTTTAATGTGACGCACTTCACCACTTTCCCAGTGTTTTGAAGGTTATTCAGTGTTTGTTCAGACGTTGGGCTTTTTTAATTTATTTTTTTTATTCACTATCTGTTCAGTCTCCATACCAGACTCTGGAAATGGGCACAGGTATTTTCTCACTAGACCACTCAAACTATGAATGTCTATGAATATTTAAAGCCTTAAAAGTCACTTTGGTTTTAAGCAATGGGTCAGTGTTTTCATCCTAAGTGACATCTTGGTAAAAAAAAAACTTTCTGTCTCCGGTCTTCTAAGAATGTCATGACTACCTAATGAAGTTGTTTTCTGCTGTAGGCTTTCGTGTGGCAGTGCCTCTTGACCCCTGATCTCTTAGAGATGAACTTGATCAGAAAGCTCTCCAGCAGCTAACTAAACAGTTAGCAGGTAAATAACATCAAGGTCACCTTTGGCATTACTTTTAAAAACGGATCCATTCCCATGTACTCTGGAAATTGGAAAAAATTGTCAATGGTCATACTTACACTAAAATTGCAGTTCAAAGCACTATACAATTTTCTTGAAGAAAATCCATTGTTTTCACAAGGAATACACTGCCTTCCAAAGTTCAAAGTTAATTGCCCTATTATGCACACTGCCTCATCACATGGGCACAAACCTGTGCATACCACTTCTCCAAGCTATGGAAGATGCATGTGGAGATATAGCAGCTACACTTTTCATGGCTGGATTTACCATACTAGACAATATTTCTTGGCCAGGTAAAACATTGCTTGTAAGCTAAAAATATGCTAACAGCTATCTGTAACCGTTCCGCATTAAACACTCAACCATCCATCTTGATTTACTCACGTTTGCTTTTCCATTAATAAAATGACATGTTTGGGAACCCCTCGACCATGGGAAAACTGACTTGAATCCAACATGTTCCCAAAGAAAGTTTGTTGTCCACATCCACAACTAGCATCTTGGTCATTGAAGCCGGTTTCTTCCAATTCTAAGATTAAATTCAGAATTCTGAGGGAAAAGTCAGAACTTTGAAATTAAAATCAGAATCCTTCCTTTTATTCAGTGGCCCTAAATTTGAATTTAAGTCACCCTTTTCATTCGCCCTAATCATCTTCCATATAAGAAAAACCATCTTTAAACAGAAGTTGTTGTTTTTGTTCCTGAAAATGTGAAGTCAGCAGATTTTGAACATACTCATGAGTCATGAATAACCACCCAGAGAGACACAGATAATAAGAAAAGTTAATGAATAAGCTTGTATAACAAATCTTTGTTTTTATTAATTCCTGCTGCAACTGGATGTGTCTGGAATTATTATTTTGGGTCTTTCAATTGCAAAGAATTTTATCCTCTTGATCCTGTCTTCTTTTTGCTGTTTTTCATCATTCTCTCTCTGTCTTATTTCTAACTGTGTCCTTTCTCTCTTTTCCTCACTGTGTAATGAGGCACCTCTGCGCTTGTATAATTAAAACCCCTGTGTACAGACTGAGAGATAAAGTAACAGAAGGATGGACAGGAAACTGAGTCTTAGACTGTGTCAGTGTGGCGAGGAAACTGTGTGGACGCTCTACTTGCTCCACCGCGTTGTTGGAATAATTGCAGTCCGGTTTTACATCATGAGAACAGTGATTAGAAAGGATTCTAATGTTTGCAGCTTGCAAGAGAGGCTTTTTTTAAATAACACCCTCTCAGGCTGTCTTTCAACCCTGTTGCTTTAAGAAATAAGTGGGGAAAAAACAAGGAAAGGGGATTGGTTAATGAGAAAAATCTATCCAGAGAAACAGAAAAAAAGGTCACAGACAATTAAACTATTAATCAGAAAGAAAGTAGATGTTTGAAAGTATGTGTCATATGTACATATGTACATACGTACATACGTACATACGCATATAAGTATGTATGTATGTTAACGTTAGTGCTGTCAATTGATAAAAACTGTGGCAAGATTAATCACATTCTGGTGCTGTGATTAGTCATGATTAATTACTATGCCTAACTTTGTAAGCTTTAAATATAAATATGCACACAGTTGTGGTTCTTGCAGGAGTGATGCCCTGAGCAAACCCCTACTGTCATACCACAATCTCCTACACGTGCATACAAGTAGTGTATTTTTTTGGATTACAAGCTGCTACTTTTTTCCCACGATTTGAACCATGTGACTTCTAGCCCGGTGCAGCTTTTCTGTGGATTTTTCTTCATCCGCCAGGGGGATCTTTAGCAGGAAGTGAATTATTGGAAGTCAAAATTGGAAATCAAAGATGAAAGTGCTGATTTTTATTTAGGACAAGCACATGCTAGCAGCAGGCACGACGGAGAAATGTTTTCAAACTCATACCCCCTCATCATAGAATCCTTGCAAAGAAGTTCATATGATGCCCACTTTTAAGTTGAAGGCTATCAATCTGACAGTACAGATCGATTGCCGCTGCACGTAGGCTCAGTGTGAACGAATCCATGGTTTGGCGTTGGAGATGCAGGGCTGCATCCTTAATAGCAGATTCATTAAGAACGTGCCCTCTGCTGCGTCCTTTTGGAAAACCGAGAGCGGTGGAGATACCAGCGGCTTATAGCCCAGTGGGGCTTATAGCCCAGTGAGGCTTATATATGTACTTTTCAGTTGTTTTTTAAAACTTTGTGGGTCCAGCTTATAGTGAGGTGTGCTGTACAGTCTGGAAAATACAGTAGTAGCAAGCTTGTTCAAGGGACAACTGACATATATGATATGTTTTATTTTCTAGTTATTGGGTGCCCTACCCCATTCTGATGCCACCATGAGCAACTACTCCAATAAATGATATCAAACACTGTCACTGTATGCATATTTTCAATAAATGTTTAATTGTCTCAGACCAAGAATATCTGCAGATTCTCAGTTTTTCAAGCTTTTTTATTCAAGAAGTTTTAAAGGAAGTCATTATAAATGTTTATAGGAATGTTTCTCTCCATTCTTTTCCTATGGAACTTCTGCGATGAAGCGACAGTTTATTGTTATGCTGCTGAGTGACCGCCGTAAATCACGCATTTGAAATTTTGAGCTTGTGCACGTACATGTGGACTCATTGGGCTACTAATGCAAGACAAGAAAGTTGTGAAATGTTCAACTTTTGTTGTTGTCTGCCATCACCCAAAACCTTCACCTCTTAGCCGTTCCTCCTTTTGTCTTCTGACCATATTCGGAAAACACAGGAGATATTTGCAGGGCCGAAGTAGGTCTTGTCTTCGGGTTTTAACTTCCTCACTTGTCCACAACAGAGGCAAAGCACATAAAACACGAGGTGGCACTGAGGTGCCGAAGAGATAAATATTTAATAACTTCTACTCAACAATTACAGACTGCACAGACTTTTCCGTAACTACTGCTGCTCCAGTCCCTATCACATGCTCTCTGAGACACACACTGTCTCTAAATTGCTCCAAAAACATACACGTTACAGCATGTAGCGTCCCCTTCTGACGGAAGGACTGCTGTTGCATATCTTCCTCACCAACACATAATGTACACACTATGTAGTGAGCTCTTTATCACATATAATATCACATATAATGTGTTGAGTCCATAACGCGCTGCTGTGAACTGGGTAACCCTTTGCAGGACAGAGGCCTTTAGGTCAAAAAAGGTAACTATGAACACAGAATATAAAATTTTGTGTCAGTATAGGCATTTCTTAGAGGTATAAATCCTGTCAAATAGAAGAATGTAATTTGTATTACTGTAATATATATATTTTTAAATTCAGGCAGTGAATTATTGTCAGTGTCTAAGAATCTGAATTGATTTACCAACTTAACCAAACAAGACCCCCAAATCATCAGGATAACTACTGGGGAAAAAAATCAAGTAATATAAATAGCCAATAACAACTGAAATAACAATAATCTTAATTAAATGTAAAATGTGATTTAAAAAAAAAAAAGTCTGTTAATGGGGAGTAAAAAATTAGGATCCACTAATTAGTAAAATCACACTGGTGTACCACATCAAGAGCACATGATTGGAACATCATCACTCCTTTTCACTGATCTTGAGGATTTGCCTTATTTAAGGCTTAGACATTTATTTTACTGTGGAATTGAGGGTGGACATCATGGTGGGATACAAAGAGCTGTCAAAACCATCAGATTGTAGCAGCTTATTAATCTAGTGAAGGGTTTAAAAATGCCATAAAGTGAGAAGCTGTTGGATATAAACACTAGAAAGTACTCCCTCATCACACAAGGTAGCCATAATGAGATGTCAGTGGGACTGACGTTACCAGTTTTCACCACCCTACCGTACTGATTCACTTTGTTCTTTATGCCTGAAGCATGAGGCGCTGTAAGTTGAAAAACCATAGTGGAGGGCAGACGTCCCTTTCACTCCTAATTGTTGTGACATCCATGTTTAAATTCACCAAGAACTTGTTGAACTGTCAAATGACTGACTGAGATATCATTGAGATGTTTTGGGAAGACTTAAAAACTTTACATGCTGGAACCACCACAAATGTAAGTGAGGAGTGGAGCAGATCTTCCTTAGACTGAAGTCAGAGACGTATAGATGGATAGATGGTATAGATAGCTATAAGAAAAATACATCACAATGAAAAAGTGCCTTGCCTCATGTTTTATCTTGGGTGTTAGTCTGATGGGTTTTTAATATGATCTGCTTAAGTTTACTTTAAGAGAGATTTTGCTTGTACTTGTAGGAAAACAAACTAGTTTTAATATAGCTCTTTTTCATGTACACTATCTTCACTTTTCAGAATACTGAACAAATTAGTACTCATTAAGCACACACAAGACACTCAATGTTGTCTCAAGTGCAGAGATAAGTATCAAGGTGCTTGGGGATTTAATAATCCAGTCAATCACACCACTGTTGTTATCAGCAGCCTGTTATTTAAGAGTGTGTAGATGCCGGTCGTTGCATTCACATGTATTTGCATATGTTGTCTATCTTTTTTCCCCTCAGAGGTTATATTGTGGACAATGTTGGTTCACAAAGATAATTGAATTTTGTATTTCATGCTTTTTCTAATATAAGTAATATTGGATTCAAATAATAAAAAAAGAAAGTGACTCCACAAGGATCATCACAGAGTTCAAAGGTAGTCTTGAAAAGTTTGAAATTTTATTTTAGGCCAAGTCATGAAAAACACATTAGAATATGGAAAATTATTTAATTTGTCCATTCAATCTTTCTTCTTACCTCCTTTTTATTAACCCCCCCTGCTATTCTAATCACTTACTACCAACTGGTTTCTATTGCTGTATGGTTTTTATATTGGCAAAATTAAACCAAGTCTCCAGTCACGTTGACCTGAGTATTGTTTATGACATTGTAACATTATGTATTGGTTGTTTAATAGAAATTATTTAAATGTTATTGTTTCTCTTGATTGAAACCTAAGTGAAAATTATACTAAACATTGACTTTAAAACTGAGGTATGTATGGAACCATGATTTTTCTGAACCTTTGCACCAGTAATGAATGGAAGAGGATTAAGGCCACCGGAAAAGAAAAAAAAAAAAAAAAAAAAAAGAATTCTGAGATTAAAGTCAGAATTCTGACTTTAAAGTAGGAAGCCTGTTAGAAGCTCCTGAATTTTCTATTTTAATGCCCATAACAGCACAACCATTGCTTTTGTGTCAAGGCTCTTTGCCTGATGTCACAGGTTACATTGGAGTTGTAAGCCCGTCAGCAGATGTTAATTTGAAGCAATAGCCCCACATGAGAAAAGGCGAGCTTGAAGGGAGAAACAAAGCTGGTGAATGGTGACCCAGGAAGGCAGAGGGAAGATTAGATTGACGGAAGAGAGCAAAGATAAAGAATGGGTAAATGGGAGGGGAGAAGATTAAGTGCTGAGGAAGGAAAATATGTTATGTGGTAGAGTGAAGGGGCAGAGAGACGACTGTGAGTCATTGGCTGCTTGACTCACATTGTGTGTGTATATGAATGAGACGCCCTCTCTAAAGCAGACACAACTAAAAATAAATAAATCACAGGCAAAGAACATGTATATTAATTATTAAAGCTCAAAAGTAATATTGATACAGTAATTTTAGGGGTGACTGTGCACAGTGGGTAGAGAGGTCATCTTGTAATGGAAGGGTTACAGGTTTGATTCCAGCTTCCTCCTGCATCCTGATTTGCTCCTGACCAAGGCACTTCAACCCAAGTTGCCAACCGGTTTGTGTACTGAATGTGTGCATGCTTCAGTGTGAATGGGTGAATATGGCTCTATTGTGAAAGACTGTCAATTTTGTCAATTTACCATTTACAACAGTGGTAGACATTGAATTCACATGTTTTTCAGGTGAAATGGAACGGGCTATATTCCCACATCAGCAGTCGGTTGTACTTCACTTGTTTTGGTTATAAAAGATTGACCTTTTGTAGGCAATTATCATAAACAGTCTGAGAGAATACTTGGTAGCACTAAGCCCATTGGTTTAAATATTGTGGCTACAAGACACTTTGCTGCCAGCTGAAATTGCAGTTCAGAGTAGAATGGTTGCATTTCTTTGCAGCAACATTTCCTTTACATTTAAGTTTTGCAAATTTGATACAAGAGTTTTCTAGATCTGAATAAAACATAAAAAAGAAAAAAAAGAGTGGCAAGAAAATTACATTTTAATGCTTTATACCAGGGGTCACCAACACGGTGCCCGCGGGCACCCAGTCGCCTGAGGGGATGTTGTCAGTTGCCCACGGAGCAAGTTCTAAAAATAGCCATTGTCATTAGGGAGCACTGCCAACAAAATTATTACATTTAATCTGTTTACATTGAATTAATAACATTTGTTTATACTTACATTTTTAAAAAGTAAATTCTATATTTTTTTCTTTTAATAAATTGCTTTTTGTATAAAACTGTTTTCTATAATTAAAGTTCAGAAATGCGCAGACACCTGCAGGATTTTAACAGAGGGCAGCAGAGCCTGCAGCTGTACGGCTGCACACACTCTGCCTACCTTAAGATTTTCCTTGAAGTAAAAAAAGAAAATAATAATTTCTGAAATTTTTATTATCGAACCCTCTTTACAATTAACAAAATTATGGACAAAAAAAAAGATTTTCTGTGTCAAAACATCTTGTACATAGCGTACGTCTGCGTCTGTGGGGGTGTGCATGCCAAAGCTTAAATCTTATTGGTCAGTTTGCTTTTGTTTATTTGGCAACTTGACGCTTTTTCTGTAAGCTAACAATTAATGAGCAGAGTTTGAACCTCTGGTAGTTCTAAGAGCGGTTTGGATCCCGGCGGAGCTTTTTACCGTGTGCAGTTCTGGCAGGTCGCCTGTTAATGCGCTTCTTTGACGTTTCCCGAAGTGGAGAGCTGATGGATGACATCTGCCGCTCTTTCTAAGCGTTGCGCCAAGACTGGATTAAACAATTTAATCTAGTCGAAACGTTCCCCAATTAAGCAAACATTGTTGCTTCACCTCCTCCTTTGGACGTCTGACACCACCTGAACCTGGGAATCAACATCCTCCTCATTCCATGGATCTACCGGGTAGGCTTCGCTTCCATGTCTTTATTATTCAGCATAGTTTGCATATTAAAAAAAATATGGTGCGCGATGGAGAGGTGGTTGTGCTCTTGCAGGTCAGGTGCAGTGATTGTTTTGTACCTTCCAGTCTGTCTGACTTTTTTTTTTTTCGACATCTGCTGGTGTCAGCCAACAGGTGACCAGTCAGCTTTTAAGTTCGTGAAACCACAAAAATAGCTAATAAACCGGCGACCCACCAGAACCGTGTACACTGTAAAGCTGACAGAAAAAGGAAACTGACCAATTAGATTTAGGCTTTGGGTGCCATTTAACCCCCAGAGACTCACACTGATGTGCGCTACATACAAGATGTTTTGGCACAAAAACACTTTTTGTTCTCTCCACAATTTTGTTAATAGTAAAGAGGGTTGGATAATAAAAAATACAATATCTTTTTTTTTTTTTTTTTTTTTAAAGTAAAATCTCAGTGCGTCCAGCTGCAGCTGCAACAATCACTTGTGGGCAATTTAGAATCACACAGAAAAGCTCCAAAAGGGAATCAAACTTAAAACTCTGAACTAAGAACGTCTGATCACATAATAGCAATTAACCATATCTGCAATGGTAAATCATTACTGATAACTATTGTCAGTAGTCTCTAACATTAATATGATCAGGCAGTATGTAATTATATATATTTGTGTTACTCTGTACCCGTGAAGTAGCTCCCAGTCTCAAAAAGGTTGGTGACCCCTGTACTAGAGTGTCGTGGCAATCATACAGTTTCAACAGTTAACTACAAAAAACAGTCTAATATCAATGACCTCATTAGGTAAAACCCACTCCCCTAAAGTCAATTTAAACAGTGCCATACAGACGTTTCTGCTATGTCATTTGCAAAACCCTTGAAGTAATAAAATGAGACCAGGTCTTTCAAATGAAGTTCATCCTGAAGCAGATTCCAAGACCATTGTGCTGCAACACTTTTTTTGTTTTTTGTTTTTTCTTTTACAAAGCCATAATTTTTGTCCAGGCCGGTTGAGATTAGTTTTAAAAATAATTCAGTTGAAGCATGTTTGAAAACAATGTCTGACTTTCATTTGTTCATTTTCATAGAAATTGTATTCATTATTACCTTTGTCAGATGCAAGTTGTTTCTCTGACCATTGTGGGCTTTTCTTTCATTTTAATAATTATATTTATTGGTTTTTAACGTTTTGACAAACAAACAAATACAATACAAGACAAGAACAAGAGAACAATCCAGCTCTTAAAGTTACATACCTATATACGAGCATATGCGTACACATACACACATATACATATACATACCTATCAAAGAGAAAAGAAGGGAAAGAAAAAAAAAAAAGGATAGCAATGGAAGACAAATGGTCTATACCAAAACATTTCAGATGTTTACAATTCGGACGTCCTCAAATTACAAATCCTCTCTGAAGAAGAACCGAAGTTTCAAATCCTACATAAGAAATAAAAGGTTCCCAAACTTTATAAAAGTTATTTTCTTTATTGTGCAGTTTGCTCGTCAAATAGTCCAAAGATATATAGTCCAGTACTATATTTAGCCATTGTGATTTACTTGGTGCTTTGTCAGAAATCCAGTTCAGTACCACACATTTTCTTGCACAAAAAGTAAGCATTCTGTAGAGTTGACGCTGATATTTACCAGTAATACTGGTGTCGGTTAAACCAAGTAGTAAATACAATGGGTTGAATTGTGTGAAAACAGAGAAAATCTTATCTAATTCACATTTTATTATATGCCAAAAATGTTGAATTTCCCTGCAGGACCAGTAACAATGTGTAAGACTACCAATATCCACTCTACATTTCAGACAAAATGGTGAGAGGCTTGCATTGAATTTACTTCGCTGAGAAGGAGAAATGTGCGCACGGTGTAAAATTTTAAATTGTATGGCCTTAACCCGATTGCAAATACTTAAAGACTTTGCATTCTTCCAGGCCTCATCCCATCCCTCCTGATTTATTGCCCACTGCAATTCCTTTTCCCAAACTTCTTTTAGGTGAAATGTATTTGGTAAGGGGTGCTCTTTCAGCAGGTTGTAAAAGGTTTTGATTGAAGTTTTTACCCTGGAGGAAAAAAGCTGTTTTTCACACACTGAAATTGTTTGGTCCACATCGAGTGTGGTTTTTTTCTGTATGAAACCTCTAATTTGTAAATAGCGAAAGAAATCCTGCCTCCCAATATCATATTTATCCAATAGTTGGGAGAATGATAATAATGTATTACCTTCCATCAAGGCTTTTCTTTCATTAACTGAGGGATAACAACAATTTTTCCTGTATGTGTAACTTGTAGTGACTGAGCTGATCATACTCTGTCAAAGATGCATGATTCTTTGTTTTCAAGCAACTGTTCTGTCAGCATGAACATTAAGTCTTTCTACTAAATTCACATCGTAAGCAACAAAAAAATTAAGTTCGATGGCATATGTCTTCAGCGTAACAGTGCCTTCCGGGTTTCACCACAAAGTACTCACAATGAATTTGTTATAGAAGGAGAGATAAATAAAGAGAAGCGCGATGATACAGTGCATTATATGGGAACAGAAAGGGATCTTATACTGCAGAAAGTCAAAGAAAAAGTAGCTAGCAAGACTGTTAAAAGCTTTGAGGATGACAGAGATGGATGGAATGAAAAAAAGAGGCAAAGTGCAAAAACTCTACATTGAAGGGGGATGCGGAAAACAGAAATAGATCAACAGGGCTTTTAATCCAAAAATAGTTGTCGCCCTTCTCCGTTATTCTCATCCCGACTTACCTTGGCACATTTCCCGCCTCCTTCCCTGGCTGGATGTTTGGTGAGAGTGAAGAAAAAGAGATGTGTGCAGCCTTCCATGTGCTACTCTCACACTTCGCAGTGTGTGCCTATGGATATAATGTGGTCCACAGACAGTCCGATTATGTCCATTAGTGGGGCGTGCTGTTCAGGGCCAGGCAGAACAGCTGCTGCAACATCAAACTCTTCCATCACTGTTCTAATGAATCTGTTTGAGCCAGGCCCGACTAATCAATCTCTGAACCAGCTAATCAATTAAACCACTAATCAGTCACAGTCCTTAGCCTACCTTGTCTTCTTGAGGGATCGTTATGTACAGAGACACAGGGGCATTGGGGCACAAACCTGAGGACATAATTGCAGACATGGAGTCAGTCAGCTTGGTTGCTAAAGTTAGATGTGGCTTCCTTTGTGCAGCAGGAGGCTGATGCACTCAGCAATTTAATAGGGCTTTGTTTGCATTTACATTGGAGTTGTTGCTTGGAAATCAGACATAACATGAATACAGACAACAGTTTTAAATGTGGAACGATGAGTCATAATTACAACATCACTTCTCTGTCCTGTTCTTGAGAATTTAATTGGTGAGAGACATTTGCTGGTCTAATGGAAGGATTTCTTGCTTTTTTCACTGTTTAACATCACTGAAAATAGATGCTCAGTTGTATGGAGGACACGTATGTTTGTAGCTAAAAGAATTTTATACCAGTTACTATTGCCCTATTTTATATGTAAAAACATTTAAAATACCAGCCCTGTATATTGCTGACTGGTACAACTGCAGTTCTGCTTGATGCACATAATTCTCTGATGTTTTCTAGTGGCAAATGCTTCTTTAAATAGAATCCTAAGTGTTTTTCCAAACTGTTGTTTACCGAACTGAGAACTTCCTAAGTGACTCAGTATAACAAATCTGCATCAAGAGCAAAATATCAGAGCTGTGAAGATAGTTTATTTCCTACAAGGTTGAAGTTGACTTATTTCCTCTTGATCCAAAATGATGAAGACATGTTTTTGTAACTAGCCAAATGAAGCCCTTCTAGTTCTTTATTTAATGGAGAACAAACACAAGCACAAGTACTTGTATCTATTTCACTACAAAAGTGGGAATATTTCTGAAATCTGCACAACGAATCACAAAAGTTTTGTAATCGCATCACTGTCCAAAACATGAACATCACAAGGGACTGCTTTGACTGTAATGAATAGTATCTGATGATCAAGGTATCGTGTATGCAGGGTTTCTGTTAGATATTTGACTTTAGTTGTTTCACACAAGATATAGCCAAGGTCGTAAGATGGTCGTAAGGTGCCTAGGTGATAAAAAAGCTTTTCATAAAAAAACTGCTGGATGGAGATTTTCTGGACTTAAAAACACTTGTAAAGAACTAAGATTTTTATGTTTTTGACCTCTTACTTGTAGCAAAATGAAATGTGTTATTTTATGCTCAATTTTTTGTGTGGTATGATTTTTTTTTTCTCAATGTATCTTGTGACCATTTTTTGTCCCACTTTAACTTTTTTTCCAGTTTGATGTCAGAATGCTTTGATTGACTTCAGACAGTGAATAAGATTATATCTTCAGTCACTTGAACATTGTTACTGTCTTTGCTTTTGATCTGAGCTGGCAACAGTTTCACATAGACAGTTGTAAACATAGATATCCGTAGGTGTTGTTTATAGGACTTAGTCAGGGGTCTCTAGAATGGTTTCAGAGTGGGAATAGAAAAAGAGTAAGTGCAGATTTGATCAAAACCTTTTCACACAGTCTACAACTGTTAAGAGAAATCCTTATTTCTCTTAGGGTAGTTAAAGACAAATTTTTAAGCTTTTATTCCATAAAATCAGCATTTTTACTTCATAAGTGTTGTAGTGCCACATACACAAAAAATATAATTTAGGAATCCTTGATCTAGCTAAAATTGCTTTGAAAAACATCCTGCTGCCAGATATTTACTAGATGTACAAAAAATATTTTCATGAATTAAATAATCTGCAGATTGGTCAGAAGGCTCTTTCTTCAAATTAGTTCATTGTCAGAACTGAACTAATTAGTTCAGTTTTAGAACTGAACTTATTTGTGGACCTCAGATGTCCAGCAGGCGTGTAAAAGCACTGCCACAAGAATCACTGTACCAGAAGTGTACTAAAAGGACCACTTTTTACATAAACTCACTATTTATTTTTTCTTTGCTTTACCCAAAATTATGTCTCATTGAATTGTAGTATGTTAACCTATAACAGTGAATCAGTGAATCATGGTTTAGTATTATATTGCACCAAATATATTGAATTATTGGTGTGTTGAAATATGTACTGCAGCCTCAAAAGGAAAGCTACCCAACTCTGCCAATGCTAACAATTTATTCCATTAATCATTATTTCACCTTTCAAGAGAACCTTACTCATTAAGCAATGGCTTTGGCCTTTAACTCACTGATATGTAGAAAACAATAAGACTGTATGAGGTCGAAGCGTAAACAGGAAGCAGTGAAATTTCAGATGGAATTTGATGGAGGCCGTTTAAATATCAGTGTTCCTTTATAGTTGAACTACGTCATGACAATGCTCTCACAGGCCCTGTTCTGAGACACAGATGATGCGAGAGAGCAACATGAAGCCATGATGGGACAGCTGAGGAAAAGAGCACAAGGTGGCTAATTATCCTGCAGCATTCTGGTTGAAGAAAAGTAAAAAGAAAGGAAACAACATGATTTAATAATGTTAGGCTGCTGTGCTCTTTTCCCTCATACAGTCCCTACTCCATCTGGTGTTTCACCCTGAGGTGGTGAAATGCTGAGTGCTCACTCACAGCTGTACAACATCATTGCCATTTTTGATCAACACCTTCTCACTTCTACTTTTAGCTTGTAAAGTCTTGTGTTTTATTTCTTTCTGACTTTTTAAGTGTTCTTCGTTTATTCCTATGGGATCAGAGACTTCTGTTTTCTTAATCTTCTTCTGTCATCATTTGAATAAATTTACTGAAGTCTTCTGCACAACTTGAATTGATCATTAAGGTCATGATATAAATTGAACATCTCCATACAGTTTGTTTTATTAGATGTCGTGTCAGTTATCTGTTGTGCTATGTTATTTATTTTATCTTTTCATTTGCATTTGCTCAGCAATTTCGACAATTTTATTTGCTCTCCTCCTTACATAATGTTTTGTTAGGAGACTAAGAAGTTGTACTGAAGCGCAAATTAATTTGATTTTATCTCAAATCAACTTTTGAGTGCATTGATTTCAGAAGAAATAAATACATCTGCCTGATAGGAACCTGAATAGAGAGCTCTATAATCTAACACAAAGGGAAGGACAATTAAAAACCCATGAGCTCTTTGTTTTTCATAGCAATGAGAAATGTGAAAACCTAGCAACATTTGGAATTGGGTACAGAATGACAGGCAATAACTTGTACCTGTACATGCAATTTACCTGTAAGTGCATGAAAGACTGAGCCAAACAAAGAACAGAACTGTTAAAGAACAGAAATTTTCTGGATTGACAGTAAAAATCACCTGCTGTAACCTCTAAAAGTACTCATAATGCTTGGAAGGGGTCGTGCTGGACTTTGTTATTGTTAATCATTTTGACTGTTGGCGCCATGCTTGTACATCACCTTGTTAGTAGAATATAATCTAATGTAATATCAGTGTAAATGTACCACAAAGGTGGTACCACCAACCCCTTTTAGGAATCCAATATGGCTGCCTTAAAACTTAGTGATAGCTACTCTGTAAAACATTATAAGTCCTTTAACTTACAAATTAATATTCAAAAGCTACCTTAAATCCATGACTAAGTCAACTTTCAAACACGAGTTAATTCATTATTGACAAGCTTATAGATAGTAAGCAATATTTATAACTACCATTTCAATACTGGAAAACACAAACTTTTTTTTTTTTTTTTTACTCCTCCAGGGGGTCTTTTTGTGGGCTCTAGTGTCCCTTTACACAAGTAGGCTGACAGGAAGGGGGAGAAAGAGGGGGAAGACATGCGGCAAATGTCGCTGGGTCCAGGAGTCGAACCTGCGCCGGCCGCGTCAAGGACTCAAGGCCTCCAAATATGGGTCGCGCTATCCCCTACGCCACCACGGCACACCCCACACCAACTTAATTCTGTTTTAAAACATTTTAAAAACACTCAAATTGAGATTAAGAGTTTAAAAAGTTTTTACAGCACACAGTTAAAAGAACTCTTATTTGACAACTTGCGTTACATAAACTCATATTCACAGTAATAACTATACAATGCTTTGTTTATTAAACGTGTGCAGTACAAAAGTCAAAACAAAGCATTTCAGTATGTTAGTATTGCCAAAAATATTCTAGTCATGTCAGTTAGTAAAACCCACTTCCATGTCATGATTATGTGGCACCTAGGATGGTCTGTCACATAAAGCATCAATACAATGCACTGAAATGGTCGCAGTGTGAAAATATGTAAAAATGCTAAATGAATGAATCACTTCACTGTTCATGTCAAATTTAAAAAGCCACATACAATGCTGCCTACTAGTAAAGGAGCTAATTGAAGATACAATTTTAACATTTCATCTGTGAGGAATTGTCTTTTTCCATCTAAGGTCAAAACCCTTATCCAGTTTGTCTGCATGCATGGAGATAGACAAGTCTCTAAATGTGGCAGTATTAGAAACTGAAGCATTGCATTTGTATAACTATTGGTGAGAATTTAAAATAAGTGTGTGAATGTGTGCTTGTGTAGTTTAGAGCAAAGAAATGGAACAAAGAGAAAGGAGGATAAGATTGACAGGGTAAATTGGAATGGTTGGGGTTTTTCAGTTTGAACTCTGGGTTTAAAACAGCCATGGTAAAAAGAAAAGACTCAAACATGTTACTAAAAAAAGGCACGCTTTAGCTGAAGGAAATATATTGCTTGGTTTTTACTTTTCTCATAGCTATCAAAAACAAAGAGCTCATGTGTTTTTACTTTTCCTTCCCTTTGAGCTAGATTATAGAGCTCTCTATGCATGAGTCGAGCACAGAGAAGCAGAGCAAAACAGTGCTTTATAAAAGGGAACACATGTAGATGTGTGTAGATGGGTGGGGAATAAAGCCCTGTGGGTGTGTTTGTGTATTTGACTGATTGTTGGGAAGGCATGAGTGACCTGTAGCTGTAAACTCAAGGGTCAACACCTGCTAAGGTCAGGGGGGAATGAACATGCCACAACATTTACACACAGATAGAGGCAGACAGGTGGGACATAAAAAAGGTGAATTGAAAAGAAAAACGCAACCACAGATAAACATCAAGTTGTGCAATATCAAACTCAGAATGGCGAGCACAGAGAGAACATGATGACCTGCTTGTTGCATCTCCTTTAGGGGACTGAATACACAATAGCAAATTTGAGTATAAAAAGGACACACACTGGCCCACTCTAATATTTTCACATCACCTCGAACTGTATTTTAAACACTTCACGTTAATAATGGATATTATGGTGACTCATCGCCTTTTATAGACGAGGCCTCCCACCTGGCTGTGGTTGTTCTGTTTCCTAAAACACATATAATTAGGAACACTGATTTAGACTGTAAATAATTCAGGGGTCTTCAAAGGCTTTAAAAGACAGTAAGAGACAGGAATATTAGTGGGAAATTGGACTCGGCTCCAAAAACATCTGATGCTTGTTGTGTTGAGAGGACACAGAAACACACACACACGCACGCACACACACTTCGCTCCGCCATCCCCTTGTTTCCTCTTTGTTTCTCTGCTCCTGTTTGGAACTGAGATGACTCAGATAAACACGTCATTACAATGTAGTCATAAAACAGTCTACTCTCCAGACCAAATCCTGCCTCTTCCTTTTTGTATTTGTCCTTTTAGACTATCCTAAATAACATTTATCAGTAATGCAAAATGACAACACACATAATGCACCCAAGTTATAAACATTTTTTTTGTTTGGTTTGAAGCAAAAAATCTTGAGCTATATCTAACCTTCTTTGCCAATATTAGGACAAATTATTTGTTAATAGTAATGGAAAAGTTTTAATAACTTTTTAATTATATTTTAAACTCAGATAATTTTATCCAATTCATCTACACAGTATTCTATAAACATTAGAATATTGCTTATAACATTTATGGTATAGTTCCAAATATTAACAGGTAATAGCTAGACTATGTTGAGTAGATTCTAAATTTTGCAAAATTTTGATTATCACTCCAAATAATTGAATTCAAGTTTTCTGATCACTTAAATGATCAGTGTTTAAATCCACTGGCCTTCTGCTGCAAACACCCTGACAGAATACCACCTGTGCAATAACATACTGCAATCCAGGGCTCCAAAATCAATGTCTGACATAAAAATTGTGCTTCTGGAATCTTGGTCAAAACGTTCTGTAACACTCATAAACTTTGAGTCACAGCTCAGGTTGACTGCCTGAACTTACCTACAGTTCTTGCATTATTTCCTTTGTAAGTAGGATGGGGTTGTAAAATGAAACAAATGAGTGAAGTACAGGACTGTCTGGAAAAATCAAGAAAACTACGGAATCAACTTTTATTTATGATGTAAATAAAAGCATCACATTTTTGATTTTGAGTTTATTTTCTATCTCGTTATCCATCCATCCATTTAATTGGTCTTTGCATTTATTTGTCCATCTGTCTATTTTTTCTGTTCATTTCAAGGACTTCAAAAAGATAAAATGACATTTTTATGTATTTATTCTATGAGTTTTATATTTTCTATATATATAGTTTTGTCCATATCTTCCAAACATATCCAATCCAGATATTTGTTGGGCTCTAATTTTCTGGGTTTTGTAACATTTATTAAACTACCATTAGTTGCTGTTTTCAGGTTATATTGTGCTGGTGTTTATGGGATAATATAAGACTGGGATATTGGTACATATACTGCAGTTAACCAGTTATGGCTCAGGTGTATTATAAATGGCTTTTCATTCTGCAGTGATTTAATTTTAATTTATGAATGGGAGAACACATGCATATGATGTTGGCACATCAAAGGAAAATGACCCCACCCTCCAGCTACACTATATTTAAAACTATATCATGTTTTAATACTCCTAATAATAACTCTTATTGTGCATCTTTTGCTGTCAGATGTCATGAGGATGTTGTTAAGCTCTAAAGTACTTTTCACATTTTGCCTCCCACCCTTTGAGTCAATGACAAGGAAATACAACCCTAAAAATATTGGGGTTTTTTGTCATTTTTGTGCATTTGGGAGAAGTTTCATGTTTTGATTATTGTCTTGAAATTATTCATTTCAAACAGAAGTGACAAGTACTCTTGAAAGATTATTGCTAACTCTCTTTTTCCCACAAACCAAGTTTCCAGCTTTGCAGAGTTGAGTAAGACAGTGGCTGAACAGAGGTGTGAGGAGAACACATACTGACAACAGATTAGTCAGTGTAGATCTTCTGCTAGTAGAGTGTTGTTTCAATCTTTTCAAGAACTGTAGCCTTGCCTTCTTCTAAGTTGTGACAAAAACAGGAAGCAATACAAACACTGAAATATAAAAGGAAGGAGGAGAGGAGAGAATGAGGGAGATCTTTGGTAGCTGTCAGTTGATGGATGGGCTGCAAACAGTTAGTCTTCCTCTGGACTCCATGATAACATAGCATCCTCACTTTTGCTCTGTCTGTTTTCCTCTGTCATCCATTTCTCTGCCATTTATTTTTTGTCTGTATTTATTTTTTCTCTTTCTCTCTGAAAGAGGCTCCTAATGCAGTTTTTCTCTCAAGCTTTTAGATGTTTTTAAGGGTTTGATTTGTGAATGCTGGTCTAGGCTGTTTTTTCTTTTGCTTCTTTTTATGCAAATATGTCTTCCTGCTATGCCCTGAGGAAATATTGCAAATTTAAATTCTATCTCTCACAGTGTTCCTCTTTGTCCAGTAGTACTTTTCTCTAACACATATATGTTTTCCCTTCTCATTCTCTCTGGCTGACGGACAGTTGGCAAGAAAAACCGTGGGTCAACAGGTAACAGACCATTTAGATTTTCATCTACCCTGCTTTCTGCCTCTGAATTATTTGATCTTTGTGTATCTAAACAGAAACAAACATTGCCATGACCCAAAGCATCCAACAGAATGTCAGAGCTGAGCGACTATTAGCCAACGACAAAAAAGAAGGTCACAATTGCAGCACAGGATGTGAGCTTTTTTCACAGGATCCTTGAAACATTTTCTGGTGCCAAATGAAAACAGACCCTTTGCAAAACTGTATGATATTTGAAACATTTTGAAGTCTCTGAGCTACATGAGCTTATTATAGTATCTAAAAACATATTTTTAGAAAAGGAAAGAAGAAAAAAAATAGATTTTTCTCCACAGGAGATATTTATTATTAAGTTCAATGCACCTCAAGTTATGTGATGTTTAAAATGCAAAAGAAGCACAAAACTACACAGCTAGGGGGTGGAAAGTTAATTAATGCTGATGAATTAAATTTATTTTAATTATATTCATAGCGAAATGAATGTTGTTCATAGTATGAGAACAATCTTTAAAAAAATGCACCTTCCACAATTTTTAGAACCCATGCTAAAACTCCACAAAAATTGTTAAAAAAAGATCATTCTTTTTTTTTAAAGTGCTGGTTTTCTGAAAGTAATTTTGAGGCTTTTAAACACTTCTTCCATCGTGGTACCTTGAAACTGGAAACTGACCATACCATATTTGCAATCAATTGTACCATCCTATAACCAAAACATGACTAAATGTACTTCAGTTTTCCATCAACAACAAATAAACTGATGAGAGTACATATGGATGTCCACAATACAATCTGTAATAATAATAAATAAATAAATAAACAAAATCAACAGTAAATGTTTCAAAGCATTTCTATCCAACCAAGCAGATTTTACATTAACAGACACAAAATACAAGGGATGTATACTGATTTGTGGATCTGATTGAACAGTGTCTGGGATTGATTAAATGTTTTTGTTCAGATTAAATTTGGATGAGAGAGGCTGGATAAAAAAATCTAACTTTTCAAAGTGTCTTAAATATCAATAAAAATAGATTTGAATTTCAAATTTGGAGAAATGCTTCTGAATGATGGTCTCAAGACATTGCTTCACAGTGGTATTTTTTTCACATTCTTTCCGAAAGTACATAAGAAAGTTAAATAATATGCTGTTACTGGTTTCCTCTCCTAAACCTTCATGAATATGTAGTTATTAGTACAGATACAGGTTACAATTTCTAATTATTACATTTTATATGTTTTAGGCTTATATCATCATAGCCTAAAGGTGTTCATCATAGAGAAAGGTGTTCAATTACCTGTGGGACTCTCTCAAGCTGCTTTTGGGGATTTCAATCTCTGCTTCACAAATGTTGTATCTGATCATCATTGAAATCATTCCTGACTTCTGGAAAGTATTTGATGTGTTTTTAAATCTGACAGAATCAAACCAAGAAGTAAAAATGTGTTCAAGCCTAGGTCTAATTCATTCTTTCAAACCACAAATATCTGTTCTTTTTTAAATTATTTAGAATAATGATCAGAGAATATGATAGTGACATTCAACCCATCACTTTGCTTTCCTCACTTTTTACCAAAACAAGCCATGTTAAAACTGGGCAGCAACGACTCCTACTTTATCTCAATGGAAAAAAACACTGAATCATATTAGACATTTCCCGCAGGTTTTTCAGGGGCCAAGGTAGGCCTTTTGAAGTGTGAAATTTGAACAGAAGCTGCAATTGTATCAGCAGCAGGTGAGAACGTAGCCTCCAGGTGTTAAGACAGTGAGCCAAGCACTGAGAGTTTAAGTATTCTGCAAAATAAAAAAAAGGTGTATAGGATATATTGTGCTCTGCAGTTAGAACCATGAGCATGTGGTAGCAGACTCAATCTGACTGCCTTGGCTCATACGGGTCACATTATTCTTCTGCATCATCCTAACTCCTGGCTAATAAAAGTGTCACAGGAATGTGTTTCACTCACAGAAGCAGTTAAAAAAGAACGATGTACAGTCCCCTCCACACAGTTATTGACACGCCTGGTAAAATGTGTCAAAGGCTTGGAAATAATTTAATCTTTTATTGCAGACCATCTTTTTTTTTTAAGCATTTTTTGAAAATCTCAACCATTAATCTTTCAACAGAGTAAAAATATGTAAGGATATATTTTTTATCCATGTTTCCCAGCTCTATGTATAACACACTGTGAAACTTAAATTCCAATTTCAGCATTCGGTCTTCTGGTAATCTGTGGAACCTTCAGGTACTTTAACACAACTGTTGTATGGAGAAACTCATGGTGTGGTCACCATCCTCCTCTGACCGCAACCCTATTGAGAACCTTTGGAGTTTCCTCAAGCAGCAGATCTGAGAGTGGAATGCAGTTCATATCACAACAGCAGCTCTGGGAAGATATTCTGACATCCTGCAAAGAAATTCAAGCAGAAACTCTACAAACTCACAAGTTCAATGGATCAAGAATTGTGCTGTGATATCAAAGAAGGTTCTCTGTTAACATGTAACTCGGTCTGTTAAGATGTTTTTGATTGAAATAGCTTTTGATTTTAGTACATGTGACCACTTATGTGTTAGCTGGTTGTGAATCCTACAGACACATATCTGACAACTCTATTAATACACAGTCAGCTAACACCAGCCTTCTCCTGTGTGCATGTGTGTGTGCGTGTGGGTGTGCGAGTGTATGTGCAGACAGATATGTGTGCTGGCGTGAGTGTGAGCTCAGCCCTCAGCCAATCCCTCTGCTCTTAAGGTCTCTGCTGAGATTTGTCTAAAAGGCTTAAAACACACAGATCTCCAGTCACAGAAAGATCATACACACACTCAGGCGCCTTCTCTCTGACACTATTGGGAGTTGACTGACAGATTTAATAGGCGAACAAGCTGTAATCTGAGAGAATCCATTCAACGATGGATTATGCTCTAATCTCTGGATGGAATAGCCTTTCATCTCTTCCTGTCTCTGAGTTCATCTCTATATATTCTGTCCTAAAAGTCCACCTATCATTTTTCATTCATTGTCTCTGCTTTATTGTACAGTTTTTCAGATACAGAATTCCACACAGCTGTGTCAGTGTGTTGCTGTCAATCAACAATGATTGCACTGATGAGAGAGCATTGTAATGTCGCAGGGCTTTGCAGCCTCTTTTGTGTTGAATTTTTAACCACAACTAAGAACAAGGACATGCAGATACAAAATGCTTAAAGGTTATTTTTCCCTTACTGTCATCACTTGGTAGTTTATTGTAACTGCTCACTCTTTCTTTAAAACACTTTTCTAAAGTTAAAACTTGACAGACGTTTTTCAGTCTGATAACCTGAGGGCTCTAAATAAAAATGCACATATGAGCCTAAATATATTGATATCCCTGGCAGAGCTTGATGTAAAATTGTTTTCCTTTAATCAACAGAAAATGAAGCAGGCATTTCTAAATAATTAAATAATAATTTAAACTGTCATTTTTTTAAAAAATCTCTTATTTCCTTGCACAAGATGACTTTTATTTTACTTTCGGATTTTTCATGATGTGAAATATTTCCAAACAGCTAAGGTTTATTTTCCTTAAAGTGAAGGCAATGACTTGGAGACTTCTTTCAGCCAGCTTCATGTCAGTGCCCAGGAACAAGAGGGACAGGGGCAGTGCTGCGTCATCCTACGGCTCTTCAAAAACATTTAAAGTAGAATAGAATAGAATAATACCTGAATTTTCCCACAAAGGAGGGGTTCTGAAAGCAGGGAAACTCTTTTGTAAATCGTTGGTAAACATACATTTGCACTTTGGCATGTTGTTGGCGTACTGACAGCCACGCAGGGCTGCCCGCACTGATGCGGCTCAGGGATTCTGTCACACGCAGCGCCGTGCGCAGTGCCCTAGTGCCTGTAAATTTAATGGTCCAATGAAGGTAATTTAAAAAACACGACATTTCCTCACTTTCTAAAAAATAAACCGGGACGCCCGGGATAGGACGTGAAATACGGACATGTCCCGGGAAATACGGACGTTTGGTCACCCTACATTAGCCAAACTTTAGAATATTGAGTAATTAAATTCAGCACAAAGGAACTACTTAATATTAATACTACTTATTGCTGGGAAGAAATATATCACGGCCTACTCCATTACAGTCCATGAAATTTCCTGTAAGCTTCATCAAGAACTGCATTACAACCACAATGGCGAAATATAAGAGATAAAATCAGATCCAATTGTTTAAAACTTCAACAGAGTCCACTCCTCAGCAAGCAATCATTTCTCAATGGCTGAGGGTCCAGAACCTCTGTATGAAGCAAAGTGTAAAACAGGATGTATCTTCAATAGAGCTTCTACTTCTGGGCTGTCTTTGAAGAATCTTTCTACACTGTAGACATTTGGTAGCCACGACTCAGAAAACAGGCAATAACAAGCTTATCACCCTCTTCCATTTTATTCTTGGTAAAATTGAAAAAAAGTAAATAAATACAAAAATAATCTCAGTTAAAACAACTACTCAGAATTGGCAAGGAGATGAGAGAGAAGACTGGAAAGGAGATCTGCAGTTGGGAAGAAGATATCCAGACAAGCTAAACTGATAGATTTCCCCTGAGAAAGAAGATGTTAAACACAGGGATAGGGGGAGAAAAGAGTGCAGATCATACAGCCGTATGGCATTTTACTTTTGTCTTTATTTCTACCAACATGTCTGTCACTACGGGAGGAAGACCATCTGTGCAATTGTTTCTCACTTTCTCCCCAAATCATACACACTCTACTGTATCTTCCTGATCTGATCTATCTTCTTTCCCCAAAATGTAACTTTTTGTCCCATTAGTGTTTCTGCTGTGTGAATTTATCCATGTTCTCCTCTCAGACACATGGTTTTATAGTTAATAGGTTGGGTTCATGTCCCCCTACACTCATTAACTGCTACTGTTGCTGCCATTAGGACTATACTGATGGTTAGTAGTTGCTGTCTGACCTCTGCTTCCCACACTGGACTGCTAATGGACACGTTGTGCTTTTTCTCCATAATTCCAACTCTGTCTGTCTATCATCCTTGTGCCTCTTCAGGTTTTCCACCCACTCTCGTCTGTCTCTTCTACTTCAAAAACAAACTTTTAAAATCAATGTCAGCCTATCAGTGCAGCATTCCATTGTACATAAATTCTCCATCACATCAATGTGTGAAATGTTAAGAACAGCACTGAAACACAATTGATTTTGATTTTTATTCACATGTGCAACATAACTGGTCACTAAGGAGGCCTGTTTCATGAAAACAACTGTTCAAACCTTTCTACAATGAAAACCAGTGTTGTGAATTTACCCAGATATCTGTAAAAAATATTTGGCCATTTAAAATTTTGAACTAAATTCCTCTAAATAAACACATGGTTTTTTACATTTATTTCTTATATTAATAATACTCTTTTCAGGGTGCACGGTGGTGCAGTTGGTAGCACTGTTGCCTTGCAGCAAGAAGGTCTTGGATTCGATTTCTGGCCCAGGTTCTTAATGCATGGAGTTTGCATGTTCTCCCTGTGCATGTGTGGGTTCTCTCCGGGTACTCCGACTTCCTCCCACACTCCAAAAATATGACTGTCAGGTTAATTGGTCTCTCTAAATTCTCCTTAGGTGTGTGTGCATGGTTGTTTCTCCTGTCTGTGTCTGTGTTGCCCTGCGACAGACTGGCGACCTGTCCAGGGTGTACCCCTCCTGTCGCCCGAAATCTTCACTGGAGATAGACACCAACACTCTTCCCGACCCCATTGGGGACAAGGGTGTACAGAAAATGGATGAATGGATGGATAATAGTCTTTTCAAAAAGTTGGTAAACTTCACAGTGTGAAATTGCAGTTTGCTTGTTTATTGCATTAGCACATCAAATACCCATTTTGCTTTGCTTCTCAGCTCTCACATATATTGCTCATGCAAAATTGCCTTTGAAATTACTCTTATTACTCTTAACTGGTTCATCTGGAGCATTTTTTTTTTACCTAGTCGAAGTCTTGTCTCATCTATTTATGGGGTTGAAGACCAGTCAATGAACCCATCGATCTCACTTATTGATTCAATTCCCTATTGATTTTCCATCTACTTTTGAGTAATTTTTCTTATATTTCTTGTTAATGATTCCATTTCTGGAAATAAGCCGCAGCATCACTGAATGTAGGTGTCAAGACAGTAGACAGCAAATGGTTGCATGTCACATTGTGTGCTACTCCCTGTCTTCTATTACCAGCTTGTCTTATTACTGAACAGACACATGCCTTCCTTTCGCTTTATATCTGATTAAGAAAAGAAAAAAGAGAGAGAGAATGTGAAAGAGGAATAAAGAGCAGAGTCAATTACCACCTCTTTCTCCTTTCCTTCAAAGAAATATCAAAGCTGATCCCCTACCTTCCAGCACCCACCCTCATCTTTCCTTCTACTCAACCCCCATCCCTCTGTCTCCATCAGAGCTAGTCTGGTAATTTGCAGTTACTACTCTCTCTTTTGGAAATTTACATATTCATCAGGAAGCTATCCCTAAGCCGAACGGCAATGTTTGGGTTTATCTAATTACCTTTTTCAATGGCTTTAGAAAGTTTGCTGGGAAAATGTTGAACATTTTAAGCTAAATATTTCTGGATAACTTTTTTTTTCTAATGGAAGGCCATTCCAGCCATAAATCACACGCACTATTCACCTCCACACATCCTTCAAACCATAAATCTTTTTCTACATAAAGCACTGTTCTTGTTTTTGTCAACACTATCATGGTAACTCTCCCACATACACACACACACAGACACACCGCCATGCAATCTCCAGGAAGTCAGGTTGCAGAGAATTAGACTGTGCACACAAAGGAGGAGTCATTTTTGAGAGAACAGTTTTAAAGCATGAGAAAATGTTGCCTTGGTATCAGCTTTTCAGTCACAAAGACTCTCATTTCTATCACGTTGTATTTTGCAGGGACCCAGGAGTTAATGTCCTAATTAGAACATGTGGAAATTTGAATGCACACTGACCACTTTGATGTCATAGTGTGGATTTAATTTGCTCTTCCATTCCTAGAATAATTATTTCTGCAGATGTCAATTTAATGTAAAAGGCATGAAGAGCAAATACTGGTCCAAAGGTACTTCCTTAGATGTTTTTTGGAGCTCCCTATGGGAAGTAAGGCGCCTTAGGGAAATTTATGTTTAGCCACAAACTGCTGCATGACACATTAGAAAAGTATTTGCCCCTTACTGATTTCTTTACCATTACTCTTTTGTCTGAAGTTTCAGTATTTCAGATTAATCAAAATCACAATCAAAGATGGCCTGAATAAACAAAGGAAAAATTTTTAAATTACAATACATCTTATTACAGGGAAGTATTATCCAAACCAACTTGGCCCTTTGTAAAAATCGATTGCCCTCTAAACCTCATAACAGGTTTCAACTGGTTGTAATAAATTATCACTTTTGTATGTCGCTGTGAGCAGCTTTGAGCCACTCTTCTATGTAGAATGTTTTTATTTCACCCACCTAAGAGGACTTTCAGTGTGAACGACTCGTATAAAAAACATGCTGCAGCATCTCAATTGAATTTCAGTCTGGACTTTGACTGGATCACATGATCATTCAAGGTAACCTTGCTAATGTGAATCATATAATGGTCTTAAGTTTACAGACTGATACCAGGATATTCTTCCAATGTAATATCAGGACATGTACTTAAGCAATAGAAAACTTTTGCATTAATGCATTAATGGATTCTCATGATGTGTTTAATTCTTAAAACCTTGTAGGTCTATAGGCATGCACTGAATTCATCCAATATGGCATCTAGACAAATTGTATTAACAGTTTTGACCTTTTTACAAGCAATCTAAGAGATGGCTAGAAACCTGCTCCTAGTTGCATATTAGTATTATCGTCCATTAAAGCAATTACACATTATCTTTTGGGCCATTTAATGGCAACATTTTGGACTTTTTAAGTTATTTTGGTTCAGAAGAAACTGGTCTCAGCACCAGAAATCATAAAATCTCATTCATTTTGTTAAGAAAATTAAAATGTTTGGTTACAAAGCAGTTATACTTTCCACTGTTATTATCAGCAAGCTCACAGCTGATGATTAGAATAATTTAATAAAATATATTGCAGGTAAAATGTGAATCCTAAATGTATGATTTTATATATTTAAGCTTGTAATAATAGCTGATATAATAAAAGTACAATGCTGTACACACCCTACAGTTGTGCAAGTCAAACAATGTAGCTGGAATCTATGTTTGAGATTGTGCTGCTAGGGTTTCCAGAATGATTTATGGGCTCAACATTCACATGTTTTTTTGTTTTTTTTGTGGTCCTGTTGCAGATCCTGGGTCAGAGCTTGTAGCTCCAGATATTGTGATTGGACCTAAAAACACAACAGTTGTTTTGGGGAAGGAGGCTACGCTGGAGTGCATTGCCAATGCCAGGTACATTTCTTTTGTGCTTATTCATACCTGTGCTCACAAGTGTGAAAAAGTCCAATTTTACCAGGGAATTCTGTTTCCTTCCATTAAAATTAGAGGTCTCTATATTTGTGCTCTTATGTAATTCTTGTTTTTATGTATTTATTTAGTTTGTTGTAATGTTGCAGTTTTACCCCTGCTGCCAAGATAAATTTGTCTTATGGGAGACTAACAAAATTATCTTATCTTATCTTATCTTGTAGCTCAGTGAATCTACACAGTTTGAGTACACAAACACAGTGCTGAAAAACTCTTTTCAGAGGACATCACAAAGACTAAAATGTATGTTTCTTCAAGCTCTAATTGTAAATTCAAAGGCTTTCGCTCTGTAAAATTGCATTTTGTCTCCAGAAAATGAATCGGGTCCATACCTGTATACAAGTTAGCTCAGAGAAGTCCAATCTGACATCACCCTATAAACTCCAACTGATCTGTGTCAAATATTTATTGTCTATCTACACATTTATAAGCTGAATTTATGAGTCATATTTTGAGTCTTTCAGAGCAGAGCTGTTTTGGATATACTTTCATGATCTTGTGATTGTTAATAGGATGTAAATCAGCCTATCAGAAGCTTAAAAAGCTATGACATTATTGTCTGGGATTCATCAGAATGTTTAAAGAGTAAGTAGTGGATATTTAGTGACTGTAAGCTTCTGACTCAGAGGCAAATAATAGATTATGATAAAAAGTAAATCAATGATATTCTTCAATTTTAAATGGTTATGCTAACTCTAACTGACCTAAAACAGGTAGCCTTTTATATGATTCAATGTGAGAAAGTGAGGGGAAAAATTTACGCTATAAATTTTAAAATACTTATAGTGTAAATATGAAGTTTCAACTGTATGTTAAACTATGGTGACTCATGTCTGGGACTAAATACCTCCTAATAATTTAAAACCAGAGACTTCAGACTTGCCTCTTGGTCTAGAAATTGAAAGTCATGAGCAGATAGTCTGAAGTTCTTACAGGAATCTTCAGACAATAAACCTTAACAGCATTGAATCTGTGGATTTGTCTTATTTATTACATATATGTAACTCAAACAGAACTATTAATTGAATATTTGTTCAAAAAGGACCATTCTCAGTCATCCATTGAAAAACACTTCACTCTGTAGCTTGTGATTTAAGTCTTAAATCTGGACATGTTCTATTTGATTTGACAACCAGCACTTGAAAACTTGATATAAGTATTAAAAGATATTCTGTTAATAATCTCTTAAAGATGATAAACACATCCAATCCTTTCATAGAGTCTGTCCATCCAACCCTCCTTCCTTCCTTCCTTCCTTCTTTTGTTCCTTTTGTCCTCCCTTTTTTCCTTCCTTCTTTCCTTCCCTCCCTCCCTCACTCTCATTCCAGCTCCTCTGGGGGAATCTCAGCACAAAACAGAGACCCAACCCTAAGGCTATCAAAGCAAATCCCCTCAACACCTTGGCTACTGCTGGAAATTCTGTCTATATAGATTATGAATAGAATCACTATTCTGTTCAGGATGTAACAGGTGTTATATACAGATGTTAACTATTCAGTCATTTTTCTTTTTACATATATGCATAATACATTATTTATGGGGTACGTATTACACTTTATTGATTGTTGAAATAATTTACATCAGTTGAGAACATTTATGTGTGCTTATTTGCTTTGGAGAATTAAACTAAATCATTGACTCACCAAATGGCAAAAAAAATTATCCTGGGTAGCTTTAATTATATAAAAAACAAGTGAAGCTAGTTGTCTGCGACAGACTGGCGTCCTGTCCAGGGTGAACCCCGCGTCTTGCCCGGAACGCTGCTGGAGATAGGCACCAGCAACCTTCCCAACCCCATTAGGGACAGGAGTGAACAGAAAATGGATGAATGGATTGATGGAACCTTTATTGAACTGTTTTTTTGTAATTTTTTAACACAGGATGATCTGTTCAGCAAAACGTTCCAGTAGTTTATCATTTACACTTGACCAGCTACTTGACAGCTTTTAAGTTATGGAATAACAAGAAATTATCAAACATTTTAGAGTGGAGGAATTTACCTGCAGTTGGGGTGAAAAGCAGCCAATGCTGTGTCAAACACACAAACAACAGTATGGTCAGATCATAGATTTTATATTCAACACACAATAATTTAGTCTTCTGTGCTCCTCATCTGCATGCAAACTAGCTCAGCTCACACTTTCTTGTTCTTTTCCCAGAGAGAAACAGTACTTTTCACATTAACTGCTTCCGCTGTCACAATAAGCATTCAGTGAAAAGCCTAGCTGATAATGACACTTTTATATATTTTATTCTTTTATACCACGGAAGAGAGAAAAACTTGGAAAAGTTTGGCCAAACTGAGAGAACGATCATTGAAATCAAGCGCTTTGCCAAAGTCTATAATCATCTGCTTCCCACAGTCAATAATTACTGGGTGCTGTAAATGCACCACTGCAGCCTGCTTGAAGTCTGAAATTATTAGAAGCCTGGTGGAAAACAAGTAGAGGATAATCTTCACTGTACCTCACTTCATGTAATTTCCCATATTCATATCTGGCTGAGCATTTTTAACCATTGTGCAGCAGTAATTATAGACATGTGGTCAGCTCCACAAAAAGAGGGAAATGTGTTCTTTAATAAGAGTGAGCATGAACCTTCGTATAGATTGGACATATTTTTGGGATACCTCTCTTGTTTGAACACAGAATTGTCTCCCAGTTTAGTTTCAGGCTGACTTACTAATTGCTTTTTAGCCTGTAGTGTTTGTCTTACACTTTCATGAGTTTGCTGGCATCTAATTAATCCTGTTTTACTCTCATAATCTGTCAAACAATGCACCTTTTTCATGATAGAGGTCAAAAGTTTCAAAATTTCAAAAGGTCAAAATCTCAACGTTCAATAGTCGAGATTGAGCTATCTTATATATGGCTATCTTCTGGTTTTTTTCTTTCTTTAAGAAGGGCAGAAATTACAGCGTTTTGTACCACTCATTTGGAAACATGTCTACTACTACTTGGGCACTCATCAGTTTTCAGATTTCCAATGGCTGTATCCAATTCTTTTTATGTGATTTTGGCTTATAGCATTTATATGAACCGACACAGAGGAACTCCGAGTTACCAGAGCTGTACTGTGCAGCTCTGGGTATTCAATTATTTATAGTAATGTATGTATATAACTGACTCTTTATTTATCGTTTTGATGTAGGAATTACAGAAGTTGCTTTAAACTAACTGTTATAAAATGATTTCAAATACCTCTTCAAATGCACTCTTGAAACCATAAACCTAATTATATTCATGCAGATTATGTGTACGAAAACTTCAGACCAGATTTGTACATCTGAAAGAATAATAAGTAGAATCTTATAGCATGCTCTTTCAATGAAAAATATGCATATATTTAAATTTGAATGAGTTTACAAATATTAAAGCAATTTAGTATTCATAGGGTAATTAAATCTATTTTCTGTGATTGTTTTTGTGTCATAGCTTCTATTTACTTTTGTAAACCTCTCATAATTAAACATTGTTGTAATAATATTACACGTTGTTTAAATACAGTTTTAACAATCTTTAAATGCTTTAATATATTTTTACAGCTTTCACTTTCATAATTTCATTCAATTAAATGAAATCATTTTTGTACATGTCTATTTGTAAACACATCCTGATTATTGATCAGATTGTTGACCAGTCTTCAACAAACTGACCTAAAAGTCAGTAGCTGTAGTACTTCTTGTTTTGTTTTCTTCCAGTTACATTTATTTATAATGTATGGATTGCAGTTACTTAGTTACAACGATGAAACTTGTTTTATTTTGCAGATGCATTAGGTCATCTGCAAACCTTATGGAAGTTTATAATTGATTTGTTCCTAGAAAACATGAAGGATTAAGTCACAGCAGCTGAAAAGAGATTTTAAAAACTATTTGACAGATGTGCTCTTATGAGCAGATACTATGATGCATTATTGCTGTCTTACACAAATACAAACATTAAAAAGAATGGTATTTTGATGTTGTTTATCCGCAAAATTCCATTTTCCATGAAAAGCCATTTAGTTTCTGAACATTTAAAAAAACTGACAAATGTGCCTTCATGCTGAGCAGAGCTGACTGCTCTGATATACAGACTGTCATCATTCATTTTCTGCCTCATTGACAAATAAACTGATGGATTTAATATGTTGTAATTGATTTCAGTCAACCCATTTCTTTTTTTCTCCCAATTCTCTTGATTCTTGTTTCTCTCTTTTTTATTCTGCACTGTTTTTCCCTTCCCAGACCAGTTGATGGCCTTGCGGTGTTATGGAAACGTGATGGACATCAGCTGGCCAGTGGGCGTCGGCTTATTATTCCTGCTGCCGCCTCCTCTGATGCAGGGTTGTATGTTTGTGAAGTGTCGGTTAGCAACAGCACTATCAAACCCGTGGAGGCAAGGGGATACCTGACTGTATTGGGTAAGAAAAACACCTGTCATACAGTCTTAAATGTTTGAAACTTTGCCACTTGTTACCTCGTGAGAGTCCACATCTGCATCCTTATTTAAGTCTAACTGTATTGTGAAAACAATAGCATATCTGACTAAGACTTACTCAGAAGAGTGGGACTTTGTAAACAGATTTACTTCCACAAGCCTGATGCCTAACACCATTTTGGACCTGGAAGCCTTTATCATGTCATTAATTTCCTTTTGTCTGTACACTTCTAGCTCACAGCTCTGTTTTAGTCTGTTTACTTCTTCACTTCAAAGTGTAACTGAGGGTTCAAGCTATGGCCTGTCAGCTGCAAGATTGTTCAATCTATTTGTCTCCATCCACCAGTAAAACATTTGCTGTGGACACAAACTGCTGCCACAGTCACCGAATCCCCTCATGAACTTTGCAAAATTTTATCATGCTACAACCTCAAACTCACACACACAAAACACAAAGTGGAGCATAAATGTGAAGCAGAAATAAAAACATGTGTGTTTTTACAAAAGTGCAGCAAAGAAAGGTATTCATCTTCACATTTCTCCAATACCCTTAAATAAAACCCAGTGCTTTCAGAAATCCCCTAGTCCACATTTCTGTTACTTAATGTCAATATAAATGCAGATGTTCTGTGAAGACTTTGGATGCTTGAGAGAACAAACAGCATCAAGGAACACAGCAGACGGTGAACAAGTTTAAATCAGAGTCAGGTGATAAAGTAACATGGCAGACTGTTTGAGACCCCTGCCTTACACAAACCAGCTGTATCTTCTATGGAGAACAAAAAAACTCAGAGAAAACATTAAGTTAACAGTTGAAACAGCAACAAACAATGCAAATTGGAGAGTAGAAGTGAAAGAGGGCAGAAGAAGATGTTGAGGAAAAGTGGTCAGTTTGTCCTCTTGCAGCATAATCCCTTAGCAGCAGGATAGCAGGACACCCCCCTCTCACCTCCATAGACTCTGCTGGGTAAGAAGAGTATTAATATAGGAAACAACCAATGAGCCCTTGGTAACTTTGGAGGAGCTGCAGGTGGGTCAACACCACAACTGATAGCTGTGGTCTTCATGAAGCTAGACTTTATGGAATGACAATGAGAAAGTGTAAGTACTGTATGTGGTCCTGAACACCCATACACCTATTTTTAAGAAATATTTTTCAACTTTTCACTTCCTAATTACACTCTACGTTGTGTTGATCTATCACATAATATCCCATTGACATTTAACAAAGTTTGTGGTTGCAATGTGATAAAACATAAGGAGTATGACTTTGGCATTCTTACACTGACACGTGTCTACATATTCCTCGTGCTTACACACATTCACCAAAGGGCCACCAAAAAAGTGAAAAAGAAAGCATATGCCTCTTTCACTCAGCTGCTAAATTAGTTTTGCTCCCTGGAGTCAGCAATTAATAGGAGAACATGGAAAATGCCCAAATAAGAGAGGCCTCATGGAAATCCACCGCCGTGCTCAATGTGTGCGCAGGAACACACAACAAGTGAGAAAGTAAGGAGTGTGTGATTGATGAGGCGAAACTTTTCTCCCCTGGTTTGTGAGTGTCTTTTTGATCTTCTGCAATTGTTGGAGCAAAGGAGCACCTAAGCAGAGAGCACGAACTCCTCACGCCTCCAGAATACTGAGTCAGAAAAGACCTGCCTGAATATTGATTCTCTTTCTGTGTGCCTCCCCGTCAGCCCTTCCCTCACTATGTAGAACCAATTTTTGGACCCTCTCCTTGGCTCTCTCTCTCTCTGCGTTCCCAGTGCAATCACTCTCTCCACATTATCTACCTTCATTAGGCCAGCAGCTCTTTTAAGGCTGTCTGACAGCGAAAAAGTCTGCATGGATTCATTTGTATCAGAGGACTAGAGACTGATGAATACATTGGTACAGATCTTCCTTTTTTCTGGGACAAGCTCAACAGACCTTGGTGCAAAAAAAAAAGATTCCCAAACAGAATAGTGTATGTGCCTCTGCCTCAAAGGTATTCATTATTCAATTTTATTCTCTTTCTTGCCCCAATCCACTAATAGGAATATGTATGATTTTCCATCTTCCTGTTGTGTACCCTACCGGCTGTAAACAGTAAATACCCATTGCTGGTCTCCTGTGTTACATTATGTGAAACTATAGAACATGTAATGACATTTTTGTAAAAAAAAAAAAAAAATGTTTGTTTATTTGGTAAGTACATTTACATTAAAAAAGAAAGTCACATTTTAATTTTAGTTTGTCATTTAGTCTATTTTCAAGTGATCAGCGTCTGTTACGAGTGCTCCTCTGTTTCCATAGATCCCATAGCTTGTGTCAGCATTTAGAACAGCTGTACTGGAGATGTTGATAAGGAGCCATTGTTATTGGCAGCAGAACAGAGCAGTTTAAAAGGGGATTGTTTCCCCAGGGAGAACTACAACGTGTTTCTCTGTTACTGCTTGGAAGTCAATTGAAGAGATATACAGAAATAAAAATCCTTCATTTTAGCATCAAATAGGTTACCCAATGCCAAGAGGGGAAAATTTTGCTGGAAAGAACTCCTTTACATGAATTTAGTACATGTTAGTTAGAAAAAAAGATTCTTTCATAAAGTCTTACTTTGTTCCTCTCTCCAGAGCCACCTTCACTGACTGTTCAACCCAAAAGGAAAATCTTTGCCGATCTCGACAGAAATATAGAAATCCCCTGCAAGGCTTCAGGTACATTGTATGTGCTCTGTGTGTTTGTGTGTGAGAAGAGCTTCAGATGAACTAGGCTCTATTAGGTGATGTTCCAATCAAGACTGGTTATCTCTAATATTCATCTAAATAATTTAAGATTAGGCATCTTAAATTGTCTTGTTTTCCTTTCCTGAAGTCCTAGGCTATTGCTGGCTTGTTTACCCCATATTTCAATCTGCTACACTTTTCCATTTAATTGTATTCTAACGGAAGTATAAAAAAAAAAAGCAAAAAAAAACAAAACTCTTCTATCATCAACTTTGGTTTTGTTTTACATGCGTAGAGTTGCAACTCTGCAGGTGGCAGATAAGCTATGTTATCTGCCATCAGAGCATATGGATTCAAAATCAACATACTTTTCTTGGAGCAAAAATGGCCACTGGATTAAAATTAGTTATTCAGCTAAATATTGTGTTTTTTCTCTATGGGGGACTAAACTGGAGAGCTGTTGATGGAAGGTGTTTCATATTCTTTTGTTCTAAAGTCTTCAATCTGTTTAGGTTTGCTACTAAAATGGCTCATGGACCTAATGAAACATCTAATGGCAACTTTAAATCACAATGTGGCAGACATTGGATCCTCTCTTTTGGACACATATCATGTTCTGTAAGGTTACTCTGTCCATCATCTATAATATCTGTGTTGACCATTGCTCAATTTGTAGCACAATATTTTACCTTGAAGATTTTATCGACAGTGGAACTGAGCTTGTAGCAGCATAAGCATGCAGTTTGGCTAAATCCAGGCTTGGAAAATTGCACTTGTTCATGTCTGTTATCTTAAATGGATTACATGAAAACACTTACATTGCTGGACGTGGTTCTCAAAACTGCAACATGCTCCCTCTCTCATTCACTCTTCACTCCCTCTCTTACACACACTGAGTGAGTTCATGTTCCTCTTCAGTAATCTGATACAGTGGCAGTGTAATTAAATAGCAGAGGCCTGGGGATACGGAGAGCAAGATGGAGGCTAGGAGAAACGAGCCAAGGAGAAAAGACAGAGTGACAGAGTGAGCCAGACGAGGAGGGGGTGAGAAATATTTCACGCGTGTCTGAAAAAGCTCGACAACAACAGATTGAGAAAGTCTGAAGTCCATATCTCTCACCCTCTAAGACACACACACACGAACACACACACATACACGCCTACAAGCACATACACAGGTGTGAAGGTTCAGGCAGAGTAATTGCATGAGTTCACTGCTCGTCATATCTGGCATGTCGGTCAGACGGTGGGTTCTGATACTGTAGATATTGTGCACTTATCCTCATCTTTTATTCAGAATGTTTTCAGGCCAATTCAGCCACCTCTGCTTCACCACCCACATCCCCCAATCAATATATTATTAACACTCATTATGCTCACATGCATATTTATAGAGGCGGATTGGATAAGAGAGGGGAAAGATGGTGGAAGGAAAGAGCATGGCTGCTTTAGTGGGAGTGGGAGCAGTTACCTCAGCAGTGAGGTCAGCTGGTGTCTTATTGGTGAAACCAAAAGAATTTCTCATGAGTTGTTTTGCTGTTGCTGAGTTTGGTTTTAATATTTCTGGTCATATGTAGGCATGCCGCAGCCAAGGATCGAATGGTATAAGGACACAGTGCCTCTTTCAAAACTGGCTAACGCTCGCTACAAGGTCACCTCGGCCGCTGGGCTGACGGTACGCAAGGTACAGCCAGGAGACGGAGGAATATTCCAGTGCTTCGCTCGCAGCCCAGCAGGAGAGACTCAAGCTCACACAGAGCTCGTTGTTTCAAGTAAGTTTGTCTGACATGGATTCATAAGACATAAACATTAGTTTCTCTGAGGCTTCTTTGGTGGATTCCTCTTCACCGTTCATCTTGGTATGATTAAGTTACCAAGATGAACTTAATCATCTTCGTATGAGTAAGTTCAGTGACTTGGTATGAGTTACCAAGTTACCAGTATATAATGCTAGTATAATAAAATTAATACTGGCATTAATTTAATCTTTTTCTGAAAGAGTAGTTATTCTTTGAGTTTATGAAGAAAGTCCCATATTATGAAAATCATATTACTAATTTATTTTTAACAAAATCAAATGTAAGTAAGTAATATGTGTATTGATTGTCTGATTTCAAGAATCAGTTCTAGCTATTTGCTGAAACTTGATCTTCCCTGATTTCTTTAACTGTGGCTGACTGATGAGCAGTGAATACTTAAATGTGAAACTGATCTTATTCACCAAACTTTTCTACCAACACAAGGTTCTAAGAGAGGGCTGTGTTCAACAATACTCAACAATAGTATCTCTCATTGGCAAGAAAGCTGCAATTGGTTCTTCTAACAACAGCAATCAATTTGTAGAGCAAATTATTGGTGTGGCCTGTGGATTGAACAATAACACAAACATAATATATTTAACAGCTATTAAAGAAGTGCTTGAACATGTCTTGAATAACTATTTTTTTATTATTAATATGAGTTACAAAATGAGTTGCACAGACCCACAATACACCACAAATCTGAACAAACTTTCTGAAAACTGCAAAACAACCAAATCGGAGTTTTTTAAATCAAGGCTAAAAACCCAGCTGTTTAGAGTAGCTTTACAACTGTAATAAATGTTACATTGATCGACATATTTGATGTGTAATGATGATGGCACTCGTCAATATGTGATGTTTTTATTACTTTTTATTTTTATGTTTCTGTGCTAAAAGCACTTTGAATTGCCTTGTTGCTGAAATGTGCTATACAAATAAACTTGATTGGTTGATATGTACAATGCAACAGTTTTTCTGTGCGCTCTCTGCCTGCTGGCGGGATTGTTTGCTCACCTGTGTGCGAACGCAGCTGACTCAGTGAGTGCATGTGTGAGTGCCGATGACACATAGTAGAAGTGTGTGTTTTCATCCAGCTGTTGCCAACTTTTGAGTTGGGGCTTTGGGGAGTTTGCATTGATCTCGCACAAGCCAACCAAGTGGTCTGGTTCAGTGACGTACCCTTGAGCTCAGTTCAATGCATCCACTATACATCCAGTTTGAGGGTAGCTAAATCCTAGTTAACATTTATTGTGTGAGCAGACGAGAGAAAGCCGCATATAGAAAGCTTATATGTGATGTAAAGCCTCTTTATATATATATATATATATATATAAAACGAGTTTTTATAACTAAAGTTAACATAGTTACTTGATTATGCTATAAAATGGATCTATGTGCTTGGAAAACACATAATACTGCCCGCTTTGATCATTTTAAATCAGATTTTCTGATTCATTGAATTTTTGACCAGCATTACTTGTAAAATTAAACCAACAGTGTCAGTTTAAAACTGACACTGTTATACTTAATCTTATACTTAATCTCTTCATATTTATATTTTGTTTAGTGAGATTGGATATTAGATATAATTCAAAGTGTCCATGTTGCCTCTCCAGCACCCGCTGGCTACATTTATGCAAACGCACGTAGCACCAGGTAGTAAATAAACTCCCCATTGATTAGCAAGGCTGCCCTGGTGTTTAGATCAACGCTGACATCCTTTCCATTTCCATTTTTCTCTTCTGCTGCTGAGCTTCACTGTTGCTGCATCCTGTAAGTTTGCTTTTAATATTCATCCTGTGCCGTCAAGCTGCTTATATTATGTTGCTGTGTTTCAGGTGTGGCTCCCACACTTCTGTCCCCTCCTTTTGACCAGACAGTAACTGATGGTGACATGGCTTTGTTTACCTGTCAGAACATTGGAGCTCCAAAACCTGCCATCACCTGGAGAAAAGGTGCTGAGCCACACAATTCACTCAACACACACCCTTCCATCCCCATGACTGCAATTTAAATTGGCGTAAAGACTGACTTTCTGTCATATGTAATTTATTGTTTTCTCACTCTGTAGGATCACAGATCATAGCCAGCGGCTCGGTTCAGCTTCCCAGGTTCACGCTGCTGCAGTCAGGCAGTTTGCAGATTCAGCCAGTCAGCATCCAGGATTCAGGAGAATTCACCTGCATTGTGTCCAACTCTGAGGGAACCATCAACACCACTGCTGCACTCACTGTGTGGAGTAAGACACATTCACACACAATCAAAAATACAGTTCAGGATATAAGACTTGCAACATCAGTTTATCTACAGTATACATGCCCAGTTGTGTTCAGTCAGATGGTTGAGCTTGTTGATAGCAGCTGCTCATTGATGGTGTTTGTGCTGCTGGGTAAGAAAATATATTTTTATTTGCCAGACAAAAAGATGTTTTTCTTTGCATAATCAGTTTTCTAATGGGCAGACATATATTTATTTATTTGAAAATTATTTTATTACAATTTTTCTGATGTATCTGGGCTAAAATAACACATTTTCATTATTTTAAAAAAAGAAGAACTTTTATTTTTGAATTTAGGGTTTGTATCCCCCCCAGGATACATTGCCAGTTTGGGGTATAAAAATTATACTTTTACATGTTTCTAATAAATTTTGAAACACATTTTAAAATATTGTATGCAATGAATCTACCTTGTTTTTGAATGATTTGCATTTAATTAAAAAACAAAAAACAAATCAGTATTAATTCAGCTTATGTAGCAGCAGTTCACAAAAAAATCAATTCAACCCAATCATTCTAATTAAGCATGCATGTAGTGACAAAGGATTGATAAAATTCTCCTTTAACAGGAAGAAACCTCCAGCAGAACCAGAACCTGACTCATTACAAGGGTGAATATGCCACTACCCTTAGAAAATCTGCACTGAAATACCCTGAATTCATACATAATAAACAATAAATTCAAATAATTCACATTTCACAGTAAAATAAAGCAAAAACAATGTTTTCTAATAGTGATTATCTATAATTTAATGACTCAAAATCAAATAAAATTTGAGTGTAACCATTCCTCTTTTGTACCCCTAACTGGGCAACGTATCCCACAGGATACAGACATTTAACATTTTGTTATCTAAGATGTTTAAATGTAATTCCTATTTTTTTTTTGGAAAAAATATACATTAAATCACTCTTAAAGAAAAACATTTTACAAAAGCAAGTCCTCTCACATTAGTATGTATATGAAAAATAAGTCATATCTCACAGTGTATGTCTGTCCATATAGTCCGCCACTTTGAAATTTATATTAGTTTGTATTAATTTGTTTTTGAATGCTGGCATAAGGTCACATGACCTCAATATTTTCCCCCAACTCCCTCTTAAATGTGTCAAGAGATGTGAAGTGCAAGTGGTTGATAGCCCTCTTATCTACACCATGGAAAATTTCTGTATCCCACAGGATGGCTAACAGATTTACATAAAATGGTACAGTATTAATAAAATTTTGAAAGAAGAGCAAAATGATTCATGATGTGCAATAGTGTGCCTTCAACATCCCTGAGTAAATGTTCTGCAGAGTCATTTTTGCTGGATTGAAGCTACACTATGTAATATTTATTAATATCTGTTTTTTATATATTTTTTAAGACTGTCCCCTTATTGTGACAATATAATATGAGACGGATGATTTGTTTTCTCAGGAAACATGAACCTGTCCATGTGTGATACAGATGGGAATAACTAATTAGGTTTCATTTAGCTTTACTTCCACTTTCTGCATTTCCACTTTTTACTTTTTAGGTCGTACAGTTATTTCTGTGCCTCCAGAGGACCAGCGTGTAATCAAAGGAACCACAGCTGTTCTGGCCTGTAATGCAACACATGACCCCAGAATTAATATCAGGTAGCTGCTTATTAAAGTTATAGTGAGCGTGTGTTAAATTTCCTAGATTCACTTCTAATGCACCGTTCCCTTTTTGCAGCTTTAAGTGGTACCGCGGTGGCGTGCTGGTGCTGCCAAGCAGCGGTGGCCGTGTTTCTGTGCAGCCAGGTTCTTTGACTATTAGCCAGACATGGTCAGGTGACATTGGGGACTACACTTGCAGTGTGATGTCACAAGCAGGCAACGACTCCCAGTCTGCACGCCTTGAAGTCATGTAAGTTTAAGAAATCAGTTATCCATGGCGGCTCTCAAGAGACCTTGTTCTTTTAAATGCCAGTTTTTTTTTTTGTTATAATTTAACAAAATAAGACCTCTATAAATCCTTTTATTCTTCTTTGAAGAAGTGCAATAACCTACTTGCTAAAGTGTGCACACCTTTAAACATTTCAGTGTGATTTTGGCATAAAGTCTTCTTTGGAAGGTTTTGGGAACATTTCTTCATTATAGTCCTGTTCTGTTGACTGCCCACCTTTTGTCAGACTCAGACTATTCTGAAACATACATTTTCTTGTGATGAAGCCAGTTGTTGATTTGAGTGGAAGGTTGGCTCAGTGTGATACGTAAAAACATTTATTTTCCTTTCATCTTTAGGCCAATCTATAACTTGCAGCTCAATACCGATTGGTATTTGAATTGGCCATAATTTTATCTAACAATTCCAAGTTACACAAAGAGAAGGGGATTCTTTAATACTTGAACCAAATTACCTTTGTCCTAAATGTTTCTAATATATAACATATTTATGAGTTAAGTGAAACCTAATAGTTATGTTCAGGCCACTTGTGCAAAAAAAAAACTTTAAAAAGAAAAAGGTATTTTGATCAAATATGTACTTCAATTGGAGTAATAATTATGTTGAAATTATTTAAACATGTTGTTTTGTTAGCTAGAACAAGAGGAAGTGAACTTCAAAAATGTCTGAAAATGAGTGTCGGTGAGAAAAACTGAACTAAAATTAAAAAAAAACATCCACTAAATTTAGAAAACAACAAGCAAACCAATCCATATTTTCAAAAATAACTATTTCTATTTACTTTAAAATGAGTGTGGTCCTCTATATCTCCTCATCACCAATTACGATGCTCACATCAGTCATTGACAAGTACATTAGCACAGCTGTTGTGAGGTGGGAGTTAAAGACATGATGCCTGTGTGGCCAGTCTTGCTTTTCTTATTGGATGCAGACATGTTGTGAATAAGCTGTTAGCCAGGTCCCAGATATGCTGCCTTCATAATGACCGAATCACGGTGATTATACCACATATGTTTTTTTGCATGCCGAAACTACCTGGGGAATTTGTGCTGTGTGTCTAGAATAAAATCATTTTTGTGCCAGATAAAAACAAATCTTTGTCAGCTAAAACTCTACAACCGATCAAGGTTAGTTTATTTTTAATATTGCAGAATGGGAATGCGGTCTGTTTACATTCATACCTTGGTTTTGTTTGAGTGAACAGTCTCCAAATGTTTCGCACTGAGTCTGACATTCCTGGCTCTGACATTAAAACACGCCACACACATTTTAAATGTATCCCACGCTCCAGCCCACGCAGCCTCATTACTGCTGCTGTGAAAGAACAGGTAGTGGCCTTTATATATTAATAGGCACTTTGATAACATATTTATGAAAAGGCACTTATGATATATTAATATAATTGCAGGGTAGGAGAAAGGGAGACAAGCATGAGTCCACATCCATATAAATTATGGAGAGAAAAGGGGTTACACATGTCAAACACAGCGGGAGGGAGCAGATCTGTGTTTACAGCTGTGTGAAAACATGAGGGGAATGAGAGGGATTCAGTTCAGCTTTCTGCACCACTGTGTGTCTGGGTATGCGTTCGTGTGTTTGCGTGCAACCACATGTGTGACTGACATTCTCGTTAGCTCTGTATCAGTGGGTCATAGAGGCTAACAGACGCTGGCGGCTTAGGAGACAGACTAATTACCAGCAGGTTATTGGTTCAACTCCCGTAAGACCCGTTCATGTGTCTTGGGGTGTGCGTGTGTGTGTGTCGTTTTGTGGGACTGGTTGTTGAAGCAGTTGATCTGACATTCTCTGATTTCTTCCATTAACTAATATAATCATGTCAGCACAGAAATGAAAACCTTTTCATTTCCTCTGACTGTCTTGTTGTTTCATTCGGTGCTGCAGCGATTGATGTGCTGGATTTACAGAATTCATCTCAGTCAGTTTGTGTCCTCTTAATATAAATAATTTCAGTCCATCTGTCCGTACTTCCTTACTTCAAACCAGACATCCCTCTGTCCATTTATTCATTCATTTATCCATCTTACCAGTTTCCCAGCAAACTATTATTAACCTATTATTCTTAAGGTTTTATTTGTACAGAAATATGCTAGACGTGTAGCCTGCTTTATCTGATGATGCTAATTCCAGTTCGGGTATTCCCAGAGCTGCGACTGGTAGAAAATAATTACTAATCTCATAAAAATGGCAAGCAGTGACTCTGAGAATGAATGATACTGTCTTTTATCATGGTTTTCCCATTAATATATTTATATGTGTTCTTTTATGTTGACTGTAAATCTCTTGAATTGTGCCAACACCTGCAGCTTTCACCACTGAAACAACCAAAGTTGCCGCCTTTCTTTACCCCATTCCCCCTGGAAGGCAAACATATTTAAAGAGAATTATGATGCACTAAAGTTGCTATAATCAGATGTCTGGATTCTCTTTATTGCTTTCATGAATATATCTGTGTAGCGTTCTTGTTATTAACATGGCACGGATGCACAAATTTCTGCAGGGGATGGGCAAATGTCTGGAAAATGTATTTTGAATAGAGGCAGAGAGATATATCTGTGGTGTTGCAGACTGTGGGAAGAAGCCAGCCAAAACAATATATAATATATGTCCTGAACCAAAACAGAGAATTGACTAGAGTGCTAAGGACAAAATTATTCTAGTTGCAAATATACAATAGAATAACAACCCACAGGGGAAAACATATTTTTAATGAATCATCACTCCACATTGTGAGAGGCCTGTTTATAACTTGCAGTAGCATATGGGTAATTATAGATTGACCCTTTTGTGTTGATATGGATGTTAAGGAAGCCTTTCCAAATACAAATTTAAAGCTAATAACTTTATTTACAACTTTGCAGATAGAGCAGAAACTGGTTTGCAGAAAGAGCGTGAAACTGGGACAAATGCCAGCCTGAAAGAAAAATCCCACTAGTGGATGCAAAGCTCCCTAATTAAGATTTTGGAACTTGTTTGCCTAATCTTTACGAGATGTGAAAACAGCAGCATGATGAGAAGCTGCACAGAAACATCTCTTGGTGGGCAGAAGTGACTTACTTTTTTAAATCTTAGTGCCAGCCAAGTCTGGGGTCATTGATTTCATCTAACATCTGTATAAAGTTTTCACTTTCATTTTGGATTGTATCAGTTCTATAAATTTGACGTTACAAAATGTTCAAAACCGAAGAGGCATGTGAGACCATGCCTCTTCAAAATCCGTTAAGAATAGACCTGTAGATAAACTCAAACACTAAGACCTTTAGATTTTGAAAGGACCCAAATGAGGCTTTTTGACCTGAATGACAAACATTACGGGTTGGAAAACTAGCACTGCAAATTACCTTGAACAACATGTCTAAACTGTGAAACATGGTGAAATGGAGATGGCAGAGATATGCTGTCGGAATGCATCTTTTCACTGGGAACTGGGATGCTAAGCTGAGATGGTAGGAAGATGAGACGAATTAAATTGTCTCATTTAACTCGTTGAGGCGTTGAGGATTGGAGCTCATCGCCTCCAACAGATTGAAGGTTGCCTCAACCTTCAACAGGGCGACGGGCTCTAAACATGCAGTCAAAGCTACAAGAAAATGTATTGCCTATTCATTTTCTAGAACAGCTCAGTCAAAGTCCATACCTAAATCCAAATAATAATCTCTGGTACAGGTGCTATACCTCCAATTTGACTGTCCCAAAGTTATTTTTAAACAAATGGACAAAGGTTTCCCTGGTCATATGTGCACAGCTGATAGAGAAACACCAGATATTTCTCACCTCAGTACATTTAATACATTGTTTTTGTAAAAATGTTAAAAACTGTCCAATTATATACTACTTTGTGTTTTGGTATTACGTAAAATGACAGAAAATTCAATAAAGTTTGTGTATTGAAATGTGACATTTAAATGTGAAAATGTCAGAAAGAGTTGGGTCTCTGAATGTTTAAGGTAATGTAGATTCTTGGATTACAATTTGAATAAAGTAAAACTTTATTTATATTTATAATTCAAAACAAATCACAAGGCACTTCAATGAACAGAATTAAAAAATATATATATATATAAAATAAAATAAAAAACCCAGGCAGATTGAAAGAGAGACGTTTTTACCAACTTTTAAAGAAGCTTTCAACTCAGCTGATCTCCGTGTCAACAGAAAACAGTTCCAGAAAGGAGAAGGCTCTGTTTCCTTTAGTTTTCCCTTATGCAAACTCGTGTCTGTTCATGTAAAGCTCTCAAGTCAAAATTAGGATTATGAAATGCACTCAAAAATACACCAGAAGTTAATGTAGCTGCATTATCAGTGGAGAGAATCTGTTTGGTGAAGATTATTTAAACTGTCATTGATTAAAAGACAAGAAAACAAGTCTACCGTAAAACTTAAACCTATTTCTGATCTTATGTGTTTTCAGTGAGCTACCACACTCACCTCGCTCCCTAACAGCTCGTCTCAATGACTCAGACTCCCGCTCTGTCCACCTGTCCTGGCTGCGGCCCTTTGATGGAAACTCCCCTCTTCTCTACTACGTCTTGGAGCTCTCAGAGAACAGTACGTATGTGTAGATATTTGAATGTGTCGATCCCTGGGTGTCTTTTATGGTTCCTGAGAGGCAAACAGCTGTTCGCTAGCTGTCTACCAGGAAGCGACATGCACTCAAATGTGCTCATTTACAAGAGACATACATATGGAGAACAGTGTTCCAGCATAAACTCACAGGTTGCTGCTGAGCTCCTGTTTTCCAGCCTTTCCATATCCCTCTTGCTCTCTTTCTCTTCTGAGTCCCGGTCTCTCTCAACCACAGATGTTTTAACAGCATGTTGGCTCTCTTCCAAATAAGAAAGGGAGGGAGGGAGTCGGGGAGAAGAAAGAGGGAACGGAGGAGTAAAATGACAGGTGAAACAGATGGGAGAAAGATGACTGCAAGCTAAATGGATATACTATTGAGCCTTTAAATGCTGAGCCAGACATTATGCAAAAAATTGTAGAATTGGTACTTATGGACAGATATCAGTTGGAAATCCACCTTTTGAAAACTTTCTAAGAGATACACCTGTGCTAGTATCTTTTAACAAGTGCTAGGTTGAAACTACAAAAATGAACCAAAATGATCACAATAGAGCAGGGAAATAATGCACCAATATCTGGGGGAGATGAAGAAAAGAATGAGGAAACGAGGGAGTTTAAATGACTGGTCGATTTCTGTGGAAAAACCCAGACAGTGAGGAATGGATTGGAGTTTTTGAACACTGATTAGATTTTTTTTTCACTGTACTTGAGAGAGTCCACAGCAGTGTAAATACAAGGCACTTTCATATCAGACAATGACTCTAATATGCTGGGCTTGTACACTATCCTTCTCCCTTAAAATGATCCCCATGAAGCTGATGTGATAATAGGGATAATAGTGGATCTGTCTGTGGTTTATTCAGCAAACAATAAGCTGGCAACAGCATATAGCGGCATCCATGCTTCTTAACTTATACTCATAATTCTTTTAAAGTTTATTTCTTGTTGCATTCTCCTTCAAACCTGGTCTTGTTCCAGTGCTGTTTATAATGTCCCTGCTTGTCCTTCCTCAGCCAGATGCCTTCAGTCTCTAATCTCAGTGTGTTGTTGTCTAGATTCTCCGTGGAAGGTCTACCTATCTGAGGTGGATCCTGCAGTGAGCGAGGTATCAGTGGGTGGACTCACACCTGCAAGAACCTACCAGTTCAGACTCTGTGCTGTCAATCAAGTGGGCAGGGGTCAATACAGTGCTGAAACACAGAGGTAAGAGTAAACAGTTTAAGGAAATACTCACTTAGTTGAGTAAGAAAAATTGTGTTCTTTTTCTTCAAAGTGCAAAATTTTAATTTCTTATTTAAACTTAATTTTTTTCTGTTTTGGAATTGCTGCCAGGGCATTCCTATAGTACAATAGAAGGTCATTTAAACTATCCAGTACCTCTGAGCAGTTTTCCTTTTCTGATATTACACATAATGATCTATTGGATTAAATCTTTTTCATTACAATCTTTAAATATCCATACCCACTATATTTATGCTTGTCTGTCTTTCCCTGCCACTCTCTTTCTGTTGGAGACAGCTAAGAGCTATATACTAACTATATAGTTAGCCGTGTAATTATATTAACTGCTCTGCTTGTTTGTTTGTGTGAAAATGTATAAAAAGGGACAGTGCAATTTCACCTAGTATGCAAACAGATTACTCTGCAGATGTTTTATGCATGTGTGTATACCCGCATTTATTGTGTGTATGTGTCTGTGTGTCCCAGTAGAGAAGCACTGATGAGGGTAATTATAATGCTAAGGCACTGATGGAAAGGCTTAAAACGGACCAGTTTTAGAGGGAGGTGTTGTCGAAAGTGTGAGCGTGGACCAAATCCCTGATGGTCTGTAACCATACAACAGATGTGGTGGTGCATTATGAAGCAGGCATACACAGACACTACCAAATAGGGTTTTGTCCTACTGAAGATACAGACCACAGACAGATGCCAGTTGTTGTTCTTTCAAATACACTCAGGAGCAACAGTAGCTGTTAGCATTCACACAACTCAGATTGCAATCTGCTTCTGGTTTCTCTTCTTTATGTGTCCTGCTGTTCTTTTTCTAAATATTCCGAATCTTTCTCCCTAATCATGTTCCTACTCCTGTGGCAGGAGGGGGAGCATTTATTCATATTACTTCCATCCTTCCTCTTCTCTGGACTGCTGCTTGTGTTCAACAGCTGCTGTGCTGCCTAGTCCTCAGTCCAGTATTTGTTGTTGTAGGCCCTAGAGAACAGATTGGATTGATCTTCTGTAAATGAAAGACTGGCAGGCTGACAAGTCATCATTGGTCAGTGCATCAGAGCAGATGGACACGTCTTTCCTTCAGCATTCATCTAATACGTAAACAGGCACTTCCTCTTTTTTATCTGCTGTATGTTTTGCTGGATAAGACACACACACAAGCTGCCACTGATGCCAAGGCACATCCTACAAATGACACTCAGGAAGAGTGAAGCGAAGCGAAATGTCCTGCAAAAGCTCTGACTTCCCCATGAGAAGGATGACAGAATGCATTAATACGGACAGTGTGAGGGAACAGGGCGTGAAGCGAAGCAGAAGCTCGGAATATTAAGAACAGAAAGCCCTTATTAAAGTTTGACTTTCCAGCTGCTTCAACATTTTTCCAATTTGTTTTCATCATAATGTAGATCATAAAAATATATAATTTTTTCCAATCACAACATTGGCTTGGTTCCCAAACTACATTTCACTGAATGGAGTTCCCATGGATACTGTAGCAATAAGAACTCTGTGAAAATCCTCTTTCAAAGTCTTCACTCTTTTGCCTGCACACATGCATGGCATGTTCTTCCACCAGTATTACCTGTAGAAATTATGCATTAGCTTTTGAAGGACAGATTATTCTCGATCTTTAGGATTTGTAACACATAAAAGCATATATTCCCATTATTGTACCATCTAATCTACTCCTCATATTGATATTCTAACATAATAAATACATGTTACCGGGAATATACACTCACCAGAAAATGTACTAGGTATACTTTGACACTAGGTTTTACCTTCAGAAATGCCTTAGTACTTTATGCAATAAAATAAATATTATGTCCATTGAACAACATGAAAACATTGGCTGCAGGTCTTCTATTCTGCAAGGCTCCATAGGTACTGTATTGGATTATTTTTTTACAGACTCCACAGATTTGGTGACATGATATGGACATTTAGCTGACTAATGCAACATAACTGTCTGGTTTATTTCAGAATGCATCTTGAGGTGCATTCTCACCAGCCCAGTTCGGTCTGCTTTAATCAAACTCTAGTTCATTTATCAGGAAAATCTATTTCATTTTTGTCCTTTGATGAGAACAAAAAAGCTTACTCTTCTCTGCCTAAACACCAACGCCTAGGTTCAGTTGTCAAGCAGACTGGAAACTGCTTGGAAAAACAGGAACACTACAAGCATCTTGATACTACTCCCTTTTTGGGTACATTTCATGAAGAAGGAAGTTAGGCTCAATGACTTCTTCAGAGGTTTTTGTTTTGTTTCCACCAGTGCTTTTTGGAGCAGCACTACCACCGGTGAGGAGATAAATAGGTTTTTCAAAGGGTTTGGTTCATTTAACACAGTTTCCAGATGGTGAAGCTGAAAATGTAGCAAATGTTGCAAAATGCTGGAGTTAGACCAAAAGTAGTTAAAAGAAAGAATAAGTTTAAGGCTGTGCACACTAAAAAAGAAATCCACCCTCATAAAAAATTGTTTTTTAACAGGTCTGTGTAAACCTGAGGAGCACTTTCAGTGTTTGTTTATTTACAGATGTTAAAGCTATGATGGTGTGCTAAGTTTGTTTTAAACACTCTAAGTTTTTCTTAGCAATCATAACTTTAGATGATCAGAATAAACAGAGACAATTACAAGACCTTGAAAATTTGTGAAATTTCTATAAAAAATAAATTTATCATATGCTTATGTTTTACACTGCTGCTGGAAAAAGATACAAATTATAGATGTTTTATTATCAAATATATCTACAACCAGTGGTTTGTTTGGCTGTTAAAAACAGTCATAGTTGCCTACAAAAATATTGTCCTGGTGTGTTTGACTGAACAATATCACTGCAGCTTTAATTTATATCTTCTGATTATTCTGTCCTCATAAAAACATTTTTCAACAGGAACTTAATATGATAACAGATAGATTTCTTTATGCAGGGGACCGGTAGAATATTCTATTTTTATGTTTATTCATACATTTATTTACCTCTCAAAATTGTATCCATTTATGATCTTCACAAATTATTCATGTTTTGCAGCAAAATGTGTCATTGATCACAGATGTGCTTTTACTGAAGAGACATTCGCAAAGCACATAAGCAACAGCAAATGTTTTCAGCAGCTGGCTTTGATTTATAGAGAGAATATGCTGAAAGTGTCTCTATTTTTGCCTGACGGAGTCTCTTTACTGTGTCATCCCTCTCCATTTGTGCATTTTTTAAGCCCCAGGCGAATCTACTCAACATTTAAAAAAGACAAGAGTTTCTGTGTCAAACGAGGCAAAAATAAGCTCATCTATTTAAGCTGGTTGTTTCAAGTCACATCTCACCTGTGTCTGCTTTTGCTCTCTGTTTTATGTTGTTTGCATTGCCCTCAATTTAAATCCACTCCTTTTCCCCATGGAAGATGTGAACCGAACTGTTCTGTTGTGTTTGAACATGAGGATGCCAGGGTTCCTATCCCATCTAGAAAAGTCTGGAATAAAGAAAATACTGTGTGGAAAAATGTTGTCTTTTTCAAGGCCTAATTTCATCTTACGTCTTGAAAAAGACAAGGGCTAATGTTGAGTTGAAAAATCTCTTCATGTTCTTTCGTATAAGAACACATTATAAGATGACCTTTAAAAAATTATTGAAAACTCAGATTTGTACAAGGACTTTTTCACTGTTTGACTCATTGCACATGTCCGCAAATGTGTGTGTCCACACACAATGTCCCAAAGAAAAAATGACAATTTCTCAAAGCAAACATGTTTTATTCAATGAATGATATGAGAAAAATTACAATGATTGATCACAAGAAAGGTGGGGGGAATCTGTGGTTTGTTGAAGATAAACCTGTGTTAAGCGGGTTCCCCTTTTTCCCGCCCCTTGCTAGTAAGTGTGTGTGTTTTACCAGGTAGGCTGTTGATACCTCAGCTGTCAAAGTATCCACCAAAACACCCTTCAAAATGGACAGATTCTTGACCAAAACATCTAAAATGTAAACATTGATTTAAAAAATGTTGAAAACAAGAACTGTTAGTCAAATCAAACACGTTTTCTTTTAATGTTCTTTTGTGTCTTGTTGCGTTAGCTTAATGCCTTCCACTGAAATTGGGGCTTCTAACCAGGTTTGGTTTAGATGCCAAACAAACCGTTTTACAAATTTAAAGGATCAAAATGAATTTTTACAAATAAAAGGGATCAAATAGAATTTTTACAATTAAAGATTTGTTACAGATCACAAGCTGCACTTTAAAGAGTCTGTATTTGTATGTATCTGTAATCTGTATTTAGTGTCCAGATCGGATAAAATAAGACTAAGTGTTATTGATTCTAAAATAAAGCTAATGTCAGTTGGACCAGATGCAGTGAATTATCCATTTCCTCACAGCTGAATCAGAAGGCCACCACAGCATTGTGAAGTTTTCATCATTAGTGAAATTTTAGGTAAATGTGTAATTTTTAAATATAATGTAAAAAATAGTTAGGAAATGTGACATTTTGACATGGATTTTTTGCAGGAATCCTAGGAGATGCCGTATCCCAGTAACACCATTAATTTTAAAAACTGTGGTATATTTGGGTTTAGCAAATAACCCAGCAGGCATTAAAATATTGAGAATGACACAAATAGAAACTTTTCTTAAATCCCTATGCACAAGAAAAGAGACACATGCACACTCACTCTAATACATTTTTCCCTCACAGACCAGAGAACGTGAGCACTTCCTGCAGGAAATGTCCTCTTTTCCATAATAACAAGGGACATAGAAAGTGTGTCACACAGCTTTAAGTTACGGACTATGTTGTTTGGTGCCTGAACATGACTGTGAAGGCTTTATGATGAGATGAGGAGCGTCAACTTTTGAAATAACAGATTAATTATATTCATTTTCCAATGAATAATCTTTGTGAACACACTGAACTATGTACCGGTTCTCTGCCTTTCAAAACTGTTTGTTTCTTTTGACATTTTCAGATTTTATCCCTTCACAATGGTAATTCAATGCACTTTTTGAGTTTTAGGAAAATTCTTAATAGTTTTCAAATTCTTTTTACAAAATAAAATCTAGTAAGTTTCTGTAAACAACCTCATTGAGCCCAATAACACACAAGTAGAGTAAGAGCAAACATGGAGAAATTTAAAGTAGAATAAGGTTTTCAAACAATATCCCAAGCCTTGAACATCTTAGCTCTGCTCAATCCATGATCTGAAGATGGAAAGATAATGACACTACGCCAAACATACCAAGACTTAAGTGGACCTAACACTACAGGCTGAACAAGGAGATAGATGATTATTATGAGTGGCAACCAAGAGGCTTGTAGTAACTCTGTAGGGGCTGCAAGAGGCTCCCAGTCAGATCTGGCCATTATAGAAGAGAAAATATGCAAGTGCAGGCCTGTGACATAGACATCAACCAAACTGCACCGCTATGACCAGGAAAATTCAACTGCAGTAGGCACCATTCAACCCAAGGAAGGTTTTCAGCCAAATATAGCAGAATTAAACTAACGTAAACAAAATGTTACAATTTGCACAAAAATAAATTTGAAAATTTTTGCAGATTTAAGTTGGGGATTAACTTATATCTGCAAAAATGCTTGTTATGTTATTTAGTTTCTCTGAAAAAGTGGCTCTGCAAATTTTAAATTCAGTTGGAAAAGTTCAATGCATGGGAATAATGTTGCAAGATGTTATTCCCAAATTGAAGTTGTTTGTAGATATTTATGCCGGTCAGTGTAAATATGTCATTTTGTGGTTTGTATTTTCCAACAGAGAAGGAATTTGTGTTTTTGCTTCTAGCATAAAGACATTCATATTTTTGTGTAGCATAAGTCTATGTATGTGCTTGAAGTGCATCATCAATTGCAGTCAAAAGCACCTGTACAATTGAGTATTATATATGCCCAATTTGTACAGAGCTATCTTTATTCCCATTCCGTTCACACAAGGCCCATTAGCCAGTGTGTGTTTCTATGTGTGCTTGTATGCCTGAAGCACCTGGTGTCTGACAGTGCCTAACCCAATGGAAGTAAAGCACAGCTGTAAAACCACTGGCCTGTGCTGTATATCCGCCTGCACAAGTTTCTTGCTAACAGCTTTCATACCCCTGCTTTCACACACACATATAGATCAACATACTCATTTATAGACACATACAGAATCAGGCACAGGAAAACAGGCAGTCATATCGCTGCTAATGGTTCGATAACTTAACGAGAATGATTCGGGGGGGAACTGGAGCACATAGGGGAAGCAAGTGGGTTTCAGGGACAAGGTAATGTAAACCGCAAAGCGTAATCCAAGGAAGGGAAACAACCATCAGATGTAACAGTCTTAAGCTAGGGAGAAATGTGTGTCTGTGTGATTGGGTGTGTGCGTGCGCGTGTGTGTGTGTGTGTGTGTGTGTGTTTGCACATATGGCTCTGATTATGTTTGCTGAACTGCTTACAGCAAAGCCAGAGGCTGACCAGCACAGCCTGTGTGCTTTACTGGTCATGTGAAGGCTGCAGGGCTTTAATCACGGGTGAAGTTTGAGGGTAGAGAAGGGGAAAGGAGATGAGTAAAAGATAGAAGCATGAAATAATTGAGGCCAAAGGACATGTTGTATAAAAGGTGGAAGTTTGAAGATTGGGTGGGAAAAAAATTTGAGAAGTGGTTCAAAATGTCAACGTGAAAAATGAGGAGACAGTATGGAGAGACAGAAGCTGAGCAAAAGCACTGAGGGATCATACTGCCTTTCTCAAAATAAAACGACAAGGTCTCATTTTATACTAGAGTTGATTTAACTATCTTATGCTGTCACATTATGTTGCTCATCTACTGTAACAGAGCTTATGGGCTGAGGTTGAGTAAGATAAAATTTTCCAAAATATAAAATCCACCTCTCTTGAGCTCAAACGTTTTCTTGTTTTTAAACATAGACTTGAGAATACTGAAATGTTACAATTCAATTACTACAGTTATGTTGCACAGCATTACGTCACAGTGATTAAGTAATACCAAAGGATCTGGATCAATTTGTTCTAGCATTTCACACTTAACAAACACCCAAAGGATATTCTGTTGTTTCTGGCACTGAGATGTTAACAGGAGATCCTTTAAGTCCAATAAGCTGTGAAGGGGGAACTTCATGGATCTGACTTGTTTGTCCAGTACATCCCCACAGATAGTCGAATGGATTTAGATTTACCAAGTCAAACCCTCAAACTATCCTAAAACAAATCCCACAGATATCAGAGAATACAGTGCCCAGGAAAAAGGGGAATATTTAATGTGCTGAAATATTTAGTTAGGCTGTTATAGGCGATGTAACCTCCCAATGTTTTCCAGCAGAACATTGCAAAACATACCACAGCTTTGCTTCTGTCTTGGGTTCTGCCAGCTGTGCAGCTTTGTTCAAGTAAACGATGCACACACACCTGTCATCCAAGTGATGTAAGACAAAATGTTATTCATTAAACCAGGCTAATTTCTTTTAGTGCTCTGTAGTCCAGGTCTGATGCTGATGCACCCATTGTTGGTGCTTTCCTTGGTGGACAGTGCTCAGCACCTAGTGATATGAAGTTACATAATATTAAAGCAAGCAGCCCAGCCTACGCTCCTCACATGTGTCAGTGAATCTTGGCCACCCATTAGGCCAAGATATCCAATTCTCCACTGTTTCTTTCTTGGACTGCTTTTAAACGGCGAGTATCATGAAAAATTGAGCTTTTATAAGCTTTCTATCATGTCAATGTTATTTCCTCAAGAAAATCATAGCTGGAGTGTTGCTTTTATTTGAAGAATCTTTGGATTTCCTGTGGCATCCATTCAGAGCTGTCTAAATGCTTAATCACACAAAGCTCCTCCTTGGAGCTGCAGTTTCTGGCCAAACGTCCACCTCATAAAGCACTCCTCCCTGTGCCTAGTGGCAGCAATTAGCAAACACCAGGTGGAACTGTGCATCTACTAAGCTAATCATAGAAACTACTTTTCATTCCAGTCCTTATAAAGTGTCTTTGAGAACCCTTTGGTGGTTCAAAATCAATATGTAAGTAATATGCATGTATGTGTCCATGCTTAATGGACGCATTGTTGCGATGACCTCCTGAAAGAAGAGTGTCAGAAAGAATAGGAGGTTCCTGAAGAAGGAAAAACCCAATTCAAGTGTCAAGTTGCAAATTCAGATTTATTTGAATTTATGTTTAATGTAAATAGTACTTTTACAATAACTGAAGGTAACATAGTTACTTGATTGTGCTATAAAATGGCACAATTTGCCTGGAAAATAGAAAATAGTCCTTTAATAAATACTGACCCCTACAGACCAGAATTACTCTACAGCAGTAGCTGGTCTGAAGATAATTTACACATCATGTTTTGGCCCCTGTCTTATCCTGAGACCTTATGGTTATCCTCTTTATTTCTGTATCAAAGTCAGAATTAAAAAATAGTTGTTGTACGTTTCCTCTTGCTAACACTTGCCATGATGAGATGACAATAAGCATTAGTTTAACTGTATGTAGTCATAATGTTTTCCATTATTGATGTATTCAAACTGTTGTTGTCGAAGCTTGATAAATGCTTTTAATTCTGCCCATCAGTGGTCTATTGCTGATTTGTATCAGTAAACAGTCTGTGCAAAAAGAAACAAGATGAAGTCACTGCTTAGCCTGTTACTGAATAGACTGTCGCTGTATGATTCCACAGTTGGACTTTATCTAACATCCCAAAGAAACTCATTATAAGTCTAATCAAATATGTTGTTTCTTAGTTTTTATTCCTTTCTTTGTTTCTGTGTTTGTTCTAGGATGATGCTTCGAGAAGAGGCGCCGAGTGCTCCCCCTAATAACATTGTGGCTAGCGGTCGCACAAACCAGTCCATTATGGTCCAGTGGCAGCCTCCTCCAGAATCCGAGCTTAACGGTATCCTCCGAGGATATGTCCTAAGGTGAACTCATGCCAAACAAACACTGTAATCTATACTATCATACTAAAACCCTTATTATCCAAGTAAATTTTAACCCATGATGTTAAAGAAGACAATGAAGTGGCCTGTCTGATATTCAGAGGAAGATCAATCCACTAATCAGGAGCCCTGACCATGAAAGCTTCTTTTGTCACCCGTCCACCTCTGGGAGTGGAAAGTAGAAGGTGATTCAAGGATGTGAGCTTACCAGAAGGGATGTAAGGTGTAAGAAACTCAGTTAAATATGATGATACAAAACTAATCAGACATTATAAAGTAAAAAAAAATAAAGTTAAAAAGTGTTAAAAAAAAAACTAAAACAACTTTTAGTAAACAGTATACAGACTTATTTATTGATAAACAAGTGATGAAATGCTGTTCAAGGTGCTGTGAAATTTTTTTTATTCGAATTGGTTAAATGACTAACGTTGAAATATTTTAGAGAAAAAAAAACTAAACAAAAAGAACATTTGGAACCATTAAATTATTCCACTTTTATTGTAGTATTGTTATTGACCTTTGTATTTGTATAGTAAATAGGAGATGATAAATGGATGGATTTTACTTATCAGCCAATAAAGATGTTTGCACACTTATACAAAATACAGAGATCAGTGGTGAAGTTCTCTCTAACGGCACATTGATATATATTTGGAATAGAAATCTCTCTGCACAATGTAGAGATATTAAAACTACACATGGTTGCATACTTTCACATGCAAAGACGAGTGCTCTTTGAGAATGTTGCTGCTGTCCTTGGGCTGATCTCCTCTTCTGTAATGTCTACCTACAGTAAGACACACTATCAGTGTTCGGTAATCAAACTGTCATCAGCTGTCTCAAACACACATTTGCATATAATTGTAGTTGTAGTTATCTGGTTTTTATTCTACTTCACTGGCTCCACTTCAGAAATCAGTAAAAAAAAAAAAAAAACAGCAATACGCACTCAGACATCCCCGCTGTATTATTTCAGCTTTGTAGGACATAGCCTCCACCTCCTTCTTTCCTCCCCTTTTGAATTCCTTTTTCTTCTTGTTGTGTCAGCTGCCAGCTTTTCACTCTTTTCTTCCTATTTTTCTATTTTCTCCATTTTCTTTCTCTTTTCTGTTGGCCCCACTCCTCCTCCTCTTCGTCTGCCTCCTCTTCGTCTCCCAAAGTGTCAGGTGGAGATAGAAGGGAGAGAGGTTATCTTCTCTCCTCCGCAGAGAACTGATGTCGGTCCCCAGTACATACTCAGAATTTGTATTTGTCAGTGTGTGTGTGTGCAATATGTATGTGCACACACACACACACACACACATATTCAGTGCTGATGCAGCCAGTGAATTGTTTGAACATCCTGTTATAGAGAATAAGTGTCATATTAAAATGCTGACATGGGGATTATTGCTCCATTCAGCTCTATCAGATATGAACAATACTGAAGTAGTATTGCACTTCCCTTGTCTCTTGGTGGGTCATCTATTCTTTTAAATGAGCGTTTAAATCACATACTAAAGCAAAGGCCATCAAGGTGCACTAGTTGGAAGAAAATTAGAGACTTATCATCTTTAGTGATCTTTAAAAGTTCTTGACCTGTGCAGAAAAGACCCATTTATAAAATAAGGGAAGAAATATGCATGATAAATACTGGTATAAAATTACACTGTGCCCTCCTCCTGGCTCTGGCTGCTCATTTCTTAACATTTTGCCTACAGGATGTTTGTCCTTTACTGCTTTTTAGTGATCAGTTCAATCTGAATGTTGGTTTGTTTTCCACTTGACATTGATTTTTAAGTCATGAAGGCATAAAAAGACCATAAAGCCAGAATTATCAAAGGCTCTGCAAGCTGTAAGTAGTCTTTTGAAGTGAAAAACACACTAACCAATAGTGAGTTAAAATTTCCCCAACTTTACACGAGTATTAGAGTGCATCGTGGCCTTCCATTGCTCTGGCTATGACGACAACACTCACATACGAAGATGACAATTATCACACCAGTGCAGAGCTATGATCAGACCCCCTGGACATGGAGATTTGCATGTGCTGCTGGGTTCAATAGGCGTCCCAGAAGGAGACAAGCACCCACACCTCCACATTGCACAAAAGCTGGTTTACTGAAGGAAACTGTGAGCTATTGCAAATGCAAAATGTTTTTGCTCTGGTGGTTAATTCTATATTAAGTCTTCACACTGTTTCAACTGACAAGGAGGGAGAAGAAGAGGAAAAGGAGAAAGTTTGTGGTGTAACTCCAAGACCATAGTTTATAGTTTCACAAAATATATTTTTTGTAAAAACAACTTCCCGGTTTAGAGTCTTGCATTGCTTAGCCTCCAAAACTGATTTTGGATTTTGTGTTTCTGATTCCTTCTGACTGCAAGCACTGAGATATGAGCACAAACAGCTGCTCTGGGTTAACATCTGATGGCCACTGTGTGATGCACAATGTTTAATGAAGAAAGTCTCCTGTCCTGAAACTAAAAAAGTACTGAAAGTACTGATGTTTTTTTTTTTGTTTTTTTTTCCAGAGGTCTTGTGTCTCGGTTGACTCCAAAGACAAGGCTTTGGGATTCAGGTTTTGCTTTTTAGAGGGAACAATTTGTATCTGATCAGTTCTTTGATCAGATAAGATAAAAGAACTGGAGCATCGTTTGATCAAAGGACCATCGTTTGGCAGTGTGTCTCCTGCACAAGAAATGCTTAGGAATAGATCTGATCAGTTTGTGAATAAAAATGGATTCCAATATTTTTCTGATGCAATGCATTTACAAGCTTTATGTGTGTCTTTAGGTACCGTCTGGCTGGGTTGCCAGGGGACTACCAAGAGAAGAACATTAGCAGCCCAGAGACTAACTACTGTCTGCTGAAGGACCTCATCATCTGGACTCAGTACCAGATCCAGGTGGCCGCCTACACAGGAGCCGGCCTGGGCATCTACAGCCGGCCTGTCACAGAGTACACGCTGCAGGGAGGTCGGTGGAGATGCACACGCACATTTTCATTCCTCATTTATACCTCTCACAGCAAATATACAGAACATTTTCAATCATCGCTGCATACAGAAAGACATTGTGTTGAATTTATTCACCAGGATTCCAGGGCATGCAGTAATTTTAGTCCTGCACCACTGTGTCTTGAGATAAGATGCAGCAGGTTCAAGTGCATTTGCTGAACTCTGAAGAGCTGCACATCTGTTGTGGCAACAGCAGACCTGACAGACAGAAATGATGTAACATGATCCACTCCTCTCACCTGTTTTTAATGTTCTGATCCATTGACTGACAAGTACATGCTGGCTCTCTCTGCAGCTTCAAAATCTTTCAGTATTACTCAGCTTTGAGAAGAGCCAGTTGATGCTGTTCTGAGTTATATTAAAGTTGCCCCCGAGGCATCTCCTAGCAGCCAAAGCACTTTTCAGTCGACTGGGAGGAGACCCTAAGGGCAACCCAGGATGTGCTGAAGGGATTCCAGTTCATCTTCCATCTGGCTAACAAGCAGCAGGAGACGCAGCAGGACGGAGGGAACTGATGGGGAAAGAGTTTTCCAACAGCTCTATAGATATAGAATCTGACAGATAATAGTGTGTTTATTTTAAGAAACATGGCTGCTCCCAGGAATGCACATTCAACTCTATAAAGAAAAAAAAATCTATAATGTGAACAAGGAAGGAAATATAAGTATGAAAGTAAGAAAGATGAGCAGAAATGGCTTTAAGGTTTAATCTTCTTTCGACATGTTCTTGTCTCTTGCTGATTTTTACTCCAATGGTATATTCTAATTATTAAAGATGAGCAGATTCACTCACACATGTGAACATAGAACTCACAGTCATCATTACAAGAGTTGGAGACAGGTTTATAGACTCAGGAGAGGGAGTTAGACTCATTAATTATTCTAATGTGCTTTAATGGGAGTAGCTGTGATGGATTGGACATGTCCTCCCTCTCACTGTCTCTGAGAGGATATGGTTGAAGTCTGTGTTAAATTCTGATAACATTACTTTTCTCCTGCTTTCTCACAAGCGGCTTCGGGAGTCGGTGCATACCAAGATTACCCTGAAGGGCATAGTTTAGAGTTTTATCTGGAGCTGTGAGCTGCAAGGGGCAAAGAGCCACTCCCCGGGAGAAGGGTTGGCATGGCAGAGACTGAGAGAACATCTTTAATATCAATTAATCTCCTGTCTGTCTCTCTGTCCTCTTACTCTTCCTGTCGTTTCTCATGCCACTCACTATTGCAGAAGCTTTTTGAATATCGTTCCAGCCTGAAGAATCTGCTTGTGTGTTTTCTTTATATATGCCAGTGTCATATAGCCACTTTAGTTAAAAAAAATCAAGGCATTCCCATCATGCAACAGCCAGGCTTTAGAGTTGCAGTATAAACCCGTTAACATGTAATCACTTTCACATGCCCACAAACTCACATACAGGCACACGATTAACGGTCACTCCTCTCTCCCTCTCTCTGGGTTTAATGGTCGTTCATGATGGATTCTCTTTCTCTGCCCCTGAATAGCTGCTCTGGTAGATTTCAGGGAGCCACCACAGACCGCCAGTTAGATGTTTATTAGCAGGAGGATAGTTACTTGTATTTTGAATCTTTTTCGTTAATAGATTGTACTGACTCTGCAAAATATTTTCTGTTCTGCTGTAGTTTAAGAGCATTGCTTTGATGTTATAAATTCTAGTTGTGACATATGTTATAATCCTTTACTTATACAAGAAAAAAATCTCCTAAGACTCATTGTCTGTAACATACATCAAGAATACAACAACAACCAAAAAAAACAATACTATCTGGTATATCATATTGACATCTCAGATTTTAACACATTTAAAACAAACTTGAATAAAAGAAGTATGTGTGATGTCTGATAGAAGAATTGTTTCAGATAAAACATGCAAGTGTGGTGCTCAGTCACTAGAGTGCCTGTTGCAAGTTAAGATGTTGATATGGATAAAATGTCAGATTTTCATGAGATTCAATCTGCTTTAATCAATAAATGGTGCTGTGTGTTGTGAGGTCGAACTGATTAATGTGAGAGGAGCTAACTGGCTTCTGGACCCATTATTGTTTAAACCCAGTTTGTAATAGATCATTATTAAGTCATTTCATAAGCAATAATATGCAAAATACATAAATGCAAATTGCAACATATTGGATGTCATTATTTAGAGAAATTAGGTCATCTTGCAGCTTAGCACACATGAGTTGGTCTGACATTTAGATTCTGCACTATAAGCAGATATTTTTAATTGGAAAAAGATCTGAACAGGACATAAAATATTGAACAATGGAGCTGTAGGAAATATTCACAACTATGCTTTGTTGAGAAATCCAATGGAGATTTTTTTGTTGTTGTTCACCTCTTAACTTACATTTTCACTTCCTGTTATTGAACTACTTATTTTGTCTGTGTACCTGTGTTCAGTTCCCACAGCACCTCCTCAGGAAGTGGAAGTTGTAGCTATTAATTCAACCACCATCCGTTTCACATGGAACCCTCCACCTCAGCAGTTCATTAATGGTATCAACCAGGGCTACAAGGTAAGCCATGAATATGTGTTACTGTAACATCCCTCCATATGTTTACTTTCCTCTTGTAATGTGTTTCTTAAAAAAGTACATTTCAGATTTTAGGATTTTGCAGTGATAGGATTTTTTTTCCTAAAAAATACATTTATAAAATACACGTACAATTTTTTTTTCCTAAAAAAAGTTAAAAAGTTTTAAAATTACCAAAGTGTTGCTGGCTGGAATGTTGTTTATTTGGATGTTCCATTTTTTTGTTTGTTTGTTTGTTTGTTTTTTGTCAGAAGTGTGATTTAAGTTGGTCAAAGTTGCAAGTTGGAGTTTTTTGCAATTTGTAGCTTGTAAAATTCAACATAGATTCTATAAGCTTAAAACACAGCAATGGTTACTGTAAGAAGAGTGTTTTAATGTCTGTTGGTTTCATTTTTACTCACAATTAAATGCTGTATTTATTTGTAAAGTGCGGTGAAATACATTGTTGCAGGCTTGATTTGGTAACCACATATCTGATATCTGAGCAGAGCAGTTAACAAATCTCACTGGTTTTCCAACGAAAATTAGGGTTCACTCTGCAATTTCCTTTCTGTGCTTATTAGATAAATTGAGCACTAATTCTAAGTTTATCTTCCCATAGTGAGTGTACTTCACTTTTACCTGGCAGATGAAAGCATCTCGGGTACCAGCAGTGGGACTTGGACCACAGTTTGAGACTCTTGAGTCTGCATGATAAGATTTACAGATCTAAAACCAGCAGCACTATTATTAGTATTTCTTCTTTTTTTGCGGTAAATATTGCCAGGTCCGGGAATCGAACCTGCGATGGTCGCGTCAAGGACTCAAGGCCTCCAAACGTGGGTCGCGCTATCCACTACACCACCACAGCACACCCTATTATCAGTATTTCAATAGCAATTACTTATCAGGTCATTTATCGTGGTTGATGCTCCTAAGTAAAGATATTTTTTCAAAGTTCAAAAGAACAGAACATTGTTGTAAAATGGGTGATCTGTGAGTGTGTCCATGTAGGTCATGTTTGGAACAAAAATACATTTTCCAGGAGTTATTACACAATGGTTATTTTCCCAGGACCGCTGGGCTGTTGTTTACTCATCCGCTCAGCCAAGCTCAGTCTGGGGTCAGTTCCAGGAAGAAATAATGAGCGCTTCAGAGGAGAGATAGAGATCATTTTTAGGAAGCAGAACAGGAAGCACACTGAGTACAAGGGATGAATTGTGTGACTGATCCTCATGCATCAGTTCTAGAATTGGATTTAGTTGGGCCTGCATTGTGGCACCATAGTCCTCCACGGAACTGATTAACATGACAAAAAGAATGCATCACATTCTCACCGAACATCACTACAAGTGTGTGTGGGGGTCTCTGTTTTACGGCGAGGATATTGTTGTCTCTCTGCTTCAATAAATATATATGGTTTTCTATCCTTTTTCATGATGCTTTCTATTAGATGTTTCTGGAAGATCAGATCCACCACTGCAAATTCATGAAGCTTTTCAGTGTGTGTGTGCGAGCATGCGTGGGCGTGTGCATGTGTCTGCATCTTGTTGAAAGGGCAGTAGATAATAATATTAATTAAAAGTGAAAATGAAGCAAAACCTCATCTCATTTAATCTCCCCCTCACATCACTGACTATATACAATGCAGTTAATAACATAGCTGTAAACTCGTCGCCAAGAACCAAAGTCTCCTCTCACAAGTTTCCTCTCTACTACTTGCACGCCCTTGGAAGTGACTTTACTCAGTGCAGAGCTAATAACATTTACTACCTACTTACCTACCTATCATAAATCTTTCAGTCTGTCTGTCTATCTATCACCCAGTCTGCTATGAGCACTTTACGCTGCTGTTCATGCTCTTTAGGAATCTTTGAGTCTCGATTTCAGTCCAGCCGAAGATCCTCACATGACTATATCAAAGAAAGACCTAAATCCTCTCAGCACCCGTTGAATGTGGAATAACACAGGGTGCCTGAGGACATCAAATCAGCACTTTTTTTCAAAGTACCCAAACTACACTGTGCAGAAAGGAAATAATAATAGAGGACCTTATTTTAACCACGACAGCACTGGTGCTACGTTGTACCCTGCAGGCAGTGGGAAGAGCAGCCTCTCAGATGTCTCTGGGTATCACTGGCACTTTTGCGATGAGATTTATCTATTTCCTTTTTGGTTAAGTTTGCACTACAAAGTAGATCAGTAACAGTTTGAACCCAGGGGATGTAGTTTTGTTTGAATCCTTCATCAGACTTCTACTGTAGCTTTATTTAAATGACAGATAGAAACATCTTGATTTGTTAATTTAATTTTGATTATGCATCTGAATCCTTACTGTGGCAAGTTGTAGTTTTTCTTCACTGAACAAACCATGTGTTTCACCTGCTTGTAGTCTCCTACAACAGGCAGGAGATTACAGATGTCAGCACAAGGCTGACTGTTGACCTTCACCTATAATTGTCTTTTTAGTTAATTCACTGGTGCCACATTTTCTATTGAAGTCAATTTGGTTTATTTTCATAGTGCCAATTAAATTAAATTGAGAGACAGATCTGACTTTTATGGAGAAAAGAGTCAATTCAATACAATCATACAATCAGATTCACGTCCAGTTAAATATATTTCAAATAAAGTGTCACTGACACAATAAAACCACTTACCTTATCTAAAAGCTATTGTACTTTCATTCTGTGTACACAAAAGCTTTTAATAATAAATATTTCTCACAGACTACTATAAATGCAGAGTGTTTCTGTACTGGGTCAAACCAGGTCAATCTAAGGTTAAATGATTTAAGAGAAGATTTGAGAGATTTATTTGTGGTTTTTGAGGAAGAAGCTAAATGGAGGCATACAGAAGAAAGAGCTGCTTCTATTGAGAAACAATATTTGAGCCATATTTTTCATCAAGCAACAATCACTTCACATTTCTAGGGAGGAAGGGTCTGACAGGGAAGTTTTGTAGGTGGACATCTGTTGCCTCCAAATCATGGTAATTGACAAATCTACGAATATAATGATTATTCATATGTAATTCTGGTTTAATTTGAATAATCTGGTTACTTTAAAGTAACTGTTCAAATTCTGTGTGTTCCAACATATTTATGTTCTGATCATGATGTTTACTATTTAGCCTTCCTATTCCTCCTATTTCCAAGTCTTGAGAATAACTGTGTAATATTTCTATTAGGTGTGTAACAAGATCTTGATGTATAAGATCTCATAATATTGAAACAAAATAATATTTCTCATTTGTTTTGTCAATTGGTGGAAATGTGGAAATAAATCAAAGAACATTTAGGCACACACTATTAAGGAAATAGGCTAATACATTATTTTTTTAAATAATGTCTATAATGTCATTTTTAGATTTTTTTCCCCTCTATATCGAGGAGGGTATAGCTCCCCAGCACCCCATATGGACCAGCTCCCTCTGGTTAACACATTTCCAAAACAACTATGAGCAATTCAGCATACATTCAAAGGCAAAGATTAAATATGTGGAAAAGCATCATCTACTCACTCTTGGCTTTCAAAAGAGTCAGTAAATGATGTGTTAAACACGTTTGAAAGCCTGATATTTGGACAGAAGAGAAAAAAAGCGTAAGAGAAGAGCCAGGGTGGTGGGGGGTATAGAGAGGTGTTTCAGACATCTTGAAACTAACCTCGGTCTAATAGTGAGTAAGACATCAGGTTTTAGCTTGTTACCTTTTCCTAAGGAGCTTCAGATGTTGACAACCCATCTTAATGTTGTCTGCGGGTAATCACCGATTAAAGCCTGACAGCGTTCGCATTTCACAGTTTGTTGGTAGCTAATGTAGAAACTCCAACAGGAGGGCGTTTTTATTCTAAATCACGACTGACTATAGAGACAATAAATCTTTTATTAGGTTTATAGTTGGATGGATAATAATAAAGTTTTTTTTATTAGTTGCTGTTATGACTGACAATACTTATGAAGGTACAATCGATAAGCAAATAATTAGAATTCAAATAACTTTTCTTGGAAGGGAACCTGTTTATTATTTTTAAACTAATATAAAAAGATTCACTAGAGCTTGTGTGGAGGCACAATTATGTGTGTGCTTACAAAATGCAATTTGAGTTATTCTAGAAATGATTCCCTGGCCTGAAGCCCCTGTGACAAATAAAAAAATACAGATTGAGAATAAATTACTGCTGCAAGATTCTGATAAGATGTATTAGTTATTGTTTGTGTCACCTTCTGTTATTTTTCTAAATTACCACAGCTCCTGGTCTGGCCGGAACAATCTCCTGAGGAGGTTAGAGTGGTAACCATCACTCCTGACTACCCGAGCTCCCGACACACAGGATTAGTCAGCGGTCTCAGGAAGTTCACCTGGTACTATGGTTCCACTCTCTGCTTCACCACACCTGGAGACGGCCCCTGCAGCACACCCACCCTTCTGCAGACACACGAGGACAGTAAGTGTCAGTTGCACATGCAGTGTACAGCTGAAAACTGTATATTTTAATATCCTAATAGAATATGCACAATCTATGAAAAGACATATTTTTTTATTACTGTCTGACATTAAATCAGGTTAATTTTTTCCTGTTTCATGTCAGTTCAGATTAATAAAATTATTTCTGTTTTCTAAGTACCAGTAAGTTTGTTAGTATTCTCTTAGACGTCAGACGTTTGGATAGACCAAGATGCTTTGCGCTATTAGCTGCTGATTCATAACATGGGCAACACCTCAAACACACTGAAGAAATCAACCAAAGTGTCAAGAGGAGTACTGTAAGAAAACAAGACTGAAATCACTGACTGGTGTCATAATCAAAGGGAGAGGTTCAGTACTGACATGTTCTGAAATGTCACTTAAGCCCTTTTCCACTGGCATGGCTTTAAGTGCTGACCAGATTCGTCTCCATTAGTAGACCCTGTGCAGTTGCTCCCAATCATTTGGAACCACCTCAGGGGGTATTGCTCCCAAGCAACTTTATTGTTAGCAAACTCCATCTGTTGACAGGCGCATACATTCCTGAACATATTCATTCCCACAAAGTGAAGAACACACTGCCAATGGAGATAGAACCGACTGAGACATTACCTGGCTAGAGTGAAACTTAGCAACAGAGAGGTTAAGAGAGGAAGACGTTTTTACTCCTAAAGTCGCAGAAAAAAGAACATGGTAGTTTGCAAATCCTCTCTTGGAGAAATACCTTAATTTGTGAATACATAACTTGTCATCTAATGAAACTAAAATTGAACTGTTCAGCCTTAATGGCCATCTTACAGGTCTAAGAACACCATGCCAAATGGAAAGTGCTTGAATGGCAGCGTCATGTTGTGTGACTGCTTTGCTTCATGAGACATTGCTGGACAAAATCAATAACATCATGAGGAAAGATCATTATGTAGAAAGATTGAAGTAACATCTCAAGACATGAATCAGGAAGTTAAAGCTTCACAAAGCTTAAAGCCATCACAAAGATGTCAGTCCTACAGAACATTGTGAACAGAGAAGGAACAGTGTGAAGGCCTACAAATCAGTTCCACCAGTTCTGTTAGGAGGTGTAGGCCACAATTCCAGGAAACATATTTGTCCAAAGGTAATTGAAATGTAAGAGGAACGTATGTAAATTTCTAAATTTGAAGAAAAAAAAAATATTATTCCAACATTTAGCAAATCTAAAGAAAAAGTAATCCTAAATAAGATCAGGTAAGCTTTGGAGAATAAAGCAGATAATTAAAACATATCTGCCTCACCCACTGATTAGAATAAAACTTAGTACCTGCTTGTTTCTGAACCCAGCTGTTAAGTGTAATACCCACCTGTGTCCACAATACATTACAAACCACATTCACCAACAGTTTTTCTAATCTTGGTGTCTAATTTTCCTTTCACTCACATCAGTATTTTTTTTGTCAAATTTCTTTTGTTCCTAGTCTCCCCGCCACCTCTGTTCAATCTGCTATGTCTTTTTAAGGGGAATTGATTCATATGTCTTCATGCGTGCTGGTATTTATAGCCCACTGTTCCATGGATAAACATAATGGCTGCCACTCCCGGTTACAAGAGGACACACACAGTCACACCATCAAATAAACACAATAGCCTTTAGGCAGACAGACAAGCAATTATTAGCAACCAGCAATTATTGAGTGGGAAAAGGATATTAGAAGCCAAGCATATACACACACGCACGCACCCATCTTCACACACACACGCAAACACAGTGGTGGACTGGTATTGATTGGTTGCTAAGCGTGTTGCACGGTTAACGGTGGGTGTAATTCTGCTTCATGATAGCTTTTTGCATGTGTGCACGCATGTGATTGTGATTGTGTGTGAGTGTTATTGAATGTCTCAGATGAATAGCTTAATCGCACTGCAGGGAGAGGGGTTAGAGAGTTATGGATGAAGTGAGAAATGACTGGCTAACGTGCATACATGGCTGTTAGGGGTTTGCTGGTCAATGCAGATGTGATGGGAATGTGAATGAAGCCTACGCTACTTCACAAAAGTCTTTTTACCCCTTAGACATTATTATATTTTGTCATATTAAAACCACAAACCTCAAAAATAAATCCTAATTTTGGGATTGATTTTAGGTGATTGGCCAAAACTAAGTAATGTTTAACAAGGAGGAGGAGGAATGAATGGGGAGCTGGTTTAAATTCTTCTTATTTTATTTTTTGCTTATTCAAATTTGTAAAATATCTCATGCCGAGGAAGACTGGATGGATAGTGTTTATGAACATCAATTTCCAAGCTTTGCCACAGATTGTGAATGGACCATTCTAACATTTCAAAATTCAATATGCTTTGATCTCAACCGCTAAATTATTCTTTGTTTCAGCTCAAACTGGTGCAGTTCATCGTGAGTGCACACGCAGTGTTCCTGCTTCAGTTGTCATATCCATCCTAACCTGTTCTTTTCAGCTTCAAACATCTTCCCGGTTTTATTTTCAAGCAGGGCTGTTTCCACACATGACATAGTGATGTCATCAGAACATTTTAAATTGAGTATTGTATTTCTGATCACAAGTTTATTTATTTATAATATTATTATTTATTATTATTTGTATACCTTAAAATTTTATTTGAGTTAGAATTGTTTAGCTTTTTCTGCTTGGTTGGGCTTCTTGTGGGCGGAGCCGGTGGCTATAAACCAGGGCTCTGCACCACAGGGAAGTCAGTCTGTGGTTAGACTCCTAACAAGTCCCACTGAAGGTGATGGACTCTTTCAATGAAGGTACTGCTGTTTCTCTGTTTTTAACCTGTCTTGGACCTACTTTGTATATATTCTGCACCTCTCCTCTTTGTTCACCTATAGAAAAGCATAATAAATTTCACTGAAGTGATTTCTGGCCTTGGCCAGTCATTTTGGTTTGTCCAAGTCATAATAGAACCTCATCACAGTCATATTTCAATCCTCAATGTTATGTTTTTATTTTCTGTAAGCGAAAAATCAATTCAATTAACGTTCTGTCAAGCATCTTTGTAATTAGTTAATATAATGTATTTCACTTAGTGATACAGTTAGTGAAATAAAAAAAAAAAAATATTTGTAAAGTGAATCTGTAAAATCTGCCCTGCCTTAGAAAGACATTCCCACACCATTGTGCTGTCATCACCATGTTTCATCATGAGGATGGTGGATTCAGAGTGTAAATCTTCTGCCACATCTAACTTTTCAAATATAAGTCTTATTTAGTTTACCTTCTTCCATGCTTAATGTATGTCTTAACCCCGACTGCAAACATGACTTCTAATGCATCTACCGTTTTCTTCTTGACACTGTCCCAAAAAACCAGAATTGAGAAGTGCACAGCTAATAGATGTCCTGTCAACCCGCACCGTAGATCTCTGAAGATCCTCCAGAGTTATCCCTCTAAAATTTGTGGCTTTCTTTTGACCTTTTTCTGAAAATCCCAATAAAATAAAGTAGTTGTACAAAATGGAGTATGAATATGTTTGAAAGACATCGTAAGAGCTTTCGCTAGTTTATTGGTTGATGTAATGATTTGCAATAATTGAATGTGTTTTTTTGTTTCTTTTTTCAGCGCCTGGTTGTGTTCGCCACCTGAGCTTCACTGAAATCCTCGACACATCCCTTCGAGTCAGCTGGGCTGAGCCACAGGACAAGAATGGCATCATCACTGGTAGAGCATTACATCTTGGCAGTGTATAATCACCAATCATATCTTCTATCTGCCTCCACATCCCCCTCCATAATCAGAGAACTTTTATTTCAGTATATTATTTGCCACTCCATTATGAGACAAGTTTGAGTAAGTTGTGACTGTCTGTTCCCACAGGAAATTAATATGTGCAATAGAAGGAAAGAATATGTACATTTTTTTCCAATTAAAATATATATTTTTCTGAGGTGGAAATGTACAGTCCTGAAAATCTCTAATTGAAGCAGGATTGTAAAGGCCCCTCCTCAAGAGAACCCTGTAATGTTAAGAGTTTCCTCTTAACATCTTAACATTACAAACCCTGTAATGTTAAGAGTTCCTCTCCCCCTGTAATGTTAAGAGTTTCCTCTTAACATTACAGGGGGGGGTTTGGATGTGAGAGAATATGGATTCTCTCACATCCAACCCCCTGCCCCCCTTTATCACTGACATTATGTTTGTTTACAACTGATTTATCATCAGCTAATCCCTTCCCTCCGCAGTTTGTCTTTCCACATTATTGCAAACATGCCATCATCTCACACGTCTCAATACCCAGGGTGTTGTTTGTTCGGCACATCACTGAACAGAAGAGCCCCCTCATTTATCTTTCCTCTGCTTCTCAGTGGGTCTGTCAGATGATGATGCTGAGAAGCACCAGATTCCGGGAATTAATTATGTGTGTTAAGAGTGCATATATGTGCTGGTTTTGGCGTAGAGTCCAACGTTCACCCCAGCAGAGGTTTTACAGTCAGTTTCCACACTCAGACAAATGGGAAAGTGTGCATTCAATCAAGGTCACCTTGCACATTTACTCTTTTCTCCTCAACCTGTTCTTCATCCAGAACCTGGTGAGCCCACAGATAGATGAGGGACCGGTTGCTCTCCTTAGGGCTTTCCACACAAGTGGCCTCATCACACACACATTTGAGTGTGGTGGAGTGTGATGCATGACTGTGAAGATGCAAAGGGACAGACAGGGATTTTGACTCTACTTATTCCTCCCACACTCCCTCCTCCTGCTCGGCTGTTATCCTCTCATTGCACAGTGCCTCACAAAAGCGTTCATACACCTTCAACTTTATCGTGTTTCATCACGTTAGAACTGTATATATCAATGCATTATATTTGTATTTTATGTGACAACAAATCAAAGTAATGCAGAATTACAAAGTGGAAGAAAAAAGTATCATGTTTTTTACAAATAAAAATAAGGTGCATTCTCACCAGCCCTGTTCGGTCCACTTTAATTGGTTTGTTTAACTAGAAGGTTTGCTTCGTTTGGGGAGGTGTGAATGTGTAATCAAACTCTAAACTGGACCAAAGAAACCTAATTTTGGTCCACCTACAAACCAAGGTATTGATTTGTTTGAAATGAACTCTACAGCAGTTCGAATACATATGTGAAAGCCAAGCGAACCACAGATGTTTCAAAAGCTGGAAGTAGACTACTGCATGTGGTCTTTTACCAAAGACAAAAGAGAAATCTTACTACCACTAAACTCTGACACCACTCAATTTGTGCTAACATTTTGAAGGGAGTTGCATTCGTGTCTTCTTTGGTTCATTTCCTTCAGTGGTTCTTGGTGCAGTGTCATCAATGGTGAGGGGAGTAGACAGGTTTTTCAAAAGATTTGGATTGTTTGACACAGAGCAGTGGGAATGTGAACCACAGCAGCTGAAAATGTAGCAGATGTTGCAATTTTGGTCCCTATTAAACCACGTCTACTGGACTATCAGATTTTTAAAACAAAAAAGCCAGCTGTGAATCTACATTTATCCTCCTTTACTCTGAAATCTCTAAATCAAATCCAGTGCACCCAGCTATAATCAGAAGTCAACTCCTGTGCTTTATTTAATCTCAGTATAAATTCAGCTGTTGCATATGAACCTCATAGTTTTCTTAAAGAACAATAATAAACTAACAGCATCAGGGAGACCAAGCAACAAAGCAGATAAAACAGGAATAAAGATGTGGGGAAGTTAAATACAGGGTTAGGTTATAAAACCTTATCCTAACAATATGAACATTCCACCTAAACATAAAGATAACAGCTGAATTATTAGCAAATAATGCAAATTGGAGAGAGGTAGAAGAAGAAAATGTGAAAAAGTAGCCAGTTTGTACTCCAACAACCTAATAGCATAGCGGCATAGAGAGACAGTTCAGAACAACGTAGCCCTCAGAAAGAGGTAGAGGCAGGATCTGTCTTCATATGCATAGCTGATACATAGAGCAACATTCTTCCAACTGGAATTGCAGTGACTTGTTGGCTAATTACAAATTTATGCCACACAGTTTTGTATTTATTAAAAAAGCTTCCAGAAACTCCATATGTTGATATTTTTGTCTGTACATGACACCACATGTTTTTATGCATGTTTATTAACCCAGCCTGCTTCCCAAACCCCCCTGACAGGTTACATGCTGTGGTGGGAGGTGCCTAATGTTAGGTCAAGCCGAGTGGAGCGCGCCTTGTCCAACTCCACCCTGGAGTACCAGCTGACAGGCCTCACCTCCACCACTGCCTACACCATTCAGGTAGCAGCGCTGACGGGTGCAGGACAGGGCGTGGTCACGTCTTCCACTGTGTCCACCGGCGTCCCACCAGGTGCAGTAAATAAACAAGCAAACATGCGCGAGCCTGTGAAAATGGATGCGAGAGTCAGTACTCTTGTGCTGTGTGTGTGCTTGCGTGTGGGTGTGTATGTTTGTGTGTGTGTGCTTGCGTGGCAAAGTAAATATGAGTGATGAGCTCTCATGAAGCCGTTGCCATTCTTCAGGCTGATAAGTGGCTGTTTCTGTGCCTCCATGAATCATCGCCCACACTGCCGACACACGCTTTCACATTCTCACTCAGACAAAAAAGTCTGCCATTTACTGCGTCTCAGTTCTAGTCATTTTACTGTTTGTGTACTCTTTGCAAGGTTGCCTTTGTGGGCATGACAAGTTCACGTGACTGCCCAAGTTGCAGTCATCATTAGAGCTGATTTAACTGCAGACAAAAGATGCAACAATTAACTAGGCAGGGCATGAGACAATCAAAAGAAGGTTGGAAGAGAGCGAAGTGATGCCTAGACAGAAAATGCAAGTAAATGCAATTTTCTTAGAAGAAAAGACCAAAGTCTGTGACAAATGGACTGTGTGGCAGTGGTGAAGAATGGATGGGGGAAAAAGCCAGTCCCCATGCAAGCAGGAATTTTGTCCCAATATTATCTAATGACTAATTTATGAGTAAAAGCAGAAAAAGTGAAAGCAAGATGGATACAGACAGTTCTTAGATTCAGAGGTTATTGATTAATTCATGAAAGCAAAAGAAAGAGAGAGAGAAAGAGAGAGAAAGAGAGAGAGAGAGAGATATGAGAGCAATCCACCAAACATAGATTCCACTCTGGTTTACTTATTCATAAATTCATGGAGTTGAGAAAATTTTGTCATTCATCTAAGCCAGGCAGCTGATATCAACATTTTCAGATTATAACCTTTACAAGTTCCCTGAATGCATTTGGAGAAGAGAGGTGACATTTAGGTCGGGGTGGATTCTCTGGTGGTTCACACAAATGGTGCTCAGGTCAGAGGTTTACATACACTCAGAGTAGACATGAAGGCTATATTTTGTTTGGGCTTGAAATGTTCTATTTTAAATGTTAACCTCAGTATTTTTGATGTCTTTATGGTCATACTCCATGTAAGAAAAAATATTTACACTTTGCTTCTGTAGTCTGTTGTTCTTGTGTAGTCCCTGTTTGCTGTAAACCACAGATTGTATTATCACTAATGACTTTGGGAATTTCATTTGTGAGGCAATTTTCTTGCCTGAATGGACTGATAATAATAAAACATCTAATAATTTAGATGTTTTTTAGGAATAGCAAGAGGGTTTCCCCCAGAACACCTGCTAAGCCTGGTGGTAGGGGGCACATAGCAGCCCTCAATGTTTGTGTACAAAATGTTTTAAAAGGGACAGTGCTCAGTTCAGTGTGTCAACTATAACCAAGCTTATTTTGCTTTAATCGTCACCTTATCTGGTATATCACAAAAAAAAAAAACCTATATGGTTGAGTAATTAGCAATTTTTTCATAAATTTTTGCATTTTGTGGTGTACAAAAAGCATCGTCCTGAAATATTTGCAGAAATTCCAAACATTCAGTCTTGGTCTTGGAAGACCGTTCTGTACTCCATTCCTGGTAGCAACACTGGACTTGAACAGTTTTCAATTCAAGACTTGAATTGAAAGTGTTTACTTTGTGATCCTGCACCAAATTTTTGTGGACATTTAGGGCCTAATGATTCAAACTTGAACTTCGTTGGGAATTCCAACAAAAAAACAGTGCAGGCATAGGTGAATAATCAGTCCACTTTGAAAAAGAAGTGGTTCAAAAGCATCACTAAAATAAAATTTAGAACATTACATTCAAGCTTATGATTACTACGTGAGTATTTAACTAAAACAGTTGAATTCAGACTAAATCAAGCAATAGCTGAGTCGCTTTACAACTTTCTGTTAAAGTGTAAAATCCACTTGATAGTTTTTAAGCCTTAGAGACACCATTTGGTTTTAGAAATGGCCTTTACAGATATGTTAACGTCATGTTCAACAACGATGGCACTTCAGACTAAATCATTGGATTACTGTAAATCTTCGAACCTCAAATGTTAATCAAACGTATCACAGAAAAGTGCTTCTGCTGTCTTTGTTGAGTTTGACTTGGGCTGCTGAGTGCAGAATAGATTGTATTTTCAGTTTTATTGACAGAAGCAAGCTGTCAAGTATTTGATTGATTAGCACTAGATTTTAAAAACTGTTGTTATACATTGAACTTGCATGACTAATGCCAATTTCATTCAGCAGCTGTCAGTTGTCTGTTCGGAGGACTGGCTGTAAATTATGTGTGGCAATTGAAAGTCTGACATCTAAAAACCATTTATATGAATATTTAGCTGTGGCTGAATTGTGCAGATGAAAGAGCTTATTGTTGCTGTCCGATTTATTCCCGGTTATAAAAAGCACAGTGTGGAGGAAATAATTGTTCCTATGTTGTTGTTGTTCTGCCCCAGCCTCAGAGCAGCTTTCGGTTTTAATGTGACAGAAGCAGCTATTCAATGTGCAGTCGGTGCTTTTATATCAGCGAGATGTCAGTGAACAAGCGTGTGTTACATCAGTGAGGCTATTGTCACATTTTTCTGTATTGCTAGCTAAATCTGTGTCCAATTATTCTCTCCTCATGTTATTGATACCCTGAAGCTTGACGTTCAGGTGTTTACTATTTTTCCACTGGGGATAGCAGGTGTTGCTTAATTGTGTTTCCTGACAGCTCAAAAGGAAGCTTTTCATACTGTGTTTATAGGTTTGAGTTTTTTGCCTTAGAAATATGACATAATGACCGTGCTCATGAGGTCAGAGGTCATCCTACCCCCTTTATCTGCACAATCTTCTTCTTTCAGCAGTTTGATTTGCAACAATCGGTTTCCAAATCAGCAAACTCTGAAGCATTGGTCAACTCTCCTCTCTTTTTTATTTTCTCTTTTCCCTAACCTTTCACCAATATACCTCCAACACAACATCAGTGATCCTTAATTACAGTTGCACAGTTTATATCATTTATATAATTTCCATATCTATAACCATAAGTTTCTCTGATTTAGCACTCATGTATAATATTATGATAATCATAACTTATTAGTTACTCTTATTATAATCATAATTTGAGTTATTATTAGTGTTCTTCTGAAAAGAAAACAGGAATCATCCATTATTCTAATTTTTGAAACCAAAGTTACAGTTGTTCATTCTTACAAGTAAAACAATGTTAATATAAGTATTTTGGTTTATGTCTTATTACCCCATTTGTTTAGACTTCATTCTTTAAAACTTTCATGCATTGAAATAAGGAATAGTCTAAACTATTTTGTAAATCTGAAGGCTTGAAACTTATTCCTCCTTTTTCAGGAAGCCTGGTGTTCCTGTTTCATGGCTTGGTAACTCTCTCACTGCCTGACTGATTTCTTATGATTAAATACAAAAAGAAACAGAATTAAAGCAAAGTTTACATGAGACAAAACACAACAAACACAATGTGACTGATTTTATTGAAGTTTGAGTCCAACGTTGAGTCAAGATGTTACTTTGCGTGATTAATTTTAAAGGTAACTTAATGTTCTGTTACTGTTAAACTAAAATCTCCAGCATGGAGAAATGGGATGAGCTTAGGTTTTCTTGACAACATGAAGTGGACCCTCAGGGCATTCTGGGTAAACATAAGCAAAACATGTCAGGCTTGTCTCATGCTGAGCAGATTGTTGAAGAGTGTTTGACACATTTGCAACAGAGAAATCCTACAACCACTAAAATCTGACACTGCTCCATTTTTGTTTACATTTTGTTAAGTTGGAAGTTACGCTCGGTGCCATGTTGAGATGTTTTTGTATCGTTTCCTACAGTGGTTCTTGGTGCAGCGCCACTACAGGGGAGGGGGTAAACAGATTATAATTTTGGTCCCCAATTGAACTGACTCTACCAGACCATGAGTAGATTTTAGTATGTCCCTGTCGGCACCCTTCAGGAAACTTTGTCAACTAGACAGAATTTCTCTATGGCAACCAAATTCCTGGACTCTCTCACAACCTCACTCACTCCCAGTAGTTTTCTGTAAGATCTAGGTTTAAGGACTGAAGCCCCACCCACACTGAAAAGCTTTCTTGCAAAATGGGGTGTTAGTTTCACAGACATCTGACTCCATACCAGACCATTTCCAGAAAGGGTTTTATTCTCTTAGAAACACACACAACATTCCATAATGCTATTTTTACTCCCCCAGCCCATAAGTGGCAATAAACATGAAGTATGCGACACAAGAATTGCAGGTAACAAAGCGAGTGGAGTCTTCTGTGTAAGTGATGACAAAGTTGAGCTTCTTCTTCATGTCACATTGAATTGTAGTTATGTGTGACACATACGAGGCGTTTGGGGTTATAGGTCAGCGTTTTCTCAAAAAAAAAAAAAGAATTTTCATTGTAGAGTCAGTTTGAAAAAATGCTTCTTGAGTGGATGAAGCTGAAGAAGTTTGCTCATGTGTCTGGTGAGCCATTCCTGTATTTTGGATTGTTATCCCACTAAATAGAGACATTTGTAGTTTTCTTCTAGAGGTTTCTGTTCTTTACTTAAAAATTCCTTGTTTTTCAAACAGTTCATCATGTGATGCACTCTAACAACATTCCAAGGCCCTGTGGAAGTGAAACAGACCCACAGCATTTCTGCTCCTCTACCATAATTAATAGTGTGAATTAGATGCTTTTCCATCTCTTCCTTCTTGGCATGCTTTTGCTTGCATTACTCTAAAAACATAAGTTATCATTCAGTGTATTTATACTCCAGAGAAACAGAAACACTTGAATTAATAATTAGAAGCTTCTAGAAAATGCTGGTTCTCTTCCAAAGAAACTATATTAGTCATTTTAGACCCCAGACCTAATGAAAACATCTGATGAGCTGAAAAGAAAAATGCATAAGAAACCCCACAGTCTCTATGCCCCACCTTGGGAATTGTTATAGGGGATGAGTGAGAACTGCCCTACAGGAAATGGGGCCTCTGCAAAATATGACTAGTATCAATAGTATCTTTGGTTGCCAGCAATTTTGAAACCAGAGACATTTGCTCTGCTGAATAAGTGTACTCAGATTACAGTTTTTTCCTCAAAAATGTTAAATGTGAGATAATTCTATTGCAAAAAAGAAAAGAAAAAAAAGATTAATTCAAGACTGCTCAGTCCTTGTTCCCAGGGGACCCAACAAATTTGTTCATGACTGTATATTCTGCTGATGTTCTGATTGTTGTTGTGTTATGAAGATTTGTCCTGAGTTATCAAGAAGAGGGGGGGTAGGAGGTGGTTATCATTTCCCTGTGAAGTCTTTGTGTTTCAGCTTCTCATACCTCTCCCCTGACACAGCTGGTCATCCAAACTGCCTGCTTCCTGCCTCTTATTATTCCCATGGAGGTGGAATAAAGTCAGAATAAGAATGGGTCAAATGTAATTTCATAGCCTTGCTGCCTGTTCAGACATTTACATGTGTTAGAAGGAACATGATGTATGATGCATTTTTTCCCCCTCGTCCTGACTGCTCTTCAGATTTATCTTTCTCCATCTTGTATTGTAGGCCTTGGGAAAAAAAATAATTAATTGCTCTGACACAGCAGAAAGAAACAGACATAAGTGTAAATCCTTTACTTAAGATTAACTTTCTATTTTTAAATTTCCTGTGTCAAACAGTTTAAAGAATAAAGTGCTTGTGGTAATTTTCTGTCTTTATTTCCGCTCCTACCCGTTATATGCCAAACACATAATTGGGAACACTATTTTCTGTTTTTGCCTTTTATCCTTTTTAGTTAAAGGGTTTTGGAAATATGAAGCGTTGTAGTTCTAACTAAAGTTATCAAAGCAATAAATTTCAACTATATCAGATACTGAGTGTGTCTGAGATTGTTTTTGACCCAAACATAGGCATCAACCAAGCTGTATGGACTGTATGAGGGCAGCACTAAGGCAGGCTAAATATTGTAGAATTACATGTTAATACAAAAATGTCCCACTTTGCATAGATTCATAAAGATAGAACCCTTGTGGCCTAATATTGTCAATTTATCTGCATAGAAGTTGATTAGGGTTTAGTTACTGTTTAAACAACGCTAAAAGTATGACATTTTAGCATCATACATTTATGACTTTAAAGCTATAAGACTTTTAGTCAACTTTCAGAGGTCATCAAAATGCATGTAATCTGCAACAGTAAACCTCCCAGACCACAAACACTAAGGTTACTTATTTAAATATTAGCTTCTTCATGGATACGAACAGCCCAATGATGCTGTCAGTCTGTGCTTTCCTATTGAGATGTGCTCCATTCTACTCAGTATGAATAAACTGTAGGAAACTGTTAATCAGTTCACGGCTCTGATGACCACTATTTAGTGGCAAAGCAACAAAACCAACCCTGTGCTTCCACAGCTATGCTCCATGTAGGTATTCGTAACCGATCATCCTGTAGTGTGTGGTGTGTTATGGTAGATCGTTGTGGCCACTCCGATCTAAATCAGGGGTTTTCCCCGACTGGGAGCGTTAACACAGCCTGTTGAATGTGACAGGTAGCCAATCAGAAGGATTCCCTCCAGGCTTTCTGAGGGGAAATTACAGAGGGGAATCCCAAACAGCTGGCACTGCTAACCCAAAGTCCAACGGACATTGGAGATGAAATGTGGAAAAAATATTAATGTTTATAAAACATTTCGTGCAAAGAATATATAAATGACAAAAGACTCAACTCCAGTGCTCTCCACTGACCCTCCCTTCCTCATATCCTTAGAGTAATGCCCAGTGCACACTACACATCTTAGAGCAGTTGGCCGATTTTCGGCCCATTTTCAAAATCTGAGACCACAGATTAGCCGACAGAAATCCTAGGTATAACGGTTTGATCGGGTTCGATTGTGCCACGTGGTGTCCAGCAATGGCTACAAGTTCAGTTAACTAATTTTAAAACCAGGCATTAATCAATGCTTTACTACAATCTACCTGCAAGGCATGTGGCTCTCGTGTCAGTCCTGACTGAATGAAAACCATTATAACCTATTTTTAAAGAACAGCTGAAAAGTTACCGGGTTTATCAAATGCGGTAGCAGTTTCACTCCAACTCCTCCTCTTGTCATTCGGTGTCATCAACAGAAAGAGAAAAAGGCTGGAAGAGATGATAAAGCCGATAATTAAAATGACGTCGATAATTTTAATTTCTCATACATTAATTGATTTATCGGGGACAGGCCTACTAATGATAACGCTGATAAATGATGGAGTCAGAGTGAGACTGACAATTAGGGCAGAAAGCCCTTGCTGCTGTAAGTGATTGTGAAGGTAACAACCTTCAAAATAAACAGATACACAGATGTTGTGCAGGATTGTTGCTGAATACATCTCCATGGATTTTTGTTTACACTGTTAAAAATTATTAGCATGCTTCAGATAGTTTTAAACCTCTACGTATTTTAGTACAGAATGATTCTTTATTTGTCCCTCAGTAATTTTGAGACTAAAAGGTACATAATTATATAACGGATGTCAACAGCAGAACTTTATTAAAAAATTGTTTTTTCCCAATTATTGATTTTGTCTTAAATATGAAAGTTAAAATATTGTCATACTGTAATTAATTATTTTTTTTTAATCTCAACTAGAAATAAATCTGTGATTTAAAAAAAAAAAATCTGTTTCAAAACTTAGGTCAACTAACAAGTACTTTTCCTCTTTTGGTATGGAATTTAAAATATTATCATCCAGACAAACCTAGTTTTCCTGACAAGATTTGCTGATTTTAACACCTTTTTTTTTCTAGCTCAACTTAAAAGTCTGTACAGAAAATGTTAGTTTTGAAGCATATTTCTTTTAATGCACCCTGCTGAAGTAATCTGTCATGCTGTGATGCTTCTGTCCTTTTCTTCTTGAGAAAAACGATGGCCTCTGTCAATAAAGTGCAACAGTACCTAGAAGCAGAGGTGTATTTTATCTCGATGGATCTGTGAGCACCTACTGAAATGTTTCAATTGCAGTACACCAACTTCTCTTTTCATAAATAACATTATGAAGGAAATGCAACCACATGTTTTGGTCCAGTAATATTTTATATACCAGTAAAAGTATATAACCTTCACGAGTGGAAAGGGAGTTTCAGGTTAACGGCTACATTTTGTGTGTTTCATTGTGCATTGTGTTTCTGGGTTTGATTTGATGTAAAGCACTTTGAAATCCCTTGCTGCTGAAATGTGCTATACAAATAAAATTTGATTGATTGATTGATTGATTGATTGTTTACGTACATGCGTAAAAGCTGCATGTACGTCTCAACAAAAACTTCCTGGAAAATATAAATTTGCTTCAACATTTCAGCTCAAAATATGAAACTGTTGAGGGTTCATTACACAGAGTATTATATTAACATGTATTTCTGTTATTTAGATAATTATCAAAACCTTATATATTCAGTTTCTCAGAAAATGGAAATATTACATGAAGCCAATAAAAAATATTTTTTCTGACATTTAATGTTGTAGCCTACAAAGCATATTACATATTGAGGCTGTGACTATATTTCTGGAAATTTGTGAGGACCCCTGATTCTATTAATATTCTGGAAACCTATAATCCCCACTACCTGTTCTAAGATAAGTGGAAGACAACTATTAGATGAACTTGAAAGCTTCCCACCCTGTCTGAAGTGCCAATACTTGGTGTAATAGTTGTGGTATTGGACTTGATAAGACAGGAACCTTGCCTGACCTAAACCCCGAAGAGAATCTTGGAGGTATTGTGAAGGAGAAAATGAGAGACAGTTGATACCGTCTTGTGTAGGTGGTGTAGTGGGAGCTAAGTGTAAGCCCGTAGCTGGCAGGGAATTTCTTAAAAACTGAAAATCAAAGACTAAAAAATGGTAGGCAACATGAATACAATGCTAGGACAGGAAGTCCTGGCAACAAACGGAGAGTCCAGCTAGGAACTGTTGAAACAGGGAGCCAAGATATGGGTAGATGGAGTAGAGAAAGGCAAAACACAAGAAGAGCACAAGCCAAGAAAATTATAAACCAGAAAAAGTTATAGGATCAAAAAATAAATTAAAGACAACACAGGAAAAAAAACAGAATCAACTTCAACATATGAAAAACGTACCGTAAATTACAGAACAATAGTTTTAAATGAACATACTCAGAACTGTGAAGCTCAGTGAAGTTCAGCCAAAGTTAAATGAATCTGGGCTTCCATTATTCCAGTTATTATGAATCGAAGGCAACTCTACACAGGTGAGGGCTTATCTGTAATATGAAGGAACTCAGTGAAATTTTATGAATATTCTTACATTCTTAGGTGCTTTTTAGCTCTAAGCCATTATAAAACATCATTCATAAAGATAAAAGAAATCGTGAAATTTATCACTGTGTGTAATGCTGTATATAGTTTAGAAGTCTAACTTTTTAAATTGAATTTCTGAAATAAATGATCTTTTAGGTGATATTTTTCCTGTTTGCAGAGCTTCCTGGGGCTCCCTCCAACCTGGTCATCTCTAACATCAGTCCTCGAACAGCGACGCTCAGGTTCTGCCCTGGTTCTGATGGCAAAACCGTCATATCCAGATGGATCGTTCAAGGACAGGTGTGTTTGTGCTGAGAGTGGACTTTAGTGGTTACCGTCAATGGCAAAACACAGCAAGAGGAGACCTGTTCTGCAACATGCTCCGTATTTAACAGGTGGTGAAGAAGGATGGGAGGGAGGAGGCATGGAGAGTCGTTTACCAGAAAGACAACGAGCCAAATGCAGACACGCTGGAGATCCCCAGCCTCACTCCCTTCACTCAGTACAGGTGAGCAGCAAACATACAAAGCACTTCTGAACACTTTCACAGGCTCACACATCAGTGTGCGCACATTCTCCAGCTTACACAAATCTCACTCTTCTGCAGTTTTGCAGTATCGCAAGGCCCAGGTGAAGTTCGATAAATCACACAGGCACACAGAGAGACAGTTCCATCTGAGACTTTTCTGTTTGTCAGCACCTTCACAGCTGCAGCATGCAGATCCTTATTACCCTCCTGCAAACTGGCTAGAGGAGAGGGGAGGGGGAAGTAAGAGGCATAAGGAAGCAGAGGGGAAAGGAATGCTGATGAGAAAGTTGGAACGGCAGCAGAAGGCATTAAACTACAGGACGAGCGGAGAATAAGAGACAAGGAGAAGAGGAGAGAATCTGTTTTCTCTTTGATAAGGAGCTCTTCTCTCATTTTCTTTATGTCCGCTTTATATGAATGTCCAGTCATCCTAATATTCAGGATTCATACAAAGTGTGGAAAAATAAGGAGTTTATTCTTCTGGTTCTGGATTATAATGGAGAAATATTCTTATTTCCAGACTTTATGTCTTGTTCTACTGCTTAAAAATTCGTCCTTCCATCCATCTGGAAATATCTGTCAAAAAGATAACTTGAACTTTTGAGGTTTTAGTTTTGTTTATGGAACTTTAAAGCATTAATTTTGATTAATAAATTCTACATATCTTAGAATTAAGATATGTAGTCCTTTACATACAAGGACTTTACATACAAAGTCCTTGTATGTAAAGGACTTTTTTACATACAAAAGTCCTTTATATCCTTTACATACCCACATCCCTAAGCAAATGGATTGATGACAAAGCTGCTTCTCCTGGCCCACTGGCAGCAGAAACACCAGAGAATTATGATGGGGAGAGGGGACAAAAAGTGCTCCTGACTTTTTATAAGGGTGTCCACAAAACCTTTTATTCAACAAATACTATTATAGCTAAGTCACAGGAGTGTGCCTCTAAACCTCCTTAATCCAACTTTTGATCAGATAAGCAACCAACGAAAGCTGTAAAAGTTTGAATCAATGATCATTACCACTGCTTGGTGGAGAGAAGGGGGCATCAGCAGGGGGGCAGGCTGTTTGCAGGAGGATCTTAAGAACCTGCCTGTTCATTTTGATTAATTAAATACAAACCCTATGATTAACTTGTTTAAAAGTTTTAATTGAGTCCCACAACTAGTTTTAATTTAAAAATTTAATTAGTGAATTCTGGAAATGTAACTTTTCAGAAGTCTGATATTTTGATATGAAAATATGTTAGAAGCTAACACAGCTCTCATAGTCACAGGCAGAGCCACTGGGATGCCAGATGAAGCATTGCACTTGTCTGTATATCTCGTTTCTTCTTCCATCTTGCTTTCACTTGTTCCCCATCGCAGGGATAACAACTCAGATGTACTCTCTCAGGCAAACTATGCCAATCACACATTTCATCAGTTACAGCCACACCGAAGCATGGCTGTATTTAGAAGCAGAGAAAGCAACAAACTCTCTCTCATGAATGTTTTTGTGTTTACAAGTCTACATGTTTAGACATAGCTGTTTTACTGACTCACTTGCTGCTCTCAGACAACTAAAGAAGTTCTCATGAAGAGCTCTTGGATGTTGATTTTTACTGTTCAATAATTTAATAGCAAAAACATTTCTAAAGTTTGGCACTATGCCTAACTTTTAAAGATTTTAAATCAGACTTTCCTTTTACTGATCTTGTCAGAGGTAAGGTAAAATATTTACAACTTTTCTGACATTTTTACCAGACAGTAAACCATGATGGCTCCAACATTGCTGGGTTTCTTTAATTAATTTAAATTTAGTTTAATTTTAATGAAATTCTTTAATTAATTTAAATTTAAAAATGAGTGCCTCTGTCACCAGGTTGTATAGGTTGTTTGAGTAAAACTGCTGTGTTTAGTCTACTACAACAGAACAATGCTAGGGCTGTTGTAAATGATTATTTTAATAATCAAGTATTCTATTGATTATTCTTACAAATAATTGAGTTAATAAATATTGGATATCAAGATTGGCCCAAATATTCTCATTTGTTCATCCCTACAATTACTTTAATATATTTTAGAAAATTAACCTGTAACAATAATAGCTCACTTTTTAAATTAACTAAATTAATTAAATTATATCCAATTTAATAATAAAAAGGCAGGCTCACAAAATCACTTATGAAAAAAAATTATATTCCAGTTTGTCATTAATGTATTCATCTACTATCAATTTAATAGGTGAACTCTCACTTTGCTCAGATATTCATAGCTTTTATCTCCATGTTAGTGACAGAATTTGGCACCTTCATCAAACACAGAAACGCTCCTCAAATTATTGAACATTTGTTGTGACTAGGATGATATGAAATTTACTTTACAGTTCATCCGTAAAACTACATTTACCCTAAGCATCGACTACAGAAGTGCCACCCGCTTTGTTCCATCTGCTCCATCTGCATAAATTTTCTCACTCACTGTTCCTCACCTTTCGCTCTGAACCAGCCACCAAGCAGCTGGTCCAGGAGGAGAAAGGCTGTCGTATTCCATGCATCGTGCCAGTCAGTTTAAGGATGCTTGTTGATCCCTAGAAAAATAAAAAAAATCCAGTCATTACCGAGCTTAAATTGGACGTTATGCTGCTAGCACTTAGCTTTAATCTACAGTTCATAGGAGCGAAGTGAGAGCATTGTGCAACACACATAATCACCGGCCAGAACATGGTGTGCTAAATAACAAAACATAATTTAATGAAACTTTGAGGCAGGTAATTTTCCTCGAGGACTTTTAATAATCGAGGTATTCGAATCATTTGAAACAGATACGTTTGAGCCCAGTATGGTCAGTCCAAACTGCCGAAATTGGTTCTCATTATCGCAGTGGCTTGACATAAATCGGGTCATTGCTGTCCTCTGCCTCATATCGTCCACTCTATTTATTGAGCGATTTGTCAGAATTTTCGTATTTATAATCAATTAAGATTAGGCCCTTTGAATTCTGCAAGCTTGATCGCAATACATGCGTACTGGTCAGAATGGGAGCACATCCACACATACGACAGATGTGAGAGGACTGATACTTCATAAAATTCCATTTGAAAATAGAATTCAGTTCATCACATCTACACCCATATTTTCCATTATATTAGTGTTGTGCTGCAAGATAGAAAACAGTTTTACAACAGCTTTAATAACAATCAAATTCTGAATCTATGACTGTAAGGAACCTGATCAGGACAATGTATTTGGAATAGGGAGCATCAGTCCTTTGTTACAAGTGAGACTTTCTGGGTGAGTTCAGAGCAACAGATGATTACTACACTTGAAGAAGCTTGTTGCTAACTCACTGGAACACACTGATTTTTACATAAAACTGTTGTTTTTAAAGTTTGACTTTTGTGGTCTCCAGGTTTAGGATGCAGCAGGTGAACATCGTTGGTTCCAGTCCAATGAGCGCCCCCTCTAGGCTGATTCAAACACTACAGGCTGCCCCTGACACCTACCCCTCCAACCTCAGCCTCGTGTCTGTGACACAGACCAGTCTACATTTTAGCTGGAAGGTACCAAAACACACATGGACACACACGCCAAATACATGCTTGACTCTGAAAACCATTAACCTTCATTCTGCTCCTTTACAGTCATTTAAGCGATGCTAATTTGACAGGGAGTTCTTTACTTCCTTTTTTTGCAGGCCTTTGTTGTGTCCTTGCATCTTGGTTTTTTAGCATACTCACTGAGCAGCAGCAAGACTGAACATGTTGAGTGGCTGACAGCCTGTAATCATTGTCTCTCCTGGTTATCATTGCTCACACTAATCTCTGTCACATTTCCCACTCATCACCTTGGACTGGAACCAGCACAAACTGCTATATAATGTTGTTCTCTAAGTCTTTCTTTAGTTTTCTCTCTTCTCTTCTTCCCTCCATCCCTCTTTCACTCCCACCCATCCACTCTTCTATAATAACATAAATGGAGAGCAAAGCATTTTTCCATTTAAGAGTTGGAATGAGAAAAAGAGCCTGTCAAATCAGACACAGACACTGAGACAGTACAGACTACAAGTGCGGAATGCTAATGAGACCTCACCTGTATGTAGTGCCTTGCCTGAGCTATGCTGGTTTTCTGCTATAATGGGACCATCACAATGGTTTTAGCTAAGGCTATTATTCTAAGCGGCATTTTAAGGGAAATAAAACTAATGTGACATTTTGTATTATGGCTCCTAAATGCTAAGCTGTGCTAAATCACTGAGGTATTTAAAATGACTGGGTATCTCAAAGACTTTCACTCTGTACAGCGTGGGACGGCTTCTATGTACATTGTTTGTAAAAATCGTCTGTCCAATTAGGTACAAACTGTGGATAGTAACAACACCTACCTAAAGTGATTACAGGACAATTTCTTCCTGAAGTAATACATTAATAAGGGTCTGAGGTGATGCAGAGCAGTTGAAATGGCAGAGACGCAGTATGCAGGTAAGGAGAAGAAAGTGGAAATGTGAAGCAGATTGGAATGTATCAGGCGAAGTATAAAGCACATACAGTTTTTTCTGCTTGAAATTGTTTGAGGGATTCCAAGCCAGTTTCCTTAATGACATTAATGAGATCTCAAGATCTCGGCTTTGACTGAGCCCAGAAATTTCTTCTTTTTCAGCCAGTCCTTATTCAATTTACTGGTATGTGTTGAACCATTATCATGACTCATTACATTTCAGTAGAAGGTCCACTTCTACTTCATTTTTAGATTATTATTACAACCTTCAACTTTTTTTGACACACATGAGCTGGCCAGGAGCTTTTACCTCAACACAGTATCTGTCCTTTCACAAACCAAATGGAGACTGCAAGAAGGTATTTTAATCCTGGCTTGAAGTGTTTTGTGAAAGGATCTTGCCAGGGCAAAATGAAAGTCCTGTTGTGGGAGTACGGGTATTATTAATATCATGTTTATTTATTTAACCGGTCAAGAAACCAAAGGCCTTTTGAAATAGAAGAAAAGGAGGGAGGAACAAAAACAACATTTAAAATTCCCCAGATTAAACAAAATAAACATCTAAAACCAATAAAAAAAAAGTGCAGTACTTACAAAAACATGATGCTCATACAAAAGGGGATTTTATAAGCTATGAAGCAACCAGAGATAATTGGTTGCAAAGCCTAGCAGAGAGCAGCATATGTCTTTAAAATGATCTTTGATCCAAGCTTGAAAAGCTGCTTTGGAGATGAAAGTATCCAGTTTTTGGATTTTTTTTTTTTACTTCATTCCAGTCTTTGGCCGCAGCAGAGTGAACAAATGAAATGCATGATACAGAAGTAGTTTTTGGAAGTGGTAGCAAAATCACACTTCAGATCGAGTGCTGTATACAGAGGATAAGAAAGAATACATATAGTTAAGTCCATAATTATTTACAGTGAGAGTGTTGGCTGTGAGGGAGCCAAAGATTAGACTGATTGTTAATAACATGTTGATAGCACATCAATGATAAAGCAACAAAAATGCAAAAAACTTAACCAGTTGGAAGAATGATTAGACAATAAATATTTGTTTGCAAATATTTATTGTCAATGATTTGTATCAGTTGACAATAAATATTTGTCAACTGATTATTGGCAAGTCTATTTATTGCATTTTCAAATAAATTTTATTAAAAACTGATTAATCCTTTAACTCTCACCCCAAATATTGTCACATGCAGGTCAATGGGTCATTGAGGACACCGGCATCCTCATGGCAGTTAATAATTTTTCTTATCAAAATGTATATGTTTTTATTTTGAGATATGCAGATCTAATTTATTTTCAAACACTAATCTTGAATCTAATTCTGTCAGTGGTATGAATAATCTTGAGCATAACTTTAGTACACTGTAAAAAAATTAACTTAGGGGGTTATCAAATTAACAAATGAGTATCATGTACATTTAACTAAATAATTTCATGTTTCAAACAAAAACGTGATACAATCATGTTGGAAAAACAAGAAATTCAACCACTTCACCTTTATGAAATTTAATCATGTTGAGATAACATGATTCATTATAGTCAGACTGATCTTGTGTTGAAGAAAATGAGTGAGATCACGGGATATCACACAAGACCACGTGAGACAATCGTTTTTTGTTTGAATACGTGTTGTTCAAGTTGAGATAATGTGATTCAATTTAGTCAGATTCATTTCCCTCCAAAGAGGGTCTAGCGAGATCAGGGGATCACGCGAGATTATGGAGGATCACACGACATAACTGTTTTGTGCCTTGGAAAACTTCAAAGCGGTTTTGGTTACACATTAAACTATAGATATTTGTTTTTCTCTGCAGGGCACTATTGGCATTTAAAACTGTAAAAAGTATTTTTTTTTTTTTAAATGTCTTTGAATTAACGTAATTAAATCATGGAAAGGATTTCCACACGATTAAATAGCTTTCTTTCAGCATGAAGCAGGTTTGTTGAGCTAACTTAATTTTTATGAGTTGGATCAACTTAATAAGTAGGTATCACTGTAAAATAACTTGGTTTCTCGGGCGTGCTGTGGTGGCACAGGGGTTTAGCATACTACACGCTTGGAGGCCTTAGTCCTTGACGTGGACGTCGCTGGTTCGACTTCCCGGTCCCGGCGACCTTTGCCGCATGTCATAACCCTGTCTGCCTACTGTCTCAAAATAAATACGAGCCACCAGCGCCGCAAAAACTCTTCGGAGTAAAAAAAAGGTTTCAGCTAAATTGCCATTAATCTTAGTCAAGTAAATTATTTGGTCCAAAGCATTGTAAATTAGTTGGCCTGGCTCTTTTGAATTACATTTGGTTCAACTATAGTAAATGCAATTGAATAAACCTTAATAAATTAAATTGAGCCAACACATTTGCTTTAAATTGGAATAACCATAATAGATTACGTTGAGCCAACACTTAATAGAATAACCATAATAAAATAAGTTGAGCCAACACTTAATAGAATAACCATAATATATTAAGTTGAGCCAACACTTTTGATTTAGAATCAACCATAGAATAACCATAATAACATAAGTTGAGCCAACACAATTGCTTTACATTGGAATAACAATAATAAATTAAGTTGACCTAACACATTTTTTAATTTTATTTTTCTTTAAATAGGAGTAACATAATTACATGGTGCTGAAATAAAGCAAAGTAATCAGGTGGAAATCCTTTCCATGATTTTTTTTTATGTTCATCCAAAGAGTTATTTTTTTCAGTGTACAGTTGTCGTTAAAGGAGCTGTGGAGGTGAAGTGTGCAGACAACAGAAATAATCTTTTTGGTCAATACTAAGAATAAGGATAAAATGTCATCCCAAATGTCTCAGAAATATTCCTGAAAGCAAAATAGTGGTCCTCTGAGCACATGCTTTCATTCAGATTGATGCAATCAGTTCTTTTATTTTTTACAAGCTAGGCAACATTGCAGTAACAAGTGAAGCTTAACACATCAGACTTGCTCTTTCCCTCAGTCTCTAACTGCTTGCTTTCTTTCAGCTTCTTCCACAGTCAGAGTACAACAGCAGCCCAGAGACTGTGGGCTACCGAATCCGTGTTTGGAGGACAGATGGAGATGGGGAGGACAGAATTAAGGACATAAAGGGTGGAGTTGGAACCACTGAAGCTACAATAGAGGGGCTAAGTCCCTGGACCCACTACCAGATTCAGATCCAGGCCTCAAACTCCATAGGACCAGGACCATGGAGCCAAACAGTCGCAGCACGCACCGCCGAGGCTGGTACAAACACAGAACTCATTCACTCTGTTTTCCTGTTTTTAAGCGTCCAACTGAGAGGAGTTTGACATATTACTTGCTGGGCATAAGAAGGCAGATGGATGAGAAATAGAGTGGTATAATTACTTTTCTGTGTCCTCCTCTCATTTTGCCACCTCTCCCTGGCCTTTACTCACTCCCTCAATTTCACAGAGGGAAAGATTGATGGAGAGAGGGAGAGAGATGACTGAGGTAAAATCGAAGATTGGTTCAGAGAGTCAAGTGGCACTGAGCGGCGTGTTTGTGCGCATGTTTCTTTGTCTGTTTTTCAGCTCCGTCTGGATCTCCAGAAAATGTAACTGCTGAGGCAGTAAGTTCCTCCAGGATCATGCTCACCTGGTCTGCTCTTCCTGAGGCACAAAGGAATGGAGTCATTATTGGGTATAAGGTGAATCAAAACTCTCAATTAGCTATAGAGACTCTCAAATCAACCTTAATGTTCTCACTTGACCCCTCACCCCATTATCATTTCTTCCAGTACAATCCACACACTTACAACCACACAGACCTTCACACAAAAAAAATCTGATACAGGCAGGAGGAACATGATGCAATATTCTGTAACTGTTCCAGTTAGTTCCTCCTCCACTATGACTTTTAAAAAGCACCATGCAGCAATAATTGTGTTTAGGGAATGCGTTGAATTAAGAAAGGCTTATTTTCCTTGATAATTCAGCAGTAGGCGTCAGGTCCTATGTGAAACAATGATTAGATTATTATTTTATCAAAAACAAAGGGGGTTAATGACTACAGTCTGTGGGTTTTGGAAGAATCTTCTGTAACTGAAATATATAAACTGCTGTTTGGCAAAAATTCAAAAGTTTTGTGTGCAAAGTCACAGTCTGAAAAGTTTTGACAGTTAAGTCCAGACTCTCAACCCACTTAGAGCAACAGATGCTGCAGATTATTCTCATCCTTTGTGTTCAAAGTAAAGTAAAGAGGAAAAGTCTGTCATGTTGTAAGGCCAAATGGTAACATGGCTGATCTATTTAGACATGCAGGTCTCTAAGAACACACATGCCTGGTACCTTTTGGTCTAATTTTCAGCATAGGCGAAAAAGATGTTACTTTGCTAGTCTTAACAAACCAAAACAAAAAATGACACTAAATTATTGAAATACAGTTACATTTAAAAACATTTGAATGGTGCAATATTTTTGTCACACAATTCCGAAAATGAAACTATAGCTTTATTACATGTGAAGTGACACGTTTCAAGCTTTTATTCTTTATATTTTTGATTACTGCTTACAAATAGTGTAAACCCAAAATTCAGTGTCAGAATATTACATTATTGTGAAACAGTTATATATATACTTGGAACACGTGGTGCCACACTCTAATCAGCTAATTAGCTCAAAAGTTTTCCTGAGCCTCTAAAGGTGCTTTTCCACTGGAAATTCACTCACTATGCAGTTAATGTGTAGTTCGGTTCTACCCCAGGTAGTGAGCTGTTGAGTGTCGACTTGGAGGGACACTCAACAGAGAAGTCCAGTGTGAAGTTTCCACGGTCAGAGATGATGGAGTGCCGTGGCATCTGCTGGGTTTTATCAAGTCCACAGTGACCATGGCAATCTACCATTCATAAATGCTTCTGCTGACAAGCTCTGTGGCGATCTTAATTTACTTCTCTGCGCTGCCACTGTTACCAAAATTTGGTTCAATGTCCATGGTGTTGCTGTGCTGGACTGGCCTGCTATTTGTCCTGACCTGAACCCCATAGTCTGTGAACTATCGTCAAGAGGATGATGAGAGACATCAGATCCAATAAGGCAGCTGTCCTGAAGGCAGCGATCAACCCCATCCCCTCCTTCCACCTCAGACACAATGACCCTGAGTGATCCATGCAAAACAGGTCAACCAAGCACTGAATACATTTCAGAATCCTGACATTTCTTTTTAAAATATAATTTTTTTAACGTTCGTATGTAATAATTCAAATTTTCTGAGATACTGAATTTTGGTCTGTAAGTCAGAATAATCAGAATGACAAGAAATATAGACTTGAAATATTTCACATGTTCTGAATATCATGAGTCATCCTTTCTGAAATGAGTGACAAAGCATTTTGAACTTTTCAGGATATTCTAATGTTTTTGCCTATGTACTGCCCCTTTCTCAATCATTGGCTGTTGCAGATATGCAGATATGACATTTCCACCTTTTCAAATGCTTTTAACTGAAGTGCTTACAAATTGTATTATTTATTTATTTATTTATTTATTTATTTATTTATTCATTCATTCATTCATTTATTTATTCATTTATTTTTTGTTGTTGTTCTAGCTTTAGCCAAAAAAGTTATTATTCCTTCTGTGGCATCTTGAAATCTCCTGGAAAATAATATGTTCATAACCTTTACTAGTTGTGCTAAAAATGTTGATTGAATCCCCTTTCATTTGTATATTATGATATTTGTATAATATACAAATATAATTTGTATATTATACAAATGATACAGTTCTTTGTACTATAAATATGATGATCTTGTTTGGAAATTTTGAGTTTTAAAATAGTTCACAGTTATTCTCAATATTAAATATTGATTACGGTTAGTGTTTTAGAACCTAAATGGGATTTTTTTTTTTTTTTTATTCAGTGACTACGTGTTTTCAGCTTTGAATGTAAAAACACTCTCAGTCATCAGATAGTTTTAGATCAAAATAGGAACTTTGTTGACATTTTTGGTCTCTCAATCTGAAGAATGTGGATTAGGAAAGCTTTTATAAACAATTTTTTTGTTGTTGCTTTGGCTTTCCTAGTCTGGTATCAGGTTTGATAATCTGAAATATTTAACTTTTCCAAAAAAAACAAAAGCTCGGGAAACCATTAAAGGGGCAAATACTTTTTCTAAGCACTGTAAATGAATCTATTGTTCATGCATTTTATTCTTTCTGACAAAATCCAGGTATTTGTCAAACATGCCCAAAGCACATCACACCTCATATCTCTGTTCCTTTCTGTGGATCACACATAGCTGCATGCCTACCATGTTAATAGTTGGGAAGTAGCTGCCAGCAGCAGCTCTTTTAACACCTTCCACCCCCTGCTAAATGTTGAATAGCCGTCCCCGATGTCCTGCTGTTCCTGACTTGTGTCTTATTTTCATTATTACATCTTTGATTTTGAGGTGACATTTTTTTACCTCGTGGCTTTATGAGAAATCACTTGTTCACGTTTGTGAATTATAAAGTGGGGAGAGAATGACCTAGAAAGACCAGCTTCTGACAGATTTTCATTCTAGCTGTTCTTGTCAATGATAGCACACTTTGTACTGATTAGCATTTTTTGGGTGTAATAATTATTGCAACACAAATTATTATCTGAAAAATTCATACTATTATTTATTTCACACAGTTCTAATCACAAAAATAAACTTTACACTATGTGCACAATCATTGCACAAGTTGTAGTTTCGAGGATTAATTTTGTTGTTGAACAACTATGTTGCTCTTTTTCAAATAATCTCTCAAATCTGAATATTTAATAAAGTAAAAGTGAGACTTTGGCTTTTTTGGGATAATATGTATGTGCACAAAGATTGGGTAACTATTAGTGCGCAGAATTATTATGCAACTGAATTAAAACTGAAAAATTTCCCATCTCTCCATTAAAGTGAGAGTAATAAACAGAGAACTCAAAGTTGACAAATAAACATTTCTGACATTTAAATATAAATCAGTGACCAACATAGCCACCCATCTTTTCAATGACATTTATAAGCCTTCCATTCTGTCAGTTTGTTGATCTGTTGACGATCAGTTTTTGTGCAACAGCAGTCACAGCCTCCCAGACACTGTTCAGAGATGTGTTCTGTTTTCCTTCACAGTAAATCTTTCGTTTAAGAAGGGCCCAGAAGTTCACAATGGGGTTTAGGTCTGGTGAGGGCCACTTCATTATTCTTTCATCTTTAAGGCCTTTACTGGCTGGACACTTAGTGGTGGACTTTGATGCATATGATAGAGCATTGTCCTGCGTAAAAATTATGGTCTTTTGAAAACATGCAGATTTTTTTCTGTACCACTGCTTGAAGAAAGTGTCTTCTAAAAACTGTCTGTAGGTTTGGGAGTTAATTTTGAGTCCATCTTTAACCCAAAAAGGTCCAAATAGCTCATCTTTAATATTCACCTTGCTGTCATCTGATGCAAAGTGGAGCTGTGTGCCCATTACTGATCCACCATGGGCCCATCCATCTGGTCTGTCTGAATATCTCATCTCATCAGTCCCTAAAAACTTTGAAAAATCTGTCTTCAGATCTTATTTTTCACCCATGTTGTCTGGGGAATAGAAGCTGCCTAATGATTCTGCACACCTTGATGTTGATTTCTTTAGCCCCACCCTCCCTCATTAAACAAATATACATCAGCTGATATGTTTATATTCAATAAGCATTCAAGTCAATAGCGCTCGGAGTTGGAAAATATGCATAAAAATGTTACATAATTAAAATAATTGTTGACACTGTGCATGTCTGGGTCTTGCTGTATTTATGTATCTACTATTCATGTCTTATTTTTGGCATCAAAGTACACAAGACATCCTTAAGCAGTTAAGATTACTGGCAGCGTAGGATACAGCCAACTATATGTTTAATGTTTTTCTTTTATTAATGAATGTTTTTTCCTCTCATTTTGCACAGGTGTTGTACAGTGAGAAAGACTCAGACACTCCCCCTAGTGTCCAGGTGGTACAAGGAGGCAGAAATCTAACACTGCTTCTGGGTTCCCTCCAAAAATATAAAATGTATGCACTGCAAGTGCTGGCATTCACACGGGTTGGAGATGGCCCTCCCAGCAGCCCTGTCCTCCTCAGAACCAAAGAAGACGGTAGGAATTACAGGCTTGGGACCAGACGTTTCTTCAGCACATCGCTCTCCTCTTCACACCTCTTCCTGTCTTTTTTTCTCCTTTGCACCTCCGCTGTCATCACAGACATATGTGGATACTTTCTCCTAATAATGTGTAGCTGCCAATGTAGAGACCTGATAACCAGTAGAGGCACTTTCACGATGCACACAAACAGACACCTGTTCATGCCGGCTAACACAACATATGCCCTCACACACACCAGCAATCATTCTCTGTCAAGCAGAGTCACGTTTGAAAAGTTTTTCTCATTTCAGGATAAAACAAAATGGCAAAGTCAATTTCCAGCAATGTATAATGAACCTACATTTTGTCTGACACACACACACACACACACACCCACATGCACACATGTCGACACATAAACCAACTGCAGGCTTATGAATGTGTGCACTCTCGAGCTGAAATGTATTTGCTGAGGTGGAACATGTACTTTTATTAGCAGCAGTGTCAAAGTGGGCACAAAGTTAAAGGGAAATTACTTTTTCTTATTTTGCCCTATATAGTTTTCCTCTTAAGCATACTGTGCAGCTGAGAGTTGTGCGTATATTCATCATGGGATTTGCAACGACACATTTAAATTTATTCAGGGAGGAATGATCATTTAACTCGGGGGTGTCCAAACTTTTTATCACGTGGGCCAAAGTCGTCAATTCAAAATAACGTCCGAGCCAAAAAGACCAAAAGCTAAACTAAAATGAAACAAATAAAGTAATATTTTTTTTATTTTTGTTTTTTTTAGTTTTTGTGGAAAAGAGAGTTTATTCATTGTTGATCATAAACATAAAAAGGATTTTCGGGCTTTGCTATATTAATAGAAAGGCATCTTGCTTTCAAATTCTTTAGGGCTCAATATAACAAATTTATTCTCAGTAATAAGAACATAATTTAGGGTAACTTTCTTTTAAAATGCTTGTTATATTTAGCCAAATTCAGAAAATTAAAAAAAGCAGATTTTTGTGCAGGAAAGTCAGTAAAAACCTCTGGATAAACCTGGTTCTTATCATAAAAGCATGTTTATAAAACAACGCTTTGTTATACCTAACTTTTTTCATTAAGATAAACTGATTTTGATAATAATTTCACCGTGATTTAAAAAAAAAAAAGTTAATTTGGATAGGCCAAATTTGTGTTATTCTCAAACTGCAATAGCGGGACCAACAAATTCAGTCAAAGGGCCTCAAGTGGCCCCCACGCCACACTTTGAACACCCCTGATTTAACTAAAATCTTTAATGACTCTTAACAACTGGAATTGGAGGACCAGTGTGTCCATAATCCACACTGGATCAAAATGACTCATCCAAACTCTGTCAGACTGCCCCAGGGCAGCTGTGGCTACTATGCAGTAGCTTGCCACCATCAGTGTGTGAGTGTGTGCGTGAATGGGTGAATGACTGTGGTGTGAAGAGCTTGGGATCCCCTGGACGTGATAAAGTGCTGCACAAGTACAAAGCCATTTACCACTTTCCATATACACATACTTCTCCACTAACACTTTAGGAATTGTCCTTGAACAAGTTGTTGGAAATCCCAACTCTTCCTGTTTCTATGAGCAAAGTCCTATAAGACCTCGAACTGGATAGGTGACCACTCTTTCGTTCACAATCGGCAGAGTTTATTTAAACTGGTTGTTTTCTCACCGCTGACCTGGCTCTTAAGCTCTGTGTACAAGTTTAGCTGAGATTGAGGTTGTTATTGAATCTTAATGCCAGTCTGTTTACTACCATGCTTGATAGTTGGGTTGACATTGGGGCTTTGGAGTTAGATGCTTTCAGTATATTTTTGTTACATGACTGGTTTACTATGAGGTTATTCATTCTGCAGTTTTTTAACGTTTGTATTAATACACATTTATTCTGCTGCCAACAACCTTAACTGTTTTCATTTCCAGTCCCAGGTCCCCCAGTCCGTATGATGTTTCCAGAGGTTCGACTGACATCGGTTCGGGTGGTATGGCAGCCTCCTGCATTTCCCAACGGCATCATTTTAGGTAAAAAAGAAAAAGAAAAAAAAAAAGATTTCCAGAGATGCTCATAAAATAACATAAAATCACATATCACTGTGGTCCTTTAAGCCAGGGCTTCCCTTGTCCAGACCCTGAGATCTACCATCCACCACACCTGATGTTGTTGCTCTTGTGCAGGGTGTTGATGATTTGCTACAATTGACATTCTCATCCTCCACTTGTGAAAGCACTCATGCCACCCTCCACAGAATGCCACCCTGGGCAGTTGTCTATTTTGCACATATCAGAAACTGTCACTGCTCCAGACCCTCTGAATAGAGCAAGGCGTAAAACAGAAGAATGGTTTTTACCAGGCTGATGTATATTAGAAATTGAATGCATCTAAAATTTTCAGGATGGTAGATCTGGATGACTGGCACCACTACTTCAGAGGAAGTAAGATAACAAAGAGCTTGTTCAGTCTTCATCTTTTAGTTAACTCCACTGGTGAAGTTTGTATGCATGCTATAATGTTCTGGTTTTTAAATTATGAAACCAGTATATGTGGTTATTTGAGTTCCTTTTTCAAAGTATATGATGTGTAGAATCACATATGACTGTTTTAGTATAAATATGCTTCACTGGATTTGTTGAGCTGCAGAGCCAGTGACACTAAAAAGAAGGGAGAAGAAAGGCAGGAAGGAGAATTGTAGAGATTAAAGAGGAAGATAGTATGAGTGTGTATGCTGAGCAGGAAATGGAGGTATTTGTCCTCTCAGCAGGGAACAGAGTTTAGCAGGACAGTTTGAGTGATGTGTGACTGCATTCTGTTGGAGGGGAGGACATTTAGTATGACACCTCCCTGTGACAGAGGGATGAGTGGGAGGGCAAATCCCTCTTTCTCCATCACACCGACAAACACAAACACACAATCCTGCTGTGTCCTTGTTCAGTGCATTGTGTGTGTGCCAATGCAGATAGAAACAACTGTTGTGCACTAGTTTCCTTCACGTTTGTGACCGCCTCATTTCTCTGCGGGTTCTCAGGGAATGGTTAAAGCAGAAGGCAGATAAAAGACAAACAATGAAAAGAAAAGTTGTGGAGTCTGATTTGGAAAAATACAGAACAGTATCTATGTTCCCTGAAAATCTCTGTGGGAATGTTATACACAGAGTTTCAAGTGGATATTTCATTTTTAAAATACATTTTTACCCTTTATATTCTAAGTCAACTCTACCAAACAGTATAATGGCAGATGATTGAGGCAACATCATGGTGTGGGGTGTTTTGTAATAATTTTAAGTGGTATTTCAGAATGAATTGCGAGAAGCATCAACTTAAAAGTGATCCGCGTCTGAAACATCATTCCTTACACCAAATAATTAGGCCTGTAATGCATCTGATGCATACTATATGTTTGAAAAGAGCTGCAAGTTTTTATAAAAATCAAAAAGGATAATGCAGGCAACAGCAAGAGTTATAATATAAGACTCAATCACTTTATGCAACCAGGATTTGGCCTCATCTACCTCCAAAGTTTCAATATCCTAAAAATATTTTGCCCAGAACAAAACCATGCCCTGACCTAGATGATTAGATTTGATTTTTGGCTGCTATCCTATAGTCTTCCACATGCAGAACTCACATTAACATACAATCAGACTATCTGATGAGATTATCACTCACTCAACCAGATTAGGTGCCTCTGAGCAGAGTATTATCCTGACAGTCACACTGTGACCTAATCACATCAGCCTATTTGTGTGTTTCTGCACAGTGTGCAGGGGTACAGTGTCTAGGAAGGCTGTATTTGCTACCCATTACAATCCCAGTAATATAGGTCTTTGTGAGCGGCCGGTGGCCTGTGGAAAGCTTGGATGGGGATCACTGGTTTGCGTGTGAGTGCTTGTGATGTAGGGGGTGTTAGCATTATTACATGACTTACTGCACTGGAGACTGAGAAACACACGCAAGCGGTGTACACCATGGGTCACTGCCAAGGATACAGACAGGAGGCTGTATGTTTATATAATGCCACTGGAAGCCTGTGTGCGGGTGTGTGTGTGTGTGTGTGTACGTGTGAAATTGCATGAAGCTGCAGTCCTGGAGTGGAGTTCAGTATCAAAAGCATAACTTTTGTGTCTTCAATGGGAAGAGGCTACATGTGTCAAAGAATTTCAGACTGAGAAAATAAAGCACACCACAAATTTATTGGAACCTCTGATGAATACATCCTGCAAAAAGGCTCGTAGCCCGAGAACGTCTGTTCCATTTTTTTACCTTACAACAAAATAGAACAGATGTGGGGATTTCCCAACATTGAAATCCCAACATTCCAATGTTGGGATTTTAAATTGCAGACCAACACAAAATAATGTGTAACTATGAAGATAATGGAACACAGATTGATTACATATATAGACAAAAAATGAAGGGGACACCTAAAGAGAACAATGTAACTTCCAGTCAGTCACACCTTTGTGGAATCAATGTCACAAGTTAGGTAGTAACACGTATTCACCTTCTGTTGTGTAAATGGAACCCACAACAGGTGGAAATGAGAGGCAATTAGCAAGATAGCCCTTATAAAGAGTGATTCTGCAGGTGGTGACCACAGATCATTTCTCTGTTCTTGTCCTTTCTGATTGAAATTTTAGTAACTTTTTCATTTTGTCAGTGCTGTCACGCATTAAGGCATCATGAGTAATTTTTTACAGCCCACTGAAGTTGCTTAAGAAGTGCAGCTAATCCTAGACCGAACATCAATGTGAGTGGTGGCGAGGATGTTTGGTGTGTCTCTCAGCACAGTGTCCAGAGAATGGATTAGGAACCAGGAGATGAGCGAGTAAACCAGGAGAGATGAACGGGGCCGTAGCAGGCCTACAACCCAGCAGCAGGACTGCTACCTCGTCCTTTGTTCAACGAGGAACAGCAGGTCCACTGCCAGGGGGGCCCTACAAAATGACCTCCAGCAGGCTACTAATGTGCATGTTTCTACTCAAACTGTCAGAAACAGACTCCATCAGGGTGGCATGAGGATCCAATATCCTCATATAGGGCCTGTGCTTGCAGCCCAACACCATGCAGGAGGATTGGCATTTGATATATTTGCTAGACCCTTTGAAGTATTGAACACTCCATTCTTAACATAAGTCAGCAGCTCTTGAACATAACTGGTTACTAATGCTACCTGTTCTGTGAGATTATTCAGCACCTGCACAGCTTTGGGTAAATCACTTTCGATTAGATCGTTGTCAACAGGAGCAGCCATTTTAACTTCGCCTGATGACATCAAGACCATGAATTTCTCCATTGATTTTCACTGACAATATTTAGCTAATTAAGATCTAGGATGTGTTATTTTTACCTTTATTTTTGTGAGTCATGTATTTATTTCAAACTCTTACAGCAGCAGTTATAGTGGCATCTTCTAGTCACCAAATCTCTAAAAAAACTATTGATTTTAAGTCTTTCTTACCCGTGAATTGAAAAATAATTTGGAAAATAGCATGATAGCAGTGCTGTCATAATATTTAAACAATTTTAGTGCTTGTGGGTACAAACACAGAATTCAACACCAAATAATTAGTTTTTTCTCTTTCCCTCCACTTTCCACTAGGCTACCAAATATCGTACTGCCTGTACAGCAGGGACCCTCTGCGGTGGACCACTGTGGAAGTGGGCTCCAATGCTCGCCAGTTCACTGTCACAGGTCTCTCCTCTGAACACACCTACGTGTTTTGCCTCACAGCTCGCACTGCCGTGGGCTGGGGCGAGCAGCAGGAGGCCCTGGTAGTTACCACTGAACGCAGAGGTAAAGAACACTCTGAAGCAGTATCCGTATCAGGTTGATTTATTGAAGTTATTTCACTATTGTCTGACTTATGAATCAAACTTTCTGAGGTTTGATTTTCTGAGCAACAAAAAGTGAAACCAGCACTATCAGTAAAAATATCTGATTTGCCTCCCTGACAAAAGATCACCTCCTACAAATGATTAATTCAAGATTTGAATCCTGGAGAGACAAAAAGAATCTTCTAAGAAGTTTCAAAGTCGAAGTTGTATTTATAAGGAAGGTGAGCAAGAGGCAAAGGGGCAACAAATGTGAACATTTCCACAGGAAAGAGGGAATACCACTCTACAGTTGAACTTGGTCCAAAGGTACTTTTTAATGATAGCAGCATTCTAGATACTCTATCTGTACATGCCAGGTTCAGAGCCCAGCACACACAGTCTCTCTGATGGAGCTGTGAACTGAAACAGGATTATAATGAATGCTATTAGCTGTGTCTGGGCTTTTATTTCTGCACTGAGTCAAAATATCTGCTGTGGGAAATAAAACAAAGCCACAGGGACATTTCTGGTGCTATGTTTGCAGTGAACAGTATGTGGTTGATGGTTTGCTGATGTTGTTGCTTGTAGTTTTTGCAAGATTTGAAAGAAAACAAGTTTCAGTTTTCTGTGAAGATACAAAAGTGTGTTCCGTGTGTGTGTGTGTGTGAGGGTGTGTGTGCGTGGATGTGTGTTTTCACTGATGTAAGGTACAATTATAAGATCTCCAGAAAATTTAATTTAATATGATAAATAGCAGTAATTGTATGACTAAGACATGTCAGAAAGATCCAGTTTAAAAAATCAGCGTGTGTATTTTGTTTTAATGAAACAAAAAAGTTTTTACTGATAACTATTAATGTTTCTGCAGTTTTATTGTGCAGATATCTCATGTAGAATTTGTAACAAGTTTGCAACACAGTTATATTGAAGAATTGCATTGATGCATCTATGAGTGATTGAGCAAATGGAGAAACAGCAACCTCTGTTTATGAAAATGGGGTTGAAAATATTTTTACTCCCCCACTTTTTGACAAAAATCTAATCACAACCTGAAGTAAGATAAATCTCTAAATAATATTTTATCTTTGTGTGTTTGTAATTAAATCTTAGTACAGTCTGTGTTTTTAAAATGTACTGAATGCCTGAAAAATTGATCAATTTTGCACCATTCGGCTACTCCATTTAAAACTCTTTAGCTGAGCTCCCATCTGAAGTTCCAGACTGACGTTTGTCAGTCATCAACCTGGATGAAGACCATTAGAGGTTTCCCTTTCTTTGAAGAAAGACAAATTGGCCAACTGGAAATATTTCTCATCATAGACTTTTTGACTGTATTTTAAAACACAGCTGAATAGCTAAAACTGTATGTTAGTTAGTTATTTACCACTGCAAATATTAGCTCGGTAAGCTAATATTTACTTCCTCTCAGAGGGAGAAACATAACATAACTTACTCTATAATAAGCATGTTTTGTTAAAAACTGAAATGTAATATTTGTTGATACCAAGTCTGTTAGGAACCTTACCGAGACCACTTCCCCCGAACAGTTTTAGCACAGATATTTTGTTCACATCTACACAGACAAACCGCACCAAAAATATCATAGTTCATTTTAAACAGTCTGCACATCTTAGCTGCATAAAATAACTTGTGAAGACACTTTCAGTAATCAGTTTGACTAAAGATAAACACATGGGTGAGTTTGTCTAGATCTTGCTGGGGCATTGGTTCTTCCTGGTAATGTTCTTCAGGTGAAAGAAGACCGACTTTGTGGCTCTGAGAGTTCAGGTCAGAGTCCATCACTACTCCCAGAATTCAGGTCTGATCTCTAGTTTCTGGCTGTAATAACTGAAGCTGTTTGCTGAGTCTAGATTGCTCATCCTTTGTTTCAAAGACAATTCCTTTGTTTTGTTTCTATTCAGCTAGAGAAAGTTATGGCACATCCACACACCGATTTTTTTCAGACCATTTACTCAGTTCTTGAATGGGTCCATAATGACTTGGTGACAGTATAATGTAGAGCTGTGAATCATTTGCATATCTTTCGTAACTTATCTTGCCATTGCATAGATGACTGTACAATAATTCAAGTGTTTGAAGTGTCTAAAGTGTGACATAGGCTGCAGGGTGACAGACTAGCATTGTTTCCCTGGAGCAAGAAGGTCCTAGGTTTAAATCCTGGCCAAGGGTCTTTCTACATGCAGTTTGAATGTTGTCCCCAGAGTACCTGGACATATGCAGGTACTCAGGCCTCCTCCCACAATCTAAAATTCTAAGTTAGATTAATTGACTTGTTTAAATTGTTTCAAGCTATCAGTGGGTGCATGGTTTCCCATCCTGCATATACTTTTCTTGCCTTATGATGAAGTGACAGATAGACAGACAGACACAAGGCACAATTAGAACATCTACAGAAAATGAAATTTAATGTGATCAATAGCAGTGATTGTATATTGAGTCATGACAAAAAGTTCCAATTTACAAAATTAAGCGTGTGATGGATGGATGTTTTCTGCAGCCTTACACAGAATTATGTATTTAACATCACAGCTTATGTAATATATTCACAGAAATTGAGGTCAGAGAAAGAACAGCGAGTGAAATTTGCAGACACGAGACTCATAGGTTTTTAGCTCCTCAGCAACAAGCAGTTTGTAGATGAACATACATGTGCCATTGTTACGTGCCACTAAAAGTTATCGCAAATGAAAATATGACCTTTTAACAGTAGGGAAGAATTTAAGAAGTACAGGACAAGACAAAAGGATATTTATAGACTTATAGAACTGTGAATATTAAGCCCTCCAGATACCAGGTCTCCTGTAGAGTTATGTTGAGAGTTAAAAAAATAACCTGGGGAGTCTGAACAACTCCAAATTAATTTCTATCTCGCTTAAGAGGGGATTATGTGTCTCTCTTGCCAACAGCCTTGCTGCTTCCATTACTTTCTTTATTATTAAAAATTAAAGTGGAAAAAAAAACAGACATGGAACCGCATCAGTACACTATCTCTTATTTTGTAAACCACAGTAATTATTTCTGATCAACACTTCTGTCATTATTTTGCAATTATGGCAATTATGATTTTAGGGCAGGAAACATGCTGTTATTCCCAGTAATATTTCATCTAATCTTGGCACTCTGTGGTCTCATGGCAAAGTGTAAACAAAAACAGTAAGATGTTTTCTGAAAAACACAGACTAAGAAAGACTATGACAGCCTGCTCCTGTGGTGAGATATATGATGTTTATTTCTGACTGTTATTCTGCTGCTGTTCAGTTTCTAAAAACCTGAGACTGAAAATATTTTCACTTTGCCAAAAAATGACACCTTACATCCTGAAAGCCAGAAGAGATTATTTCTGTAACTTACAAGTAAATGAAAATGTAGTAAATAAAGCAGTTTGTCTTGATTCAGAAGTTATGAGACAGAACATAAACAGCCCAAACGCATACTTGGAAAATTTCTGGATTGTCTTCTATTATATCTGGAATCTAGAAATAATAAGATTTTTATTATTAATTATTATCCAAGCTGGTTCAAATTCCAGACTGTTCTAAAAAGTCCAGAAAAACAGTGAAAGAACTCCCTACCACGTCCAATCTGCTTCAGTATATGTCGTTTGTTTTATCAGAAAGTTAATACATCTTTGCATTTTCTATAGTTTATAGAATATTACTTTTGTCTCTTTAAATAGATTTTTTTTAAACAATCATACCATCTTGGCTTTTCTAGGAACTTGGTTTGTTTCAATAACTTTTAGCAAAGAGACTTTGATCCAATCCATTTCTGATCTCCTGCCAGTTCAGCAGCACAGTCTGTCAAGAAAGGTCTAACAAAAACCAACAAAACCAGCTAAGTACAACAATTTGAAGAATGTTTGTAGATTTTGGAAATCATGATAATATTTTCAAAGGTATTATTATATGAAGTTCATTTTAATTGGATAAGATACAGTAACATTCAATGTATCATTATCAGGATTTCTTTATAATATGATATAGTTGTTCTCTGTTCCACTTCAGTCATAGAATGGTTCCTTCCTGTACTGAGAAATACAGAAAAGTCAAATAGAGATTTATGTAGGATGATCACAAGGAAACCAAATAAATTTGATGAAAAAGAAACCTGAGTGTGTGTGAATATGACTCCACATACATTTGACAGGGAGCTGTAATTCTTCCTGCAGAGTTTAATTAGCACAGTGTTTGTCTTTTAAAGCTGATCACCAACAAGGCAACAAACAAAATAAAAAGTTCTGCATCATCTCTGCCTCTGTTTTCTTCGCTTGTCCTCCCATTTTCGCAGCAGCAGAAGTACTCGTGATGACAGAGCCCCACTTGTTCTCACAATTATGAGTTTATTATCAGAACAAAATCTTAACTGTGAATCAGAACAAAAGGACAACCGGCATTCAGAAGAAGATGGTATCAGAAAGGCAGTAGACAATAAGTCCGATTTTGATGGGACTGGAGAACGGTGCTGTGTGGGAGAAAGAAGGAGAGAAACACATTTGAGCCAAATTACTTGTGATAAGGCTGAGTGTAGGATGCTGAGCAATGTGTAGCTGTCAACGTGTGCTTGACTGTGGTCGGGTTTTTTCCACAAAATAAATGTAGATTAATTAAACTTCAGAGACAATCAATAATGCTTTTATTTCTGGACTCAGTCGATAGGTCGATGCCCCCTAAATGAGACAGTTGAGCCTGCAGGTGTGTTTCTACTCCAGTGTTGAGTTTGTGTTGAGGTCTACTCATCACTTAGCACAGCTGTACAGATGTAGCAACTCCGAGAGCCATCCTTCATCAAGTAATTGAATACCAAGGACAAAAAAAACACAACACACACACACGTTTGCTTGGCTATTTTAGTGGGGACTTTCTAATTCCATTCAGTTCTACAGCCTAAACCTTAATCTTATCCTAACCCTTACCCTTATCTTACCCTAGCCATATCACTTACTGTATCCTAACACTAACCCTACCTTAGCAACCTAACAGTAACCAAAACTCAATTCACACCCTAGTCCTAAATCTAATCTAATCTCTGCCTCCCTTCCTCACCTCACTTGCAGAGCGCCCCCAACCGCCCAGAAAGCTTTCTGTTCCTCAGGATGAGGTGGAGGCTCGTCAACTCTGTATCTACTGGGTAACTGGTGGCTCGGGCTCCTCTCCTCTGAGATACTTCACTTTGCAGCTGAAGGAGCTGCCGAATGGGCCCTGGAAGACCCACACAGCTGACATCCCACACAATGTGACCTCCTGGACTGTCGACAGGTACGCAAAAATACAGAGACACACTTGTTAGATGAAGCATCAAAAATGAAAATTTCAGCATGATTGACTACAAAAGTCAGTTGTCACTCTTTGTCTTTCACTAGGGAGTGTGAATCAGATCAATGGATGCTAATGGGTTCAAATTGACATTAATTCACTAATAATTTTTTTTTAGAAACAAAATCTAAATCCACTGTGTAATCTTGTCTGGGGTGTGTCTGTTTCAGTGCTAACCCGATAGTAACACTGAATACTATAATATATTATGTTTTTTTTTTCTTTACTCATATTTTAAATTGAACACTTTTTACCAAAAAACTAAATTAGATTCTGTAAGGAAAGTTATTGTTGAACTGAACATTGCAATATATTTAAATGTAATTACCCAGTAAATTATTCAAATTACAAATACTGTAGTGCTGGGCTTTGACTGGGAGAAAATAAGTTTATGCTTTCATCTAAACCAGTGATAACCAAAAGTCGGGGTCAGGATCTGACTTCGGGCCATTTATCAACAGGTGTGGACCTTAAGATCGTCTTCAGAAACTGAAACTGAATTACAGAAATTATGAACACTTAGGCATATTTATGCTGTAAATGGAACAGAAACAATTAATACACTGGCTGATAGACTGGCTGTTAATACTGTTTGTTTTATCATTGTCATCCTATAACGTTGTTGTCCAGTTATTAGTCTGTTCTGCTATTTTGTCATCACTCAGGAGCCACTCCATTCTAGCCCTGCTTGCAAGCGTAGGGTTAGTGTCTTGCTGGAGGCAAATCTCCAGGACAGCCATGGATTTAATTCCATTCAGTCTCCAATCTGAGCAGCTTTAGTGTCCTCACGGTGCCACATGGCACCACACGGCTCAATGGTAGAGCAGGCCCACTATGTGCAGAAACTACAGATGTCTCTGGTTCCATTCCCGGCCTGTGGCTTCCCCTTCTCTCTCTGCTCTTCTTCCTGTCCAGGTGCTTATCATAATGCCATAGTGCCACAAAACCCTTTAAGAAAACCAGCATCCCCAGAACATGACACTGCTACCAATGTGTTTCACCAGCTGGGACGGTGTGTTTAGGGTGTTCAGGTCTGAAGAGTATATTTTCCACCATGCATACATTTTGTTCCTGTCTGACCAGATGATGTTGGGTCTGTCAACATGATTCTGGCTTTTTGTCAGAACTCATCCATGCAGCCCATGTGGGTAACTAGTAGTTGTCCTGTTCTCTGATTGAATATTGTTGTATAACTCAGTTTAAACTTCTCCACAACCCTGTCCCTAACCTGTCTGCTGTGCTGAGATTTGTTTCCCTTGGCTCTCTAACAAATATCTAAACCTGTCACAGAACACCTGTATAAATCCAGACAGATGAGAGACTTGTAAAGACTTCTGGTCAGAGGTCTAGACTAGACTAGAATTTAGAAGACTAAATTCTAAAGCACTCCAAACTGTTTAGATTGTAGTGAAAAACTACTTAGACCCATTTTCTTTTCATGTAATGTATGTGGGTACATTTGCAATATGGAGTTGGGAGCAAATGGGAACAAACTTAATTTTAAATGTTTTTCATGGTAGGGAGACATTTTTAATCAAGTTAAGTGCAGGACCTGTAATTAATTAAGAGCATTTATTCAAAAACCAGCAATATTCAACACCCAAAAGCCCTTATTACTTCAAAATCACTAAACAAATAGGGCTGTGAGCTCAACAATAAAGATATTTGTTTTTAATCTGTTTTTTATGTTCTTCAACCATCAGATTGGTGCAAAGTAACCCTGATCATTCATGGAGCTTCTTTGAATAAATCTTTTTTAGAAATAAGGATGTGTTGGCAACATCTGTGCTAACTGCTGTTTGTTTGTTGATGATGTGTTGCATTGAGATAGATATTTCATTTGAGGTAGAGTATTTTAGCCTTGAATAACTTTGTTGACAGTTCAGCTCCGTTTTGCACAACTTGAACACAGCAGTAGTATTTTTCCAGCGTCCCATCAAATAATTTTTTGAAGCAAAATGAAACCCAGAGAAGCAGTTTTGTCATCATTTACTGTTGTTTTTAGATGATGCTTGTGCAGCAAATTTCCGGGCATACCAAAACACACAAATACAAAAGTTCCGAACTGAACTTTTGCATGTGAACAACGTGATTAATTGCATTAAATGTTCAATATGTTAAAATCTATGTAACTAATTTATTGAAATTAAGGTGTTAAAAGACTGGTCCTAGTTTTTTGCATGATCATTTGATCATGTATTAATTTAAATAGCCTAAGCAACTTTGTTCAATTTTGGTGAAAACTTGGCAGTAAAGAAACAATTGTGTATTTACAGAAAAGTATAAAAATATATCCTGCAAAGAATGAGGCAACTGTTGTGGTAAAATGACATGACTACTCCATAACCAGGGAGGAACTCAGTCACCTATCACCTGAGCACTGAAGGAACTGCTCTAACTTCCTTATATCCCTTTTCCATCTGTCTCTGTCCACTCCTGAGCTTTCAAGCTTGACTGTGTCTTCTGTCCATTCTTTCTTAAGAACAGCTTTTGCCTTTTCATGTGTCAACCCTCTTGTTGTCCCCGTCTCCTTCCCTTTCTCTCTCCATCCATCAACAGCCCCGGCTTTCAGAAACTATCAGCTAGGCATTTTTTCCTTCAAGCATCACCCCTGCTCTGCCAGTTGAAGGGGGCTTCAGCACTATTGTCTCTTCCATTTCCCATCCCCGTCTTCCTGCTCTCTATGATAGTGTCATTAAGGCAGCATCCAACATCGGTCAGACTCTAACTTTGCCGACATAGCGTATGAAGCGGGGCTATGATGACGTTTTACCAGTGTTGGGAGTGTGCTTCGTGACTGTTTAAGCGTTCTTCTTCTCAAGGAATCACAGAGCTGTTTGAGATGCTGAAGTGAGCGCTCTCTGTTTTGACCTGCCTCAGGGACAGTCTGTCTGCCATCACTGTGGAGCTGCTGTTGTTGTTTTGATGCCTTTTCTGAGATCTTATTACAACAAAGAATGCAGGAATTAACTCCCATCTCTACGTGTTTACTGATGCTTACTTTTTAAGAGTATTAATTGTTGTTTCCACAAAACTCTAGATACGAAACATCATGCCCCCCAGGCTTATCTGCACAGGCACATTTTTCACACATACATTTTCAAACATTGTCCTTAACATCCTCCCAGCGCTGTTGGCGCCCCACCTAGTTTAGGCTTAGTGTCTTTGATGTTCTATTCCTTTATTGTTCACAAATCTGCAGGGTGTTTTCTGGTCCCTCATTGAGCCAAGCTGTTAATTATATAGGAGGACACTTCTCCCCTTTTGCTTCCTGCTGAATTCCTGGCTGGTCTTCTATAATCCCCTGGGTGATCTGTACACACCCAGGGACCATGCAGGAAGATGTTTGAGCTGACTAACTTTGAATTACTTCTTTTACTTGTGTTCATAATGTGTGGGAGCACTTGAAATGTGACAAGTGGTTTTATACTTTTATAGAAGGCTCTAATTCATTTTATTCAGTGGGTTCAATAACATTTCTGCTATCCAAATGTAAATATCCAGGACATAGTTATTCTAGCTCTTGGTCTCATATGTTGCATAAACTGATACAAATAAACACAGAGGTATTATCAGCCAAGCGGCTGCAATTTGTGCCCAAAACTTCTGTTTTACTTTGCAAATTAATAATATCAAAGAAAAATTATGTTTTCATGTCAAATTAACTATAAACTGTAGAGCTGCTAAGCTCTATTTAAGCAAAATTGCTTAAATAGAGTGGCCAGTGGCATAACATTTTCCAGAATGTAATATTAATTAAAAATGGTTTTAAAAGCTGTGACAATAAAGCGATTCAGTTGTGTCTGTTGTGAACTGTCATTCATTTTTCATGAACAGAGGCAACTTTTCACTCCAGGACTTTTTCTATTTTACTGAAATGAAATCAAGATCATGTAATGCTGACACTCAAAGAACTTTTATTAGTAATTAGCACATGGGAACGACTTAGCTTTTCTAACCATGGCAGCTTTCTCCCTGTATGCATGTAATTGTTAGACAACAGGGCAACTCATGAATAACGTCTAACATCCTGCTGAGGCTGCTACATATTCTACATATATACAGGTCAAAAAATCAAATCAATAAAATAAAGCAACTTTCTGTGGTCACAATAGCTTTCCTCTTGGATTGAGTTGGATCGCTCCTTCAAACTGGTACGAAACCGCAGCTTCACAAACATCTCTGTCCTCTTAACCCCTGAAGATAAAAGCAAGTCTCTCTCAACAAAATTGACTTGGATGTTAGAAGGTAATGTGTTTTTACATAAACAGTAAAATGTTAAAGTAAACCAAATCATAGAATTTCAATATTTTATGATTTGCTACCGCTTTATGTCACTCTGATAGCAAGGGCCTCTAGAGTTAGGCATTTTTAAATTGGCTGATATGTATTGTTATTCTGGGCTCATAATATCCTTCTCCTTGAACAGAGGAGAAATGCAGATGTTGTTTGAATATTGCAATAAAAACACTTTGACACTGGAGACGGTGAGGAAAGGTGAAGGCTAATTGATATTCAAGCACTAGTGTGGTTTTCTAAGGCCACTGAAAGAGCAAAACATGTCTGAAAAAAGGTGAGAAGGTTATTTCAGAAAAATATTTATCCTAAGCTGTTCAAGGTACACAGTAGTGTTTTAAATGTTTGTTTGGTGTTGGTAAGCAGTTGAATTCCTCTTTATGACTCGAAGAAATGCCTTTGAGGGATAGGCAAATAATTTCCACCAGAAAAAAAAATACTGGCAATAAATTATGGAAGAGTACATGTTTTTATGCATAAATGATATCTTATACATTTTATTTGATCTCTTGTTTTTAGTAGGGCTTTTTTAGGAGCTCTGAGTGTCTCATGTCGGGAAATTTTCCTACAAATGCTCAGACACAGCAAACTTTAATCACATACAGCACCCTCCACATTTACTGGCATTCATCATAGAGAGAAATAAATTCCCTTGTTACTTAGTTTCATCACCATTGAATTGTAGTCCACACATTAAGTACAGACAAGAGGAGAAGTAATAATAATTTTTTTTAAGAAGGCGCATGAACAGATTCTGTAAAATAAATGCAGCTGAAATCCGTTTGAAGAGTATTTTGCTTTTTAATGAGAATATTGAGGAATATTTTGTCCATTACATTTGGTTTCCCTAGGGGATAGAAATAATGTAAAGCAGAGGCTATGTTTCCCTCACCGCCCTTCAAATTGTATTATTATAAGTCAGGAAATGGCTACAAGAAATTTGATTAAATCCTAAACTTGCACACATCTACAGTCAGGTCAATGAGTACAATCAGGCATTTCCAACTCCAGTCTTCAAGTTCCACTGACCTACAGTTTCTACACACATTCCTTCTCCAATACAACTGAACCATAAGGCAGATTTAAGTTTGTTTCATGTCAGCAAGTTTTACAGAAGCTAGCCATTCATTTGATTCAAGTGTGCTGGATCAGGGATGCAGATCAGAGACTTTCGAGGACTGGAGTTGGAGACCCCTGAGTCATACAACCAAAATAACTAGAACAATGACACACAGGACAGTCCAAGACCCAGAAAGGTGTGTAATGATACACTCAGCTTACAATAAACAAGACACGATTTGGATTTAACAAATTATTTTAGAGAGAAATAGAGAAGTCTGCTTTGTATTTTTCACAAATGGAATAAATGGGGATCTAATATATGGAAATGGTCATTACAATAACAACTTCAAGGAAATGCTTGGATACTAAAGTTGGTATATTTCAGGTAGCTACTATAGTTTCATACAAATCTTTTTAAAATTAGATTTTATTTATATTATAAAACATTGGTTTTACTTATAATGCTGAAATTCACTAGTAGTGGTGGAGGTTTATAAGAAAAAGATGGAGAGCAGTTAAGAAAATATGTGTTAATTTTGAGGAATGTTGTCATAGCAATAAACAGCAATGGCACTAAGCTTTCCTGAGACCATCCAGCCCTGTGTTCATTTTCATGATTCACTAATTGTGTTTTAAAGAATCTAAAATTCGTGTCTATTTTTATTATTTATTTTATTTACTTCTTCTACAAGATATGATCAAATGTAGATAAGAGTCCTTAAAAACAATTAAATGACCCTTTGGTGTGGATAGGTATAGTCCATACCAATCAGACACAAACTTCAGTGGAATTAGGACGCTTCTGCACAGTCATAAATAATTAGTATGTTGTTAATCAGCACTCCTCTGTATTAAAAATATGGTTATATTGGTTACTGTTGTGATGACTGCATAACTTGCAATAAATCCTTTTTTGTTTCTTAGCCATGTTTCAAACTCTTCCTTTAGCATTTTCTCTACACAGTAATCTGTTTCAAGTGAGATTATTTACTCATTCAGTTACACTCATTAAAACTGCCTGAATATGTTAATGGCAGGCAAAGTGTGAACTGAAGACACTTGTAAGCTGTGGTGACTGCCTTCTCCACAGCCACTTTGATATAGTATTGCACATTATGTGATTTCAGTGAAGATATGTTTGCAGTACATGTGGCCACCTTATCCAAAATGTTTTTAAACAAACTATTTAAATGTGCTTTTTTCCTTCTTCAATGCTAATGTAGCTAGCTGAGGTTTATCAGCCAGACCAAAAGCAGTCCCTGTGTCCTGATTATGGCAGCATCTATCACTTAGTAAGACAAACAGAATAGAAAGAACAAAAAAATATCTTCACCTCTTTGCACCTTCAGTATTATGAAGCCAGAAACCCAGAGACTCTGCTCAAAGTTTACTAAACCAGTTAATAATTTTTGGAAACACAATTTAACTGAGTTTAGTTTTAGATTCTCTGAGAATCAGGGAGCTTTGATAAACTTTTCATAAACAATTGTTTTCTGTCCAGGTAAACCCTTCAAAATTACATTTTTTAATATTTATTTTTTGTTCTGCATTATCTCATGAACCCACAACATGTCATTTTGCCAGAATGCTGATTTATGCACCAATTTCACTGCTAATGTTTGTTCAAAATGGGAAATGACACTGAGATAAATGTTGTGAATTATGCATGATGATGATTGTGCAACAAGTTTCTGTCTTTCAATATGAACATTTGAACATGTGGATTTAAATAAGATCATATCCACTGTTCAGAAATCCCTTAACAGCCTTTTTCCACTGGAATTTGACAATGTTGTGTCTATTTGCATCTTGCATTCGCTCTGAGTGCTTGAAACTTGAGTGAAATTTATTGTTTGTGCACACATTTTGGCTAATTAAGCTGATTCTGATTGTGGTTGTTTAGGCTGAAGCCCTTCACATCATACAAGATTCGAATGCTGGCCACCAATGACGTAGGAGACAGTGTCCTCAGCAAGGAGACAGAGGCTGTTACTACTCTACAGGACGGTAAGGACAAGTGTTGGAATGCTTAAAAAATGAAGGGAAACCTGGATGCAGTGGAGCTGATGTCTGTATAAAGCAACTACCAGTTCATTTTTTTGTCTGTCTTCTTTCCAGTTCCTAATGAGCCTCCAGTGATCCTCTCAGTGAAACCAACAACTACTACCTCAGTGATGGTGCAGTGGAAGGTATTTCTCTTCTTCTAACATAACAAATGTCCTTTTTAAACATAGATCTCAACTCAACATACTATATCTTAAAAGATCAGGTTAATCATTTACTTTAAGAGAAGAGGCTTGTCAGATTTAAATTGTATATAAATTTGCTTTGTGTTAGTTTCTGTAAATTTAGTTATCCTTATTTGTTAAAGCAGAAAATGTCAAAGAGCAGTGAGGATACATTTTAAGTACAGAGGGAAGTAGAAAAGAACAGAGGGATGGACTGTCTTAGCCAGGAGAGAAATGTCCAACTCTTAATTATTATATACCAGCAGGCAATGTGGTACAGGTTGAAAGGTGTCCTCAGCAGTCAATCCAGCAACAGAGGAAATAGAGAGGAAGAGGAAAAGACAGTAGATCCTTTCTGAGGACTTTACAGCTTGCCTCTCTTTCTCTTCTGACTGTAAATGTCTTTTCTCATCTTTGTAGCCTTATGTCAAAGCAGAAAGAGGCAATGAAAACACAAAGTCACCAGCAATTTGATCACTCTTTATGAGAGTGCCAACCCTATTGAAGCTTCACTTTCCCCTTTGCAAGTTACTGCAAGACCAATATTCTAACCTTTTAAATTGGATGACTAATAAAATACAGCTCAAATGCAGTTCTGCTGGCATTCCTTTGTCCTGTCTGTGACAAAAAAGGACTAGCTCAGTTGAAAAACTTGTAATAGGTTCACAAGTCGTCTTTGAAGAAATTTATTACCAATGTCTATGGAAATTTCTATTTTGGTTTGCATGTTTTCTAGCGCCCCAGTGAAGACAGCATTAATGGAGTCCTGACTGGATACAGGCTGTATTACAGGGAGGTACCTGCAAATGAATCCACCGTCAGTGATGGCCGAGTCCAGACAACCAAAAACCATAACGCAAGTGCCCTCATTACAGGTAAGTAGATCTGCTTTTTATGGAGTCAGCCAGCCGCTACGTCAACTGTACTTGAGAAGAAATAGCTCAATGGTGTACACAAACACCTCTAACTTAACTTTTCAATAATCTAACCTAAAGTATGTTTTAATTTTTGCAAGTTGCCCTTTTGCCTACTTGAGAAAGGGTCATCCAAATGTGAGAATCTCAAGGCTCTAATGTGACCAATTGCACATGTAATTGCCTTTAAAAAAAAAACTCTGAAGCTACACTGGAGCAACTAGTCATTCTAGGAAAATAAAGTCTCTGCAACACAGAAAGTCTCCCTCTGGTTCAGCGACAGACATGTATTAGGCCCATATCATACTCTAGGCCAATTAGAAACCGTGGTGGGGAAGTTATGTCAACAAGTTATTGTCTGCCATTTTTAGCTTGTGAGCTCTGTGGCTCCACACAGCTCACAAAATATTTATTTTGTTGTCACTAATATGGTCACAAGACTTAACCTAGTTTTTTTTCAGCTCTGAACACTTCAAAGTCTCAAACAAAAAAAAAACAGGATGAATCACTGGAAACAATTGTAACAGTTAAACCTTGACAGATAAATTAAATTTAATCATAATACTGTTTGGCTGAATTTTAAGCTGCAACCAATGTGAGTTACACAAAGTGACACCATTTACAAGTTGTCCATGCGCCAACAGTATTGGCAGACTGTCTGTCAACCATGATTTTAAAAGTCCTGATAAATGCACTGCGCTGACATTTTTAAGCTTGATGTTCTGTTCACTGAAGCACTTTACTTTCTAGTAACTGTAAGTTAACTGTCTTGTACAATTCTGCTTCAAATGATGAGTTTAAGTTTTACAAAGTTGCTTATCATTTGCAATTCAATATTGCCTTTACGATGGTTAACTTTGAGGGAAAAGTGAGCCTGCAAACTCTGACATTAAATGTGACGTGCATGATGTTGCCATCAGTTGTGTTCTCGTTAGTTGGTTGGACCCTCATGATGTCAGGATTCCCTGTTGTTGGGAAACTTGAAATGAACTGCCACTAATTCAGAGAACCTTGTTCAAATGATAAATTTCATCTTTGATAAATGTTTTTATTTGCATTATACACTATGCTGTGTTCATCTATTTTTCATCTATTTTTGGGTAATGATTTTTTTTCTCCTGTCTACTCCTCAAACTCAGCAGCATCTCTGTCTGTGGGTATAGAGTGGTGGAAATATTTCTATCCACTGCAAAGTATAGAGTCCTGCAACAATACTTGAAAAAAAAATGTCTTTGAGTGGTTTGCTCTTCAATACAATGATTCTATTAAATCCCATTATAATTGAGCGGTTTGCTGTTGGACTCAAAGCACAATTGATTTCCTCTCCATTTGTTTTTCTTTCACTCTTCCAAAGCCAAGAGCACCTTCAAGACAGTCAGCAGTGCCTCACTCACAGAGTTTGAGCTGACACGTAAGTTACAAAGTCAACCAACATAAATCCAAAGTCTTTACACTGATACAATGATTATGGTTATAAATGTCATATTCACTTTTAACGAAATAACTAGGACTGTGTCCAAAAGTGTGACTTCATTGGGGATGTTCTCTAATCTACACAGGGTGAAAGAAAATTATACATAAATCCTCAGTTATGTACTGTACAATAATTATGACATTATTCTGACATTAATGTCGGATGTAAACTTCTGACTGGAGATGTGTGTTTTCATGTTTAGTAAAATAGAAATGTTTTGAAAAGATTTGACATTTGTTTACAGAACTAAAGAAGTTCAAACATTATCATATTGTGATGACAAGCTACAACATCATCGGTGAGAGCCACCCATCCACTCCGGTTGAGGTGTCTGTTGGAGAGGCAGGTAGGTGAAAAGAAACAACCATGAAACATATTTAGAATTGTAAGATATGACAGAAAAAAACGTTGTTTCCAGATTAACTTCTATATTTCCATTTTTCACTAGAGATATGTGAATGCCTTCAATGCAAAAAAGGAATTTCAGACTTTTGAATTTATGTTTTTACCATATTCAATAACAAGCTTTATACACAATTTCTTTCTTTAGGACATGGATATTTCGAACTTATTCTACAAGCATTGCTCTAAATTACCTCCAACCGTTTGCAGAGTAGAAACAATCAGACTCCTGAAGGTTGAATGGAGCGTCACTGCATAGTCTGTATTTGCATTCTGAAGAGTTTTTCTGCTAGGTTTAGTTACAGACACCAGCTCAAGTCAAGTTAAAGACCTGTTGCCTTTTATTGTGATTTTTATTACTGTAATTCATTATGAAGGCTTCTTTCAAAGGTTTCCTGAACTAATTGCTAATGTGCTTTAGAGTATTATCTCCTTGAAAAGTAAATGTTTACCTCTGCTATAAATTCAGAGCATTTTGGTAAAATGACAGCATTTCAACAGCATGATGTTAGTCTGTTTGACTGAAGGAATAGCAGTAAGTTATTTTTTGCTTGAAGTTGCAGTGACAAAGCTAAAATAACGATATAATAGATGGAACAGGAAAAGAAATGTGTTTCTTTCACCCAGTGCTGATGCTCAATTCTGAGTTTCTATCGCTTTTAGGATTTCATCAACAACCTTTCATGTAATTGTGTCAAGTTGTTCAAAGATACTGAGGAACCAAGTGCACTTTCAGAAGAAAAAAGATTTTAAATTTTATTGCCGTTTTATACTTTTTTTGTCTTCTTTCTAGTGGGCTTTATCCTGTCCCCCCACCCTGCTTCAGTAAAATTATCTTTTAAAGTCTCTGTTGGGTTCTCTAATAGGGAGCATCCATGTGTATCCATCATGAAATATGACACAAGGTCAACTATTTTATAGTGAAGGCTGTACCTCTTTTACTTGCACTGTAAAGTCAAAGCAGGACTCCTAATACAGCCAGCTTACTGGCTGTATTACATTCAACCCACAATTACAAAGACATACACACAAACCTGATACAGCAAGACATTTGTAAACTACAAACAAGAATAGAGGTAAATAGACTTCCACATTGTTTTAGAAACACTTCCACTTGCAGTGCATTGGAGCAGCGTTGCATTCATATCACCCCGTGCATGTGTATTTGTATGTTTGTTATAGTGCTGTGTGAGTGTGTTTGCAGAGTTTAGTAGGCCATACGTACCACATAGTGAGGAGTAAAAGGTGAGGATAGGGGAGTGTAGCAGGAGGGGGAGCCAGAAAAGCCTGCAGGGGAATGATGAAATCAGGTGATATGGACTTCTCTTCCAGCCTCAGGTGCACACAGCTCAGTTTTCATTCTTATGTGCAGTACAGTGGCGTAACAAGGTCCTGCCTGAGGCTCATTCTAATTGGAAGGGTAGAGCATATTTTCCTCACTTCCCACTCTTTTAACATGCAGCTGCTCACACACAGTAACCAGCACCTCTCGTCTCTCCGGCTGCAGCTCCTTCGGTGGCGCCTCAGTCGATCAAGGTGTCAGCCGTGTCTCCCTCCACCCTGGAAGTGACCTGGGACATGCCGCCCCTGGAGACCCAGAATGGACTCATCCAAGGCTACAAGGTGACTCAGAGAAACAAGCACAAACACACAGGGAACAAATACAACAGGCCTGCCTCGGGAAAGGCAAAGTGGGACTCAAACACACACTTAAATAAAGGCTTAAAATAAGTGTCCATATCAAGCCCGCTGAAGGAGGGTTAATGCTGCTGTTTCTTCAAGTGTCTTAGACATAAAAAAAACTATGTATGAAGGAAAATCTGAAAATCCCTTAATGGTTTCAGTATGATTTCTTTGTCCGTCCTCCAGCTTTCATTTTTAGCACTTCAGATACAAGGTTGTCTGTCCTTGAGACACTGGTGTGTGACAGAGTTAAGGACAGAAGTGTTAAAGAAAGGAGTGTAATATTTGCAGAGCAAAGGAATGAGATCTAAAAGTGGTTCCCCTAGAATCTAGATCAGAGAAGAAGATGGAGGGATGGTGTTTAAACTGCCGGATGGATGGGTTTAGGTTTGAGGAGCAGGGTGTAAAGCACTGGGGTGGAGGGGGTAAGAGATTAAGATGAAAGAACAAGAGCAAAGAAAGAATAATACATAAATTTAGAGGTTGTGACTTCTTTTACTGTTTGATGAATAGCTCAGACAACAGGATGGAAACACACAAAGAGGAAAGGTGACAGCTTGGCTGGTTCTACCTGTGAATCTTAGTAGGTTTTGATTTCAGAACAATTTTTCTCTATGCTGTGTTGAATTCTTGTCTTTGTTGGGTTAATCTGGGTGTTTTAAGCTCCTGTTGGATGTTTCTGCTCTTCTGTTCAGTCAGTGTTCTGCACAACTGTCTCTCTGCTCTCAGTCTCTGATCAACAACCTGATCTTTATGGCTCCTGTGCTCTCTCATGATGCAAGTTTTTTGTTTTTCTTTGTTCAGTGCCAGATTTGTTCTTTGTTCTCTTTGTTCCTCCTTTCTGTCTGGTGTTTTTTACCCACCACGCCAAGTCAGCTTCTGCACATTTTTTCTTGTCCGTCAGCTTGTTTAGTTTTGTGCTTATCAAAGATTAGTGGTCATACCACCTGCCAGTCTTCATTCTGGCTCTGCTGCATTCAGGGCCTAAACCTCTGAACCATATATAGTGATAATACAAAGCTGTGTTTGGTCTTTAGGTACCATTTAACCAGGTCTATCAGGTTAAGTGCCCGATAGACCAGGCACTTAACAAAGTTGTTAAGTGCCTGGTCTATCATGTGAACCAGAACAGCTCTGGAACCAAGAAAAAGTCTTACGGTTGCAGTTTCTTCTTGTGCAAAGCCGGAAGAACATGTTATTGGGCCACATTTTAACCCTTGGTAAGTCTGTATCCAGAACAATCAAATAATCAAACAAATGTATATGAATGGTGCTATAGAAAGCTTGCCTTTCCAGGTTTATTTGTATACATACAATCATATTCATTAAATTTGTTAGTTATTAAAATTTTATATTTACTGAGAAAAGCTCACTTTTCTCAGTAAACAGTGTTTATTTATGTTAATTATGCAGCTATTCTGTTATAATTGCAGCTAAATAAGACACATTTAAGATTAGAATATTAAATCAGACACATAAAAATCATTTTTACTAAGTAAATATGAGACTAATGAGAAGTATGTTGAATTCCTTCTTACAGTTTCTATTCAAAAGGTACTTTTAATCTGTCTGATAAACTTTGATCACTTCTAATTTATTTGATATTTATATACACACTGCATATATTTATACTTGCATATATATATATATATATATATATATATATATATATATATATATATATATATATATATATATATATATATATATATATATATATATATATTATGATGATTTTATGTTGCACAATGGCTGTTGGATATGGAACATATTTTTCTGTCGGCTGCAATACAGAACTTGTGTCCTGTCACATAGAACAAAGTTGATTGACTTCATTTTATGTTTTGCTTGGAATGTCTCTGTGATGTTGCCAGAGAAAGTTGTAGTTTGTGCAGATCAGTTTAGGAAGGAGTTCTTTGAAAACTACTAACAAGATTTACCAAACGACTTGGACAGAAGGAAGGTTTTGTTCCTGCAGATATATAATGGTGTCTTGTTTTGTATTGTTGTTCAGGATGAACGTGATTTGTCGTTTAGCCCAAGCTAACACTGAATGAAAGCTTTTGCTAGATCCACTAGTCATCTCCATTTAATGTTGGAATTGTAGTAAACTGAAAGGGATAGTCTATATTGAGAAGACGCAGTTTGTGACAGTATGTCAGGCACTCAGACACACTGACATTGTGTTTTTTTTTGTGTGTGTGTTGGTTTTTTTAAATATAGAGATATTTGCTTCTCCTCTAACCTTGCAAAGGTACATTTTTAAAAAAGGTTGCATTTGCGGAAAAATATATTTTTGTGCTGAGTTATTATGCTTCTGGGTCTGCATCCGCGTCAAAGACGTGTAGTTACACCACTGTGCATCTGCTTTTCATGTGTCTGAGGAGCTAATGAAAACAATGAGTTTAGAGGACTTGGCCAGCAGCAGCTAATTTGCATAATCACGATGTAGCTTTAAACAGCACATTCCTCTAAACAAGCAGAACTGATTGAGTGAAATCTCAATATCCGAGAATGATTTTGTATATTAAATGTAATGAGCATGTGTGGTATAGCTCACAGACCTATCCTATAGCAAGAATAAATAACAATAATTTCTTGATATTTATCAGTCTGGAAAGAGTTAAAAGGCAGCTTGTAAGGCTTTGGGACTGCAGTGAACCACATATGGAGAAAACATGGAACAATATTGGCCCTTTTCCATTAGTGGGCAGCTTACCAAAAGTGCACAAAACTAACACAGCAATTCAGAAACAGACAATCACACGATATTCAAAATGTATATATTTTTTGATCATCTGAAACATGTTGAGTGACAAAAATACAAAAACAATGAAAGTGTTTTTGGGAAGACTACTAAATCAATTCTCAACAGTTGAAAAATGTAAATAACATTTTTATACAGTAAAAATATTCTTCATGATGATCATCTATGATAGTTAAAAAAAATTAGGTTTTTAATTGTCCTGAAAATTCCAACTTCAAAGTCTGATTCATTGAACAACAATGGAGGGAATTACAAAGTGAGTTCAACTTTTATTTTGCAGTTCTCACTAAATAGAGCAACGCATATCTTTCTGTTTAAATGTAACTTCCCCCTGTGTGCTGAAGGTAATATATATTATGATCGTTAGCTTATTGTATCAATGAGATATTGTGTATCTCATTACAGTAAGAACTCCTAGAAGAAAAGATATGGTCAAATGCTGCCCTCAAGTGCTGCTCAGAAGCTGCTACTTTCAGCTTTGGAAGTACTAAATATGGATTATGGTGCTCCATGGAGCTATATATTTTGAATAACAAGAAAATTGAGCCATTTGTATACCTCTCTGTTGCAGTTTTATTTCCCAACTGCAACAGCACATTATTTTTGTTTAAAATGCTAGATAGTGCGTTCACCCAAAAATATATTTCAATGTCAGTTTTTGTGATAAATTTAAAAAAATGTAAAGCATTTATTAAATATACCAGTCTTATGTTGCTATTTGAAAAGTTATTGGCATATTAGCAAAGTATCAGACCTTATGTACAACTGAGTGAACACTCTATCCAGGTGTTCTCAGACACCAAATACATTTTGTGTTAATTATTACACTGTGCTTTTCAGCACATCATTATGATTATATTTTCATGTTGGTTTTTGTGGTTTCTTGGTTCTCTATTCTTCGTGTACATCTTTCAGAACCATTCTCTAACAGAAGACTGGCTCTGGATCAGTCTCTATAAACATCACCTTCTGACTGCAGATCAGACAATAATTAATTTGTTGTTCCTGTATAGTTTATCTGTGTTTAAAAAGGTGCTAAAGTGCTCAAAGACAAAATTGACTCAACACATAAAGGTAGGCTTCAGAAAAGTGACATGAGTCAAAGAAAATCTTCAGTGGCATCAAAACTACCAGAAATATGTTTAGATCTATTTTTCTTGTCTTTAAGGTGGAAAGTATATGCTTTTTAGCATAATTTTCAACTAATATTTATCTAAAAACATACAGCAGTTGTATGTTTTTTCATTATTTGAAACCCGAAAAACAGAAATAATTTGTTGGTTTCTTAAAAATGACCAAAAATGTTTCTAAAGCAAATGTCATCCCCTGCGCTCTCACATCAATCACATCATTGATTAGATCAAAGATTTTTTGCAGTGCTGAGGCATCTTCTGCTGTTTTGGTTTAGCCAAGTAGGAGGGATGGTCAAAGCAGTCGCTCCAAGATGGCCGCCATATTTCCTGCGCCCGATCACCCAATGCGAGATCAACTTTTTATTATGTGTGGTCTGCACCCTATTCTAGATCCGCTCCTGTTTAGTCGTATTCCTAGCTTTGTGTTGTCACCCTGTAGATTTTATACCATTGGGAGTGGATGAAGGATCTCTGAGATCTGTCAGGGCTATGTAAACACAATAACAAATGTAAATGTTTTATCACTTAACATATAGTTAGTTGATCCATGCTCTTCAAGTTTCCAGATGATGGGATGAGCTGAGCTGTGTTCTATGTTTAAAGCTTTGGATATTCTTTTACAACTTTCTCTGACCTGCTATGTTTCTTCATGCTGTTCATTCATTGAAGTTCTCTAAGCAACCTTCACTGTACAGTTGGATTTGTCCTTAAAACTAAATTACACACAGATTTACAATTTAGGTGAATTTTAAAGCACTTGCTTGCACTGGGTTATATTTAGGGTTTTCAGTTTGAATGAGGCTGAATAATTTTTTTGGAATGGCAACAGTATGAATCTTTTGTTCACTGTGTTCCAGATCCATTACTGGGAAAGAGACAACCAGAACCAGACTGAGAAGATGAAGGTGATTTTTGTCCCAGATACCCATGTTCACCTCACAAACCTGACCAGCTACACACCATATATGGTCACACTGACTGCCTTTAACACTGCTGGGGATGGACCTCCCAGTGACCCCCGCGGGGCCCGGACCCTGCAGTCTGGTAGGAAGTTCGTTACAACTCAGTTCCCTGAAAAATAAATCATCAGGCAGCGTGTTTTCTGATCTCCCTGGTCTGTTTGCTCCGCAGCTCCCAGCCAGCCAAGCTACCTGACCTTTTCTGAAGTGACAGGGGGGAGTGTCAACGTGTCCTGGGGAGCTCCACTCACTCCCAATGGACAAGTGGAAGGCTACCGGGTCATCTATCAGCCCACCGCTCCTGTACAAGGTATGCACAAACACAGACACTCACTCACTAAAGGGCATGTCTGCTGTTACAAAGTGCTTTGTCCTCAAAAATCTGCAGGAGTGAGTAAAGTGGTGACAGTTGATGTGAAAGGGAGCTGGCAGCGATGGCTAAAAGTTCGAGACCTGATCAAAGGAGCAACGTATATGTTTGGGGTTCAAGCTCTCACAGTCAGCTACGGATCAGCAGTGGAAGCAAACATCACAGCTCAACCGGTGAAAGGTGGGCAGAGCTGACAGAAATCTTTACTTTAGACTTTGCTTCAACTCAAATGATTTTATTTAGAGTATTAAAAATTCAAAGTGTCTTTTGTTGTTTTGTTTAGCAAAGATTTAGATATCACCAGCTGAAAATTAAAATAATGGCACTATTGTTACAACTCTGCTCTCATTTTTTATTTTTATTTTTAAACATTTTTATACCCATCTAAATAATCAATGGAAAATTTGTCTTTTGCATTTCAGCAGTCACAACAGCTGAAAGGCTTTTTATCTGTTCCTCTGGTTTAATGAGCCTTAATGGTTGAAGACCTCCTTGCCATCACCCTAAACTTTAGCTTCCTCCTTGGATTCTCCTTCAGATTCAAATCTGGACTCTCCCAAAGGTTTACATAACTTCACACAAGAAATTAAGTATAATTGGATATTTGATGTCAAGAGGAGCCAGTTATAGTGGCTCGGGCATCTGGTTAGGATGCCTCCTGGACGCCTCCCTGGTGAGGTGATCCGGGCACATCTCACCGGTAGGAGGCCCCAGGGAAGACCCAGGACACGCTGGAGGGACTGTGTTTCTCGACTGGCCTGGGAATCCCTCAGGATTCCCCTGGAGGAGCTGGAACAAATGACTGGGGAGAGCTTTCTTAGGCAGCTACCCAAGTAGCCTAAGAAGGCTGAAGAAGATGAATGGATGGATAAATGGGAGAAGATGGATGGATGGATGGATATTTGACCACTCTTCTTGGTAGAAATGGTCACTCATTTAAACTGGTCCCTGCGCTGCTCCTTGTTTTCAGCACTCCTTACAAATTTCCAACAAGGTTTTTGCCAGTAGTGAATAATAATTCACTATATTCATATACTGCCAGTTTACAACAAATGTTATCTCAAGGCATTTTACAAAATATTATTTCAATTCAATCACACATACAGTACAGACCAAAAGTTTGGACACACCTTCTCACTGAATTCAATTAGAAATTGGGTCCAAACTTTTGGTCTGTACTATACATTCCAATTGATCCTAGGTATCAAAAGTGCAGTATGCTCAATTAATCACTCAACATATTAAAAGGTTTCTATCTAAGGAAACCCAGGATAATGTATTGAATTGTATTGAACCAAACCCTTCTCCTCCTGACACAAATGGAAACAAAGTGGAAATGAATACTTACTGTTATTATCAGGCCAGTTTTATTTATCGGACCAATACTGATATGTTAAAAAATGACTAATACCAGTCGATATTGATGTTAGTGCCGATGTATTGTGCATTGCTAATAAATTATAGGTAAGATTAAACTAATTTCTGTGGGTTGATTCCCAGGAAAACAACACAAATCAGTACTATGTCTACATGTGAATGTGTTCCTCTGATACTGAAGGTTCCCCTGGGCCGCCAGTGGAAATGTCCATCATCAAGACATCCTCTGCCCTCACCATCCACTGGTCAGAAGGAGACATGGGTGCTGCTCCTGTTACTGGTTACGTTGTGGAGGCGCGTCCCTCAGGTGAGCTCTGTTATTCATTGCTCTGACACTGTCTGCACTGATTCTTTTACTTACTCACGCTAAACTGTTCTGAGTGCAAGTCTCTGCAGATCCCATTGTGCAAATCAAGTCAGACACAATTAAATACCTGTGTGTGTGCGTGGGCGTGCATGCATTGGTGTGCGTATGGGGGTGTGTGTGTGTAATACACAAAAGGAAACAGCTTCAGCACTCTGCAGGAGAGGAATAGTTGTCTTTGATTTAATTTTTCTTCTGCTAACAATGAATAAGCCTCTTTATTAAAAGGCAATTATTGCTATTAAAAGTGGTCTGGAGACCATTACCATCTAAAATGTGTCATTCTTACTCAGCTAATAATTCTATCCATCCACTTGTGTTAATGAAACTTGTATTCCTGTAGATGAGGGAGTGTGGGATTCCTTCATCCGACTCCTCCCTCCAGCCAGCAGGTCCATCTCCGTGCCACTAGAGCGTCTGAGGTCTGGGGTCAGCTATGAGTTCAGAGTCATTGCTGTGAATCGCTATGGTTACGGACAGCCAAGCGCACCCTCCGTGGCTCTTGCTGGTAAAAACACACAGATTTGCAAACCACTAATGCTGGGGAAGTTTAAACAGTAGATCCAGCCTGTTGGATGCGACATAGAGCAAAAAGATACTGAGGTGATTGGGCTTTTGCTGCCACCTAAAGGCGGAACTGCTTCATCTACAGCCTGTGTAACAGGTCAAACAGAAATCGAAACTCATATACTTATCAGTTACTTTTAAACATTTTGTTTGCACTTCTATTGAACAGATCAGAGGAACAGACACTTAGAGCAAATCCTTTATTTTCAAAAGATTTGCTGCGACATTTTACTTTTTGTACTGTAAATGCACAATATGCTGAATGAGTGTAAAATTAAAAAACACTACTGTGCTCTTAAAGGGGCAATGTTATATAAAATCAGTGACTTTTTTGAGCTTTACATCAGGTTATAATGTTATTCCTTCATTAAAAACATACCGGCAGTGTTCCCTTCTTTCATCTATGTTTAAGAAATCCTTCAATCTCCCACGGCAACCATTCAACTGTGTACGCAGTTGAATGGTTGAATGGAATAGTACCTCCTCAAAGAGCAGACCTCCCTGCAACTTCCTCCTTCAGATTACATAGCAGCAATTAGTAAACACCTGATGGAACTGAGCATCTGCAAAGTCTGATTTCATTTGGCAAAAACTTTGTTAGACGGTTAATAGAGGAGCCATGCTGTGATGAATTCCTGAGTTTCAGAAAGAGCAGGAGTTGTTAAAAAAGACAAAGGCCCAATTTCAAGGCGTTAAATTTTGAAGTTGAATTTCCTTTAAGTATATTTGATATGCATAGCATTTTTATAACAAGTGAAGGTGGCATAGATCCTTGATTGTTCCATGAAATGGCGCTATGCCTGGAAAATACACAGTACTGCCCTTTTAAAAAATGTTCCCCCTGACATTTTCTTTTTTGTTTTCTTCTTTTTTGTCCTACTAATGTGTTTCAGACCATTAAGCAAATTTTAATGTCAGAAAAGGACATTTAGAGTAAATAGAAAATACCTATTTATGCTGGAGCAACAAAAGCCCTGATGTTGGGCTATTAAAAGTGGTCTGGAGTCACTTGGATCTTTAATGTAACTATATTGCCATAATGATCTGTTCGATTAATTTGGGGAAAAAATACAGCAATGTGTTTTTTTTGTTTGTTTGTTTTTTTACAAATTCCAAAGGATCTTCTGTTGTTTTGAAGCATTCTTACTCCAACAGACCGAGATCGGCTCTGAACAGGCCTGCTAATGAGCCATTCATTTGATTCGGGTTTGTTGGAGCAGTGAAGCATCTGAAAGCTGCAGGGTGATAGCTGTCGAGGACTGGACCTGAGCACCCTTGCTTTAAAGGGATGTTTTCATGCGCAGTTCCTTCTCAACCTTACACAAACAGACATAAACATGCAGTGAATAAATCGATTTTCAATCACTTTTTTGCACCAAAGAGTTAAGAATAAACACCGAGGCTCTGTAAATGTGTGTAACTTTGAAATTTTAATTTGACATTTGTGACTGTATTCAAAATAGACTAGCAAATATTGCAGCATGCATATTGTTAAATTCACTTTGGTAGCACTATGTGTTTAATGTCCTAATCCATCTCTCTGAGTGCAGCGCTGTCGGAGCGTCCTTTTTATGAAGAGTGGTGGTTCCTGCTGGTGATGGCTCTGGTGGGCCTCATACTCATCCTGGTCCTGGTCTTTACTCTGCTCTTACATGGACACAGCACCAAGTATAAGGCCTGTGGTACAGGTCTGTGCTTCTTTTATTCAACCCTTAAGTCTTTCAGGTGCCACAATTGTGTAGATGATGCTTCCCCATTTGTTTTTATTCTTCAGACAAAACATTTTCAGCTTAAATAGCATCGTTTATCTTTACCTAAACATAGAGATTCAGAATAGTCTGTTTTTATGACACTGAAAAGCTGAGACACTTTGGGGGCACCTATCCACGTTTGTTTGTAAAACTGCCTCCAGCCGCTTGTTGAGCTGAGAGGTGTAATCTTGTTCCTTCACTCTGATGAATCGGGACAGAGCCCACTCCCAAGTCTCTGATTGGATATTTCTTTTCCTCACTTTAATTTATTATTCTCAAATGGTTTTATTTTAGTATAGAAATCTACTCAGCTTTTTTGTAGTTGCAACACTAGCTACATCACTTTGCACTTTTATTATTTAATTTTCCTTTTAGATTAATAAGGTATTTTGAATTGAACCAAAGCCAAATAAATGATGGAGATCAGTTGAACCCAACTCCATTTGCTGCATTTCTCCAATACTGAGCTTTGGAGATTTTGTTAATGTTCTATCCTCCTCTGAAACAATGAAAAGGTGACTTTTCCTCCTCCTCTAATCTTATTTGTCACAGCTCCTGTGACAAATAAGTAAAAAGGCATGGATTATTGATTAACATCTAATCAACATAAAAAGCTTGATAATTGAACTAACAGATGCACAAAATTACTTAACTTGAATTTTGAACATAACTGTTTTGCGCCTGGGAAAACTTCAAAGTGGTTTTAGTTACACATTAAACTATAGATATCCTATTTGTTTTTCTCTGCAGGGCACTATTGGCATTTAAGAACTGCACTGTTATAGTGCAGTTCTTACATGCACTGATACAGTGACTGATACAGTGCATTTAAAAACTGTAACAAAAGTCTTTGACTTTAAAATAATGTCTTTGAATTAATGTAATTTAATCATGGAAAGAATTTCCACATTATGAAATAGCTATCTTTCAGCATGAAGGATGTTTGTTGAGCTAACTTAATTTTCATGAGTTGGATCAACTTAATAAGTAGTGTGAAGGTATCACTGTAACATTAGTTGGTTTCTCAGGCGTGCTGTGGTGGCGCAGGCGGTTAGCATACCACACGTTTGGAGGCCTTAGTCTTCAATGTGGACGTCGCTGGTTCCGGCTACCTTTGCTCCATGTCCTTATCCTGTCTGCCTACTGTCTCAAAAAAAATACGAGCCCGGAAAAACTCTTTGGAGAAAAAAATGGAAATAAAAAAAGTTGGTTTCAGCTAAATTTGCATTAATCTTAGTCAAGTAAATTATTTGGTCCAAAGCATTGTAAATTAGTTGGCTTGGCTCTTTTAAATTACATTGGGTCCAACTATAGTAAATGAGTTCAATCAACCTTAATAAACTAAATTGAGCCAACACATTTTCTTTAAATTGGAATAACCATAATAAATTAAGTTGAGCCAACACATTTGCTTTAAATAGTAGTATCAGAATTACATGGTGCTGAAATAAAGCAATCAGGTGGAAATTCTTTCCATGATTTTTTGTGTTCATCCAAAGAGTTATTTTTTTTCAGTGTGTGAATTATTTCTTTATGCTGAAATTTTTGATTGATTAATTGACTTTCCGACATAATAGCAGATGAGAGTAAATTATTATAATTGTTGCAATTGGTTAGCTGAAAGACAAAAAGATCTATGTTTAGTTGTAACAATAGACTAATTGAGAAATATTTATTTTAGATGTAAAAGCAATACAGCAATAACTGTAGGTTGTTTAGTTTTGATAATTTTTTAATAAAATTTGTCAAACAGATTATTACATTATGTGATAAGAAATCATGACTGGGGGATTTATTCAGCCTTTTTTATAATTCAGTTTATTTTTGTGAGAATGATTGATCTCCACCTGCTCCTTTCTGAGCTGCTGTTGCTACAGGAAGGCCTTAGTGCTGTCAGTCAATGCTGCTAATTCATTCATGACATTCCCTTCTAGCTGCAGCATATAGAGCAAGGGGAATAAGAAGCGCTACATGAGACTGTGACTGACTGTGTTAAGCCCCTCCTCCTGCCTCTGATTGGTTGTTTCTGGTTAGCAGTGGGAGCACTGGAAGGAGGCAGAGGAGCTCGATTTTTTTCTCACTGATTTTCTGTCTCATACTATACTGTCAGGACATGGTGACAGTTTCAACACATATGTTAAAAAAAATTGCTGAGTAGTGGAGGTAGAATAAAAAAAAAAAACCAGGATGTCCTGCTGTATAGAAACAGTAATCTACTGGACCAGCTTCATCAAACGTCCTTCTCTTTTTTTCTATTTCCGCAGGAAAGCACATTACTCCAGGGGATGAGTCGGTAACCCTCGACAACGGTGGTTTTACTTCTTTGGAGCTAAACAGCAGAACACTCAACACCAAGAACTCCTTCCTCAAAAAGAATGGGACCAGGTTAGCTCTCCCAGAGGATTACACAGCACTAATCCTCTTTGGAATAAAATAAACAGTTTCATCATCCAAATTTGTGTCCAGATCTCCACCCAGGCCCAGTCCAGGTGGGCTCCACTATTCTGATGAAGATATCTGTAACAACTATAATGGAGCCGTGCTCACTGAAAGCACCACACTCACAGAGAAACCCACTGAGGTCTCTGAATCAGAGGTATCTGTGTTTTCTAGTCAGTCTTTATGGATGTGGCTTCCCAATGTTTGCCTCAGTTTAAGTTCCTCCTGTTTCTGTTTGGTGTAACTTCATCTCAATATGTCAATTTTACACCAGTATGTCTGACTTGTGAAAATCAGTTGGTCAGTGTAGAATTCCACCTCCATGTGTGATCACTAGTTTTATCTACAGATTGTGTGGGCTAATTCCTCAGAGTTTATGTTTCTACTGTTGTTAAAAAAGGAGCAAACTAATAGCTGCAGAATGAGAAAGATTAATCCTTCAGATTGTGCCTCAATAAGTTTCGGTTCTGAACTGAGTTCATGAAGCTGAATCCATAATTTGATATAAAATATTCTAACAAGACTGGAAAAGCAGGGCATTTATTTTTTCAGTTTGGGAAAATATTTGTTTTTCCCAACTTTATTCCAAATTCTGTCCTCTAAATTCATTTATCTATCCATCCCTTTATCCTGAATTTGTCAAACCATTTGTCCATCTATTTTTCTACTTTCTTTCCATCCTTTCTTCCTTTTTTTTTTTTTTTTTTTCTGGTTTACATTCAAAACTGTTAATGTATCTGCCATAAATTCACTTGGAATTTTGTATTCATACTTTCAAAGTGACCAACACAAAAATTTACTAAAAATTCTGGAACCAAAGTAACATGTCACCAAACAATTGTGATCGATTTGATCCTTACAATTCAGAAGCATGTTACGTTTGGAAGAAGAAAATCTGTCTGAGGTGTACAGTCAAAAGAAAGTGACAGGTATTTTCAGTCTTAACTTTGTGTAACATGTCTCCTGTCACAAAAGCTAAAAAGAGAAACATAGATTCATGACTGATCTAACCTATTATAGTCCTCAAAGGGTTAGTCGGCAAAACAACATAAAGCTCTGCTAATAGGCTCTGACTCATACAAAGCTTTTAGTCCAACAGAGGAAGCTGAAAAAAGCCAGTTTAATCTCAGTGGATATAGACGCTCTAAGAAGGCTTTTTCAGATATTTGTTGTGGTATTACAACGCTGTGCTGTAACTTTGGTTTTATAGAAAAGAATAGTGTCTATTATATTGCATCTTTTTCAGATATGTATCATATTAAACAGGCCTCACACTTTACAACACTGAAAAAAAATAACTCTTTGGATGAACATGGGCTGTACAGTGGCGCAGTTGGTAGAGCTGTTGCCTTGCAGCAAGAAGGTCCTGGGTTCGATTCCCGGCCTGGGGTCTTTCTGCATGGAGTTTGCATGTTCTCCTTGTGCATGAAGCCAGAGTCATGTTCTCTGGCTTCCTCCCACAGTCCAAAAACATGACTGTCAGGTTAATTGTGCTCTCTAAATTCTCCCTAGGTGTGAGTGTGTGTTGAATGGTTGTTTGTCCTGTATGTTTTCTGTGTTGCCCTGCGACAGACTGGCGACCTGTCTGGAGTGAACCCCGCCTCTCGCCCGGAACGTTAGCTGGGGATAGGCACCAGCAACCTTCCCAACCCCATTAGGGACGAAGGGTGTATAGAAAATGGATGGATGGATGAACATAAAAAAATTATGGAAAGGATTTACACCAGATTACTTTACCATGTAATTCTGTTGCTCATATTTAAAGCAAATGTGTTAGGTCAACTTAATTTATTAAGGTTATTCCAATGTAAATCAGTTGTGTTGGCTCAACTTATGTTGTTATGGTTATTCTATAGTTGATTCTAAATCAAATGTGTTGGCTCAACTTAATTTATTATGGTTATTCCAATTTAAACCAAATGTGTTGGCTCAATTTAATTTATTAAGGTTTATTCAACTCATTTACTATTGTGGGACCCAATGTAATTTAAAAGAGCCAGCCTAACTAATTTGCAATGCTTTGGATCAAATATTTTACTTGATTAAGATTCATGCAAATTTAGAAAATTGCATTATTTGAAACCAACTTTTTTTTTCTCCAAAGAATTTTTGCAGCGCTAGTGACCAACACTCCTTGTGCCAAACCTCAATCATGACTTCTGCTCTTTCTTTCAATCCTGACTTTATTCTATCCTTCCTGCATGAAGGTCAGAATTGCAGAATGAACAATCATTCTGTAAACGATAATTCACCTGAGCTGTGGATGTAAAGATATGATAGAAGACTTCACCAGTTTGAATTATAGGCTGAAGTTGACTGCAATGCTTGGTGACTAGGGTCAATTAGAATATATGTATGATTGAATTGAGGTGACATGTTGTGACTTGCCACTAGCTATATATGTAACTTATGTAACTTTTTTTTTTTTTTTTTTTACACATTTTAAAGTCAGTTAGTTGTCCTGGATGTTATCTCCAGATATTAGATTAAAGAGAGATCCCACTTTTAATTCTTTATATTCACTTCAAAATTAAGCACAACTTTTTGTTGGTTTGTCCTACAGAATCTTTGTATAATTCAATGAAGTTTGTTGTGGTAACGTAATAGAAAGTAGTTAAAGAGAGACTTCATGCTTTATGTTGAACGTCTGTTTCAAGAGGCAGAGTGAGATGATTGAGATCAACATGTTTATGACTTTAAGGGGACAAAAGTTTCTTCTTCTTTTTTAGATTTTAACGGCAGCTTGTATCCATTATTTGGACAAAAGTTTTGAGTCAGTTTGTCTTTGTTTTTATTAGCCTCTAGCGCCCTCCAGAGGGCAGCAGCTCAGACGTGTTGAGAGGGATTTTATTCTTCACTATATCCTTGAGCCAATGATCCTCTCAACTTATTTGGAAGCCTGCTTTTTATAAAGATTCGAATATGTTTTAAAATAGCAAGAAAATATAACAGAATAGAATTTTTTTTTCTGTGCCAGTAATTTAGTTTTCCTGTCTTACTCTTGTTCCTGTAATAACTGGTAAGTTGAAAAGCATCCTGTTGTTTGTGTGCAGCTAACGGACAGCGACTACGAGGATGAACAGCCAAAGCACTCCTTTGTCAACCACTACATGAGTGACCCCACCTACTACAACTCCTGGAAGCGGCAGCCCAAAGGGCTCAAAGGGACAGGGAGTCCTTTTGCCTATGAGGAGTGTGCCACCGCTGACACGGAGCCCTACTATCAGACGGTGGTGACGCAGCACAGCACAGTGGGAGCTTACACACCCACAGGGCAGCCCGCGCACACACACGTCAACCCCAGCGCCAACCCGCCGGGGTCACGCACTCCTGTGACTGGGTTTTCTTCCTTCGTTTGACTCTAGAGACAGCATTTGCACAAAGATGCACAAACACACACACTCATATGGAAGGAAGGGGGTGCTGCCATGTGTTTGGGCTGAAGGAACTGGGAACAAAGGAGCCGTCACACCCCAAAGAATTAATCTCACACTCCTTACTCGCCTTCGTCTGTGCTCATGAAGACCCTGTGTTCAGTGTGTGCTCTTTTTCTTAGTGTGCTTAAATGCACCGTTACTGTCCTCATTTTCCACAAATTCTCACCAGCTTATTTAACCAGGTACTTCTGTCTACTCCAGAGACTCTCCACAGAGAACAATAATGACTGCATTTATGTGTTGAGCCCATTAATGTCTTGCTAAGACCCCCCCCTGGAGCTGGAGGAAGCTCGAACTTCTGCACAAAACTTCTTGTCTGTTTTCTGTACCTACACTTAAGTGCACAAGTCCCCACTTAACACACTCTCTGATGCGCTATTTCAGCATCTCCTGCTGAGAGACGGGAACTTAAAGGCTGTGGGGGAAAAAAAACTGCACACAAGTGAGCAGCTTTTTCTTTTCACAGACTGGTCCATGCACAGAAACGCAGCGCTGCCAGCATTCAGATATCACAGCAGACAAGAGAAGAAAGGAGAAAAATGTTTGATAATCACAGCTTTTTGAACATGAGCAGATGTTTTTCAGCACTTACCTGAAATGTCAGTGTTGAGCAGTTTGGGAGAGAGATGTTTGAATTGGAAGAGAGTATTTTGAAATATGTTCACATTTTGTCACATTGCAACCTCAAAATTCAGCTTGTATTATTAGGATTTTATATGATAGAATATTACAAAGTGGTATATACTTGGAAAGTTGAAAGAAAAAGCATAGTTTGCAAACTTCCCACAGAAAAAAAAGTGTGCTACACATTTGTATTCAGTCTCCTTGCATTAGAACTTTTGTTGCAGCCACAGCTGCACAACTTGCCAATCTACAGATTAAATGTTTGCCAATATTTATTTGCAAAACAGCTGCTGCTCAGACAGGATGGAGAGCAGCTGTGAACATCCTTTTCAAGTCTTGGATTAAATTTACATCTGGACTTTGACTGAGCCATTCATGATAAGACATGATCTAAACCATTTGTTGTTGCTCTTGATGTTTGCTAAGGGAGGTGCAGTTGGAAGGCTAACCATAACCCTTTCTTTGCTATCCTGTTTCTGCTGGAGAAGCATCCCCAAAGAATAATGCTGCCTCTGTCCTGTGGATGCATTCAGGTTGATGTGCAGTTTTAGTTGTCTTATAAACCCAACTCCAAGGAAGTTTCAACCTACATTCAGTTGAATTCACTACAATGACACAATAATGTTCAAACAGATCCCCCATATATTCCCTTATTTGGATTTGATGTCTGCAACATGTCCCAATGAAGTTGAGACATTGTTTTACACAATTACATCCCAACATCACTGGAATTGGGTTTGTATAAAAAATATATTTACAATTTACATAATATGTAAATTGTAAATATAATTTTTACATAATATGTAAATTGTGGGATCCTCTGACTAGAGTAACATCATCCACAGGTTTGCTTTGGCCTCTAAGCCAGTTCTATTTTTAGTTGGTGAACTGAACAGAGCTCTGTGAGTTTTTAAAAAATTGGGATGGTTTTATAACCCAACCCTGCTTTAAACTCCTTCACAGCTTCTCCATGGCGTATCAGCTGGGTTCTTTCGTCTTCATGCATTTATACTGACAAGAAATTACTTCCAGGTGGACTACATTTACTAAGTATTTGACACTGGATTGTATTTATGGGTGTCAGAGTGAAGAGGGTTAATAAAAAACAGCACACCATAATTAAATTATTTTTGTTCAAATTTTTTAAATCATTTACCCTTTTTTTGTAGTACTCTATGTTTGTACAACCCCTAACCTCATACCTCTGGAGTTTGTGGTTTTAAATGTTAAGAAGTTAAAGACATTAATACTTTTACAAGATATCTGAAAAATTTGTTTGTTTTATTTTTTTGGTTTAGTTTTTCTTTTTTTATTTTACTGTGTACTGCCTGTCCTTCTTTTATCGCAGCTTCCTAAGCCATAATGCTTGCACTGTGCTGAAGCCCCAAACATTTCATTTTCTTTTTGCCCAGATGTCATTTTGTTTGTCCAGGTCTTGAGTGCAACACGCGTGCCTACAAGCTAACGTGTGAAACTAAGCCTGCGCTAATATCTGTGAAGTTTGCTGCACAGCAACGTGTGCCATAGTGTGTGTGTTTGTGTTTTTAGATGGATTTTGTACATTTAAGCCCTTTTTACTTCTGTGTTTTATGTAGTTCAGATGTTTATTTAGTTTGATTCAAGCAGCAAAAGAACACAACAGGAAGTGTGTTGGCTGAAGGAGGGAAACAGGTCTGATTTCACATTTTTAAAAGATCCAGAAGAATGAACAGAGAAGGGAGCAAGTTTACAGATTCTTCAAAGGAGCATTGTTCAGATTTGAATGGTAGAGCTCCTACAGGCTGAACCTTGCTTTAACATTCAGGTGACTGATGCTCTCTGATATGTTTCTCCACATGTAAGCAAAATTCCTCTGTAATTTTTTGCTTCTGATTGATTTAAAGGTACTCTGGCCAAGCAGCAGTGTTTCTCATTCTGACATGCTTATTTTCAGCCCCATATAGTGTGAATAAATGGTCATTGTATAACAGCGTGTTAGTGAGTGTGTAAAAAGGAAGTGCACATTATTACCCAGACAGAATTACAGATGTGGCCCAAGATATCAAAGTAAAACTTCAGTTTTACTCCAAGTTAAAGGAGTAAAAGAGGAAAGGTATATCAGAAAGAAATGTTGAGCAGGTAACTGAATTATTAAACTATGAGGCAAGAGCTAATTACACTGAAAAAAGTTGCATTTATCACCATGCTCAGTTTCACGTTTTAGTCTCAGAGTTAAAAATGTAATCACTACTTTAATTACACAATAATAACAAAAACATGCATCTAAACTTAAAATTGAAGTACAAAAATGAAAAATGCTTAAGTTATTGTTTGACAGTCTATAACATGGAACTTTTCATCTATAATTAATAGTAAATATAAACCAGTGAAAATGCTACCCTGCATTCATTACTTTCACAGCAGCTAAATGAAATGAAGTTTCCAGATTTACTGGCATTGATTAGCTATTCCTGAGTGAGCGAAATGTGGAACTTAATTATTGAAACCTCTGACATTAAGAACTTTTTTTCTCTTTGCATTTAAATTAAGTGTAGTCTTCTTGAACTTTAAGGAGCTCTCAACACTTTATATGTGTCTCCCACATCTGGCAAGGGATTGTTTTAGCCTGAAGGATTTTAAATCAAACCTTCCAACCAAGAAAAAAAAATACTTTGTTGGATTTTTCTCTTTTTTTCAGCACTCAAAAAATTATTTCCCTAAGCAGAGGGCTGATACAGAGGAAGACTCCAGAACTATCATCATCACTCTAAAGGTTCTACTGGTCACTTTTACTTTTTTCATTTTAAATGTATCCGGAAAGTGAAAGTAATCTGAGCTAACCGAGTGAAAATACAGCATGCAGTGTTTGTAGGCAGAGACTGATCAGCAGAGCTTTTTGCCAGGACCCTCTGTGTTTTCCTGCTGATGTCTGTCCCTAGACAACAGGAGGAGAAATTACTTAAACCTAAGAGTAACACTACGACATGAACACCTTAATCTAAGAGACTACTCAGATTTTAGATGGCTCTGTTGCAATGTCTCTGACGCCAACTGGACAAACTAGAAGTTTGACTGCAGGCATCTTCCACCCATTTGGAACAAGAAACATCAATAAGTGGTGGAGATGAAGAGTTGCTGCTTTGAAGCCTCGATAGAGGTGACAAGTGTTGCTCTTCAAACCAGTTTGGGGTGTGTGTTTGGGATTATTATCCTGTTAGACACCAAATTATGTCAAAGTTCCCATAATCTAGCTGTACTGAGGTGAAGTAGAGTTCCATTCACTTTGTGCAGTGTACCAGCAAAACAGTATGCCTCAGTAAACCCAATGTAGAACTTGCTGGACTGTGGATGACGGCCATGGTGTTGGAACAGCTTCCAGGTCATGGCGGTCCTTTAATGAAAGGAAACAGGAATGGAAAACTGGATATCAATGATATCAATGGGTTCTGGGTTGGGAGGAAGACATCTGCTGCAATGGGAGTAAGTGAGACTGATTAAATAAATATGGAAGAGCTATGATGGAGCATCGTCTGAGGGATGGAGGTGAAGAGATGATATAATAAACAGGGATCAGGTATAGGCCATAACTAAACTGAACATGACTAAATATCTAAGTCCTAAGGAGTGCAACACAGAGAAATAACCATGCACACACACACACACGCATACACACACACTAATACCAAAGAGCAAATTAGGCTGTGGGTAGAACAGAATAAAACCACAAGATGAAAACAGAATCCTTCAACTCATGGCAGTATGGTGTTGATGCCAACAAGTAGATGTAATTGTTAGATTGTATTTGTAAATGAGATATTTTTTCTGTGCAACTGAAGCCAAATCTTAATTTTTTCAAACATTTGCAATCTCTTTTGGTATATTCCAGATAAATGCATAATACTTAAATATGCCTGCATTTTTCCTTCCAAATGCTGCAAAGTGGCAGATAATAAGAAATCCTACTATCCAATAAAACTGATTATGGAAACAATGTACATGGTTTTCTGCTGTGTCTGAGCTGGACTGACTTGATGAGGCTATTTTGAACAGGAGGAGAAGCGCGTCCACTGATCAAACATGAAGTGGGTAACAAGGATCTAATCTGCTCAGGCTGAGTTAATCCCTCACAAATTAATTCCAGCAACTTTGCCCCTAAACATAGACAGGAAAACACCTGACATTTAAATTACTGATTAGCATGACAACCTATTGACACTGATTAAACCCCTGAGAATAAGTGCAAACAAAGGGAGAGCACTTAGAGCCGACATTATTCTGACAGATGTCACACATTCTAACTTGTTAAATTGGTAAAAGCTTTTTCCATTTTTAAATGAGATTTTATTTTTCTAATTTTTCTGCTTTGTGTTATTTAGTGACTATTTTTTATTCAATTTGGATTCAGTTCAGAAATTTTGCATTTTTTCAATAAAGTGTCGTCAGCAATTAGTGACAGCTTTTGAAAAGATCTGTAGATGCTTAAGCCATGTGCAGAAAGCCCGGGGTGGTCCAGGGGGTCAGGAATTTTCTAGAAACTGGCTGCATTGCTTTGATAGACTTCAACTTTTTTTGTCAAACGTTTTTGTAGCAAATATCTCAATTATGTTTAGCTCTTCTCAAGAGTTTGAAATGGGAGGGACTAAGTACTACAACTAGCCGACAGCTCAGTGAGTGGGTGCAGACAGAAAGAAAGAAAAACAAAAATGTATGCTTTTATTTCTTACTATCTTCAAAAGAGAGCTTCTAAAACCACACACACAAACCTGGATATTTTTCTATACAAGCCATGGTGTTTTGAGCATTATGTTTAAGTTTTATTATTATTATTATTATTATTATTATTATTATTATTATTATTATTATTATTATTATTATTATTATTATTATTATTATTATTATTACTACATGTCTATCATATAAATAATAATGCACTGACGCCATTGTCACAAAACCTGAATTTATCTGAAGGTTTTTTACTAACCTTTTTCAGTACTGTATAATGTACTCCTTGACACGAGGCGTCGCTGTAGGTTTGAGAGGAAGCTGTTCTGAGAGCTTGCTTGGTCTCCGGAAACAGTATTGGGAGTATAACGGGCTTGTTTTTACGTTTGCCTCTAATTTAGCTGCTTTCTAGCTTCGCTTATCGACCTAACACCGCAGTATTACTATTGACTGATTAAAATCTGCAGCGCAGTTAGAGCTACGAACTAACGGCAGCCGCTCGGAGCTGAAGCGATGCAAGTGTGTGTGGAGGTCTGAACACGTCGTGAGTTGTGGCACCCCTTTACCCCCTCTTTGTGGTGTGGTGAGTTTTCCTGTGCTCCGTCTCGTCAACGTTTTGTCCTGCTCATATTTTCATTATATATTTGCAGCTTTGTTATGTGCTGTCGGTCCTGTAGGAGATAGATTTATAAACCTTTGTGGTGTTTGTAAAGGGGAAAAGGGATGCAGGAGGTGTAGGGTGGGTGTCCTTGCCTCATTCATTTTACAACTGTTTACAACATGGAACAGATCCACTCGCAAGAATTGTAGGATACGACTTAAACCTGGAGGAACCATCGTTTTGTGGTCCATCTGAAAGAGGTTTAGACAGATGTGGCTTTTAAAGGTGGCAATAGATGAAGTTAGTTTTAAAATTAATGTCATTATTGACATTAGTCAAAACAATATGTAACAACTGTTAATCGCTAATCAATTGTCATAAATTCTAATCGAAGCGAATGTTGTCTTTTTTTTTAAAGGACAGAAAGACATTTTCGTAGGTCCTTGTTTAATCCAAGTGTTTCTTAACTCTGGTTTTTATGGCACCCTGTCCTTCATGTTTTAATTGTATTTACTTTACCTGATTCAAATGACCTCATAATCTCTTCGGCATGCGATGTTGTTATTTTATTTCAAAAGGGACAATGTACATAACATATGCCACAGTTAGCCAAAAAGACTAGTTTTCATCTCTACTCCCTCAAGCTACAATAAATACAAATATTACAGTGTAATACAGACAACTTAACAAGCTTCTTCCTAAACAGGAGAATAATAATGATAAATTAAAAAGCATTTTTATCTAAAAGACTATATCAAGTTGCATAATTAAAAAGCCATAAAGCACAAAAGTTCAACAATACATTAAAACAAATAAATAAAGTAAAAATGAGTCACATGATCAGTGTTTCCACATTTGTTTACTCAAGAGCCATTCTTTAATAGCAAATATTTTAAAGACTGTTTGGTATTTAATTCTAGTTGTGAAAAGCTCTCACTCTAAATGAGTTCTGACCAAATGTACTCGGTCTAAGAAGTATAGCAAAGTCGCTCTAATGGTCCTCACAGACAAGCAAGCTCTTCAAATGAAGGAGGTGCAAGACCATCCAAAAAAAAGACCAGACAGAGATGTGAAAATATGGTCATATTTTCCCAACTCAACAAATTATGTTTCGTTAAAATATTGCAATGATGGTATCCTACAGGCTTTTTAATGTAAGATTTTAAATGTCTGTTTATAAAGTAACCTCAATAGTCTGTAGAGTAAATGTGTTAACCTGCTCCCAGCTTGTTAAACAGTAAGTCAAGTGAGGCAAAATCATAGCATTCATGAATATTTTTGTTGCCAAGTTAAACAGTATGTTGCACATATACCTAAAATATGCCAAATTAAACTTAACTGTTTTTGTTATTCTCTTAACATAAGATTTTAATTTTAAATTAGTATCAAACACAATCCCAAAATATTTAAATTGTTTGACCAATGTGATCTTCTCTCTGCATGTCTGGGTCAGGTGTCATTTGAGTTCTTTCAGTAAAATACATGCAACTGTTTTAGAAACATTTAATTGGAGATGGGTCTGCTGAAGCCAAGTGGATATTTGTACTGTAGCATCAGTAAGTCTTCAAGCAATGTGTTTGTATTCTTACCATGTACATAGATGACAGTAACACTGGCATATAATTGGATATCTACATTGTCACAAGCTGATGGGAGTTCATTAAAGATTAAGCTGCATAGCAGTGGGCCACGTATTGACCTATGTGGGTCCCTTTAAGTAAGTATGCAGTTCTAATATAATACTTAAATGTATTATGTTCAGTCTGTCAGATAAGAACAAATCAATTTAATTGTGGTCAGAGAAAAGCTAAATTTTGATAATGCAGAAATAAGGACTTCATGATTTACTGTGTCAAATGCTTTCCTTAAATCTTAAAACACAGCCCCAACAATAAATAAATACCTTTATCTGAAGATGTTCTAATTTTCTCTAACGTTAAGAATGTTTGGGATGAAAGCCAAAAAACATCATATGTAAGGAAAATGGGCTATTATTAAGATATCCATTTTTCAGCTACTTTTGAAATTGTGCGTAGGACCGATATGGGTCTGTAATTTTGAATATCTGTGGTTTTACCAGATTTAAAGATGGGTGTAATAATTAACGATTTTTATGCAATGGGAAAGGTACCACTTGAAATTGAAGAATTGATCAACTTACAAATAATGGGTACTTTTTATTGCTCAAAGCTCTGAGCTTTGGGCATCTGAGAGGTCATATCATATACATCTTTAACTGAAGCAAATCTATTATTTTTAGCACTTTAGATTTCTTTTAGGGAAAAAATGGGTAGATCATTTTTAATAGGTATAGGATCAAACAGAACAAGAGTGAAACTATGAGATACTGAATGCAGAAAATAACTGTTCAATGCCTCTGCCATTTCACCAGGGTCCTATACCAGTTTTCCTAACACTTTAAGTTTTAAACGTTTGAGAATTTAAAATGTATGCCTGTTGGTTTCTTATGTTGCTCCCACAAAATTTTAGAAACACATCTGGCCTTTCTAATAATATTAATAAAAGAAAGTTAGCTTTTGCCTTTTGCAGTGCATTTACTTCTTTGTTTCTTAAAGAAACAAAAACATTTTTTTGTTATGAATTAATTTTGATTTCAGGGCCTTTTTAAGGGCTGCATCTACTGATTTCATTAAGGTCAAAATACCTGTTCAAATCTTAAAACTCTCCATCTCTGCTGCTCCATACATTGGTTCTCTCTCAAACACAGACATAAGTCGTGCATTAGGCATACTAGAATTTTAGAATTCACTATTGTTTGTTAGCGTATGTGCACATGTGTACATTCTTATTTGTCCTGTATGTTTCTTTGATAGACTGATGTGGTTTACCCTTCCCCTTGAGTTTAAGTGTATGTCATTTTGTTGAGCTTTAGCGTATTAAAGTTAGTTCAATATTGAATCTGATCTATTTAATGTTAGAAAAACACACAGCCTAATTATATTATGTTTGTTTATTTTACAGTTCAGAAGACTTGTCTAAGAACTGTGAAACAGCAGAAGTTTGAAGACAAGACTAAGGAAGGTGACATCTTCATTCATCAAAGTTAAGATAGTAGCTTCAATCAGCTCCTTCATGCTAAACCCATAATGTGTGACATTACTGCAGCGTTAGCTTTGGCGGATGTGAAGGAAGAAGTTTCTTCAGAGCCACGGCCAGAACCTTTGTTCTTAATCCTGCCCCCACCGCCACCTTTCTCTCTAGCCCCAGGAGAACTCACCATGCCCTGGCCAAAATGGCTTAAAGCTTTTGAACACTACGCTCAAGCATTCAGTGAAAAAGCATTTGGTGAAAAAGATATGGAGGACTCCAGTAAACTGGTGCTTTTACGAAGTTTCCTGGGCCAAGAGGGACAGAACGTCTATTCAACTCTGATCAGGAATCAGGCTACGTATGCGGTTGCTATTTCAGAGCTCACTGCTCATTTTGGCTCTGATAATGCCACTCAGGCACACCGCCTTAAGTTCCACCAAAGGGTTCAGATGCCTGGAGAGACTGCAGATGAGTTTGTTACAGCCCTAAAAAATCTGCTGAGGCTTTGTCAGTATGGAAGGTACAAGAACAAACTTCTACTAGATCAGCTGATTGAGAAAACAAACAATCTGCAGCTCAGAGAGAAGCTTCTGCTGAGGAAAGACCGTCTAACCTTGGCCAAGGCTCTGACTATTGCTAAAGAGGTAGAACCTTCTTCAAGTGGTTCTCAGCAGTTGGATATTGATGAAGTGAGTGTGGATATTGGAGAGGATTTAGAGACTCCTGTTCAAATTAAGCGCAAAAGAGGAAGACCTCGGATCGGGGAAGAAAAGGTTAAATTTAAGGCACCTGTGGCAGAACCTCAACAAAAGCTCAAAAGAGGAAGGCCTCGACTTGGAGAGAAAAAGGTTACATTAAAACATCTTGAGACCGAGCATCAACAAAAGCGCAAACGAGGAAGACCCCGGCTTGGGGAGAAAAAGGTTACGTCAGATCTACTTGTGACTGAAGCCCAAAGAAAATCTGATGACATCAAAAATCAGAACTCTCACATTAATGATATGATGTGTTATAGTGGTAGTGAAGGTAGATCCCAGACTTGTGATGAACTAGATAATGCTATCATCTCATCACCTCAGATGATGGAAGATGAAAAAAGCAACCAGTCAAGTTGCTGCGCCGAAGACAATGATGACAGTAAAGATGAAGACTTCTTCCCTCCTTCAACTAAGGGAAAAAGCCTTTGCTGTTCCATCTGCATCAACAAGTATTTCAAAACAGCGGACAAGCTCAACAGACACATGAGGACACACACTGGTGAGAAACCATTCAAATGTCTTCTCTGCGATCTCACATTCAGTCAGTCTTACCACATGACTAGACACATGAGGAACCAGCATGCTGCGGGCCCATATATTTGCCCCACCTGCGGAATAAGCCTGGAAAGCCTCACAGAGTTATTTAAACACAAGAAGACGCACAAGCCACAAATCCTTTACTGCCCTGACTGTAACGAAATCTTCTTGAACAATGAAGATCTTCGTAATCATGTGAAGTCACACAAGAAAGACCTGTCTTCCCAAACAGAGGGAGAAAGCAGTCAACAACGTCAATGCATTGAAGTGAAAACTGAAGAATTATCCGATGTTTCTGCAGAAGCTGATGAGAGCCATTGCCTTACTAAAGGTGTCAACTCAGAAGCTAACTCTGAAAAAGTCGTACTAAAGAAAACTAGAGACAATTCTTGTCCCATTTGTGTTGGGAGGCGCTTCAAAGGCCCAAACAAACTTGCTAGACACATGAGGACCCACACAAAGGAAAAACCTTTCAGTTGCCCTGTTTGCAACAAAACGTTCAGCCAGTCCTATCACATGACACGTCATGTGAGAATTCAGCATGGTCTAGGGCAGTACATCTGCCCTCACTGCGGGAAGAGTTTCACCACCTGGTTAGAACTAAAAATACACAAAAGGACTCATGCTCACATTGATCTTTTTTGCCTGGCATGTAATAAGCAGTTCAAAGAGAAGGGTGCACTGGAAAAGCATCTTAAACTACACAAAGCGGTTGAGCCCAGTCCTCGAAGCCTCATCTGTGGTGATTGCGGCAAAGAATTTGGCCGCTCGTATCATTTGAAGAGGCACATCATGTCTCATCGTAAAGCTGCAAAGTCTGACTTTTATACATGCCCTGACTGCAAGCAAATCTTTTACTTCCCTGAAGACCTCAACAAACACCTGGAAGATCATGTGAAGGAAAACAGTGGGACGTGTCCCAAATGCAACGAGAGGTTCGGCAGTGCGGAGGAACTCGAGACCCACATGCAGGTTCATCGGAAGTCTTTTCCTTGTAGTACTTGTGGGAAGAAGTTCAAAGTGGAGTATGCACTGAAGAAACACGAGGAGAGTCACCAGCATGATCAGTATTACTGTTCATTGTGTCAGAAACACTTCATGAAGCTGTCTCATTATAAGAGACACGTACAGGTCCACGACAGACGAGAATCCAGATGTCCACACTGCAATGACGTCTTTCTAAAGCTTACAGCTTTTAAATATCACCTTCGGACGCACACTCTGGAAAGGCCGTACCAGTGCAGTTGCTGCATTGAGACCTTCGAGCAGGAGGAGGAGTTGGAGCAGCACTGCCTCAAACACAGGAAGTTTAAGAAAGAGAGACCTTATTCATGCACACGCTGTGACCTTGCTTACTCAACTTTGGTGGAACTGACTGAGCACATGATCTCTCATGAGGGAGAGCAGCCACAGACCTGTCCCTTTTGTGGCAAAACCTTCCTCAACAAGAACAAACTGGAGCGGCACATAAGTATCCATACCGGTGAGAGGCCCCACCTATGCTCCATCTGCGGCAACGGCTTCCCTTCGGCTGCCAGTCTCAAGCTGCACGTCTTCATTCACACCGGGGAGAAACCCTTCAAGTGCCTGCAGTGCAGCAAGAGCTTCAGCTCCTCCAGCGGCTTGCGTCTCCACAGCAGGCAGCACATGGATGAACGTCCTAGCTATGAGTGTCCGGAATGTGGCAGGACGTACGGCCGCCTGACAGAGTTGAAGATGCACCAGCGCTACCACACCGGAGATAAACCGTATGCATGCACCTGCTGCAGCAAACGCTTTATTAGCAAAGACAAACTGAACGTTCACATGAGAACGCACACAGGAGAGAGACCCTTTTCTTGCCCTCACTGTGGGCAAACCTTTACTCAAACTGGGGACAGAAACAGACACATCAGCAAGTATCACCCTATTATCTAATCAAACTGCAGGATGTTTCCTGTGAAAATTACATTAGTAGTTTTGCATGCTTGTAGGTATACTTTTAAGACTGTAGTTGGATTCACTGTCATATTATCTGAGAACGTGCAAGAATCCATATTGTATTGGAAGCATGTCTTCAATAAACGTAGTATGTGTCCACAAGTAATCCTAAACACAAGAACTGACTGATGTAGAGCTTGATAATTGAAAGGTGCTCTGCTTTTTGAAGCAAGAAACTAGTCACTGACTAACTAGTTTATCTCAACTTATTTTAAAAACATTTTGTAATGAAACATTTAAGATGCAAAAATCCTAACAGATAACTGTTGGTAAATATTATATCCTCTTGTGCTAATTAAAGCCTAAGGACAAATTGTTCAGTACAAGAATTCAAACTTATTGTGAGATTCCATAGATGCAATGAGAAAATGTTTTATTTCAAGCATTGGAATCTTTATACTTAACTTGGACTTGGAAAACATGACATATAAACATAACTGATGGAGCTACAACTACACCCAGAACACATATATATGTGTGTGTGTGTATATATATAAAAGTTATAAACAAATAACTTTTATATATACAAATAAAAGTTATTTGTTTAATATGCATATGTTATCAAGTGACTGTAATAAAACACTACATTGAACAATCTGGAAGGAACTGGAGAAACTGGGCAGATGATCAAATAGAGAAAAAATGCATTTATTTTTCTCATTGTTGATTTTGTTTCTTTCCAACATTTTATGTTAATTTTGCTTCCTTTTACATTTTAAATTTGCTTGTGGTGTTGCTATTTCAACAAGTATTTTATTACTGTTTTAAGATGTCATAAAAATAAAACTCTTAATTCACACAAATATCATCCTGTGTTGAGGTCATGTTTTGTAACAGATAAGTATTTTTGGCTTGATGAAACTGGATCATTTTTTAGTAATATTATCTTGAACTATCGCTACTCGAGTAATGAAAAACATGTTTTAACCAAAATCCACCGTACACAGACCAATAGTTTATTATAGAGATCTCTTTTTGTACACCAACTTTATACTGTGCCTTTTGTGCCATTTATATATCTAGAAGATTCTGTAAAACATATTATCGTGGCCTTCTAAGTTCCAAAACCAAAATATTGTCCTAGATAGGCCATGGATGGCAACAGGTGGTTTGGTTCTCGAACACATGTCCAACTTGTTCTTCGAAAAGAAAAGAACTATATATTTTTATATAGTTTAAGAGATAACTAAAAATTCTAATGAAACTTTAATAAAAACAAAAGTTGGCTTAATCTGATGTTTCAAGTTAAAAAAAAAAAGTAAAAAAAACAATTCTATCAATCTCCTGTCCCGACTTCCGTTTCCTGCCCCGGTGTGTTCTTAATCTGTTAAAATAATGGAAGGGTCTCAATGGTACCAAAGTAATCTAAATTAAATTATTTAATTTCCCTGTAGGATTAATAAATAAATAAATTTTATAATGGAAAAATTGACTTTGAAATGCACTTTTTCTGCTGAAATGTATTTTATTATTGTGTTGATTTTTTTATTTAATGTATTAAATACCAGTATTTACCCATAACTTAGTATTTTTCTGTCTTATGACATCATTATTATATGGTAAAATTATGCCATTACTGTAAGTGTTTTGACCACCACTTATGTCACTTTTATGAAATACTGTTTTACTCTTGCTTCAGTAATTTTTTTTGATGGCATCTTTTTACTTTTAACTAATGTTGACATGTTGCTACTTTTTCTTGAGAAAGATTTGGGAACTTACCCACTTCTGACACCAGGTAAAAAGTCTTTGTGCTTTGAAAAATAAGGTTAATTATGAATAAATAAAATCAATTTAAAATGAAAAGCGAGAGTAAAAGTGTGTTCCGTTTGGCTCAGTGCCACCTCGTGTGAATTCAGTGAGGAGAAATGTCATTGTTGATTCTAAACAAGTAATTTTAAGATGATTAGTCATATTTTGCAGTTTTCCTAATAATAGTAACATGTTTAATGTATACCATCACACAATAAAGGGGAGCCTTCTGTACACTTGCATTGTATTTTTGTCATCATAATGTGATGAAGCCATCGTTTGTGAAATCTCACTGTTTAGATGCCGATTTAATGAGAAACAGCTTAGTAAAGCCATGGCAAAATGAATTTTAAAAAATTTGACCACTGGTTCTCAAGATTTGCTGCAAGTAGATCTGGTGATATTTGGTGGCCTTTAGTAATGCTCAAAGAAAATGTTACCAACTATTTACAGTGTAAATCTGAAGCATATCAGCTGTAATGGAGATTCAATAGGTCCAAAAAGCCAACAGGACTTCTTGATCTTCCGTTCAAAAACAATCATGTATTAAGTGCAGTGGAGAATTAAGATCATCCCAGAGCCAGAACCATGTTCTGGTAAACATAGAAAAAAAAGGCTTTATACACTATTGTACTTGGAGACCAGGATGGTTAGCTACACAAGCTGAAGGAGATGTCTTATTTCTCTTCATTTTGAGTGCTTAGTTCAAACATTCCTTTATAAATCTTTGAGTGATCAAATACTACAAAGTTAAAACATAAGTTTTTATGTTTTTACCTTATTAAATACAAACTGCCTGAGATTGGACGTACGAGATTTCTCATTTATTTCAAGTTGAATTTCAACCAGGAAAAAGAATCACAGTTCAGTAGAAATATTAACACCCAAACCAGTAGGTGGCAGCACTCAAATTAGTTCTCGGAACGTTTAGTGCTCCCGGAAAAAAACAACGTTAGCTTCAAAGATCACAAACATTTCCTGCTCTCTTTGCTTATGATGTCGAGTTTCTGTCTAATGTATGTGTATAAGTTGTCCTGGTAATGTGAAGGATTATTATCTAATCACTTACCGTATCTCTTAATTTAAAGTTAACGCCTTTACCACGGCTGGCGACTAGTTTATGTTGTGCTTGTGGCTGAAGATAGTTTAGGATTCCGTTTAGCCTTCAATTTGTTGTTGCAATTTGCAGCACGGACTGCAAATTGCTATGCTGTTAACTGGCAATTGGCATTGCTTAATTAAGGTAACTGTTGAAGCAACAGTGAACTTTTAACCGGGAAAATCGGAAGTTTGACGCGTGGAATGGCTGCTTTAGGATTTATTCCTGCCATCGACCATGATGCTTTTAGTTTCGGAACAGAACAAACGTCCACCAAAAAAAGTTCCAAAATAAGCGGAGAAGAAGTAAGGAGGTTCTATGAAGACTTAATTAAAGATGACAAAACCCAGAAGGACCAGTCAGTGAGAGCAACCCACAGGAACAATCGTGACAGGGGCTCTGATAGAAGAGTGAGGAGAAGAGTCGGGGCTGGACGAGTGCAGGTTCGACCCGAATCTGTTGTCCAAATGGAGGCAAGACGTGAAAGAGAAGACAACCAAAGAAGACAGCCTGAGAGATCAGAGAGAGCCCAGGAGCTGCAGGGGCTCAGGCTGCTGCGCTGCGCTCATCAGGGGGACATTCCAGGACTTAAGGAGCTGATCTCAAAAGGAGTGGACATTAATTTTCAGGTAGCAACACCAAGAAGCGTTGTTTCTTTTCAGCTTGATTTAATGTTATTTATCAGTTTGGGTTGTGTCCTGCAGGACTCCTATTTGTGGACAGCTGTGATGTGTGCCAGCTGGTCAGGACAGAAAGCTGCAGTGAGACTGCTGCTGATGCACGGTGCAGCCTGGGTCGGAGTGGTTGATACAAGAGGCAAGGATGCCCAAGATCTGGCATCAGAAGGTATATTCATTTGTCTGTGCTAACCAGTCAGGTTTCATAATATTTTGGTTTGTATATTTTTTCTGAATATTTTTACTTGCCCCCTTTCCTCACAGCTGGCCATGATGACGTCCTGGAAGAGTTATTAAGTTTTGGAAAAAGTCCACAGAGAGAGACGCATCCTCATTGCAGGTTAGAACTTGTAATTACGACTGAAGAACTCACACCATTGGCACAAATAAGTTACAGCGTACAAAAACTAAGATACCCATGTAAAAACGGAAAATGCATTCATCTGAATGGGTTTTATGAAAAGGTGATGTTGCTTATGAAAAGAAATTTAGTTTTTTCAAATAAAGCTTTCTAAAATAAACTCTTTTACTGGACACAGACAGTAACAGATCAAAGTATCTGTGTAAGTTACTATGAACATAATGTGGATACAAAACAAGCATATGTGAAGCTAAAACACTTCTTTGGACTTTTTACCTAAGATATAGTGGCTTGTAACAGCAGTCATACCACTTTCACTTTATAATATTACATCCACAGACTTCAATTCATTTTATTTAAGTAAAATGTTTTACATTAGCTTAAATTGTGAAGTTATATTTGGATCTAAACTTAAACCATTAAACTTGTCATGGAGAACTGTTCAAACCTTCATGGTACAGTAGAACAAGGAATATGGGACAGTGGCACAAATGTGTACACATTTTTTTGATTGCTGTTTGTAGAAAAAAAACAACTTGACCACCATGTGTCCATGTTCTTCCACAAAGCAGCTGGGTGCAGCTTTGTGCTGATACTTTGTGGATGTAACATGATAATGTTCCTGGGCAGCCTTGAACTTTTGGAGATCAACAAAAGACAAATATTTGGAGATCAAATATTTGAAGCAATACTTAAAGCCTGAAAATGCAACTTAATTTACTGTACTAAACTATATTTAAAAAAATCTTAAAACAAATGGTCCATAGTGATAACATTACATCTGTTTTTTAAGCTACAGCTATTCGTAAACTGCCTGCTCTGTTGCACATTTGTCAAACTACAAGAATATAAACTAAAAAGCCATTCAAATTTCTATATTGTATGCACATTGTATTAAAAGAAGAATTCACTGTTATTTCATGAGAATTTACAACCAAATTTGTGGTGCTGTATTCACTGAGTTAAAACAGCCAGATATTTCTGGCATGTCTGCTCTGACATGTTTTCTTAATGTTCTCAGTTTGCTCCAGCCTCAGTGGTGCGATGTGTGCCGTTGTGAGTATGGGGACAGCCACTTGTCACATCTTTCCTCTACTCTGCATCAGTTCAGTCTGCGCCATCCTCAACCCAGGCCTTACTACTGCCTTCCCCCGTCCAGCAACAGCTACAGGATGATGGTTCGCTGCGGCTGGAAACCAGGTACTGGTCTGGGCCCAGAGGCAGATGGTGCTAAGCAGCCCGTATCCACCGTATTAAAAAGAGACCAGAAAGGTCTGGGATTTGGACCAATGAAAAGACCTAAAGTGACTCATTTCAAAGCTGGTGATGCTGATGCTGTAAAAAACCAACGGCAAGAAAAAGAAGAAAAGGGACGAAGAGGACAGAAGAAGAATGAGATCAAGAGAAAAGAGCAAAAAGATAAAAACTGGGAGAGAGATTTTCGTGCTTCGTTTTATCAGTAACACCTGGCCATGCTGTCCTGTTGGTGCTCTCTCTGTGGACTTGTCTAAAACGTTTCACACTGCAGTGTCCTGGTTGCTGCAGTGTCACCGTACCTCAGTTTTGGTCAACATGTTTTCTACTGTTTGTGCAATGAAGCAGCAACTATCAAATGTTATTTCTTTTATTTTTTTCTGATTCATTCTTACTTTTGGGATTTGCTGTTGACTTTCTGAAACTGCTTCAAAAACAATTAGTATTTATGTTGTAACTATATCAAAAGAATGTAAATGTTAATTTATTTTCATTTTTTCTTGTTTCTTGAAAACCCTATGAGTGACAACAGAAGTGTAACATCACTAACCTGGCCAGTGGCTCTCCTTAGGCCTTTTTGCAGTGCTGCATCCCACCTGGCCGTTCTTGGTTAATTATTGCTATTTTAACAGTGAAAAAACAATTGGCCCTTACTTCAGATCTGTTGTTCATGTTATGAGGCTGAAAACTGTGCAAGTAACATCCTGTATAAGAAACTGTAGCCATCATCTTTTTAAAAAACATTTCATGTTTTCATTTTAAATCTAAAAATAGGAATAAAAAATGTTATTTAATAATTGCAACAGATTTTCTGTAGTAGATATAAAAAGAATTAAGATGCCTTTGTTTTTTTCAAAAGTCAGGTTAAAGGTATATGCGGCTCTATATCTTTCTTTTGTTTTTTTGGAAAATGTCTTTTTGGATTGTAGACGTTGCAAATATCTGTTCTAGAAATTGTTTTGGGGCCCATGGTGCAGACAATTTTGGGCTTCTTTGACAATATGAAGAAGTGAAAAAATTGCAAAAACTACATGATCATGTCCAGCATTAGTACTGTAATCATGTGAAGCCAACATATCAACAAGAAACTGAATTAAATAAAAACATGTTATTATGCAAATATGTTAGTTTGCTAAAGAACATATTGACTAGCCTAAAGAGAAGTTGTAAACATTTATCCATTGTATGGACTAATGAAACCCAGATTATTTATTTTATCTAAAGTCCAAATGATTAATCCCTAACTCAACCAGTTACTGAGCTCTCTCTACTGCAACTCCAGCTTTTCACCTAATTTAACACACCCAGACATGTGACTTACATGTTTGTTCTCTACTGCTTTGTCAGCTTGATATTATGACCCTTTGCCACAGAATTGTAAAACACTCATAAACCCTCACCGTTTACCTCTCGAAACTTGAATGTCATATTTACTTGATCTTGCTTTTACAGTTGTTTAAAGTCAACCAAAAATTTACAATTTCATATGGAAGGACTAGCATAAATATTTTCTTTTTAACATGGTAAATGGAGATATAGAGTATTTTTAAGACAAACCTGCCTTGTGTGTATTGTTTTTACAGATTTTTGTAAAAGCTAGTAATTCAAATGTCATTCAATGAGATTTGAATTATTAATGAATTATCAATGTAATTCTTAATGTCAGTTGGCTCCTGCATAGATTTTAAAGTAATCACTAGAACTCCTTAGTGATTTTTTACCAGAGTATCTAATATTGCTAAATATCTACATACAAGTATGCCAGATTAGACTTACAAGTAATTTACATAATCTACACATACTAAATATAATAATATTTCGCCCTATATGTGGCCCTATAGCCCAAACAGCCACATTCTCAACACTGAGATTTATGATAATTATACTCATCCTTTTTGATTTCTAAAACTTATGTAAAAAAAATAATAAATGAATCTTTACACAGGTCAATCTTTTTTATTCTACTATATATTTTTCATTTTATAAATGAGGATATAGAAAGGGCCTACATTTTGCACCCCTATCATATTTCTTTCTCAAATGAAAAGTAAAACTTACATTGTCATTATTGTGGATGTAGTCTAACCATCTGGAAGTTAGTTTGGCCCATCACTTTATGGAGTAAAGCTCATTTGAACAAATTAACTACTACTTTTGTCGCTTTAGTCTCAGCTTTGTGTATTTGTTGCAGGATATGTAGTAATCTTCATTCATGATCTAAAGTTTTTCTTTGATTAACAAATCCCCTCTGGTTTAGATTGATCAGGTAAGGAGTTCTCTAACCACCCATCTGTATATGATTATGACAGTTTATAGTCTGGCTTAAGAACAATGTTAAAGGAGTCGTTTCCACATTCATGTCAACCATTTCCCACTTTTGGATCACCAGGGAAATGACTTCCCACTAGGAAGGCTGCAATTAATCCCCTTATTTAACATGAATTATTAGAATTATTTAAAGTAATGGTGGAGGAAATTGTTCTTTTAGGCTCAAAAATTTTTTTCAAATTTGGTTTGTAAAACAGCTTGGTTGAAGATTTCTGCAGATAAACAACCTCATGTTTAGCAAACAGATGGAATATGTACTTTCTGGAAGGTATGTCTTTAGTAAATGACATTTGGAATTTTTTTTCATAATGTGTTGTCAGTATTGCTTATGAGGAGATAAACATGGACAAAGATTTAATTTATGTGGACTCCATATTTTGTAAAAGGTAACACTTTGGAAATAATAGTAAAAAATTGTGCACTTTCATCAATCATATTTCAATATAATTCAAAAGAATATTTGTGGAGAAATTATGTTAATAACTTTCTCTTTAATAAGTTTATACTTTGACAAATGTATTTTCTATTTGATCAATATAATTTCAACAAGAAAGTCTGGGTAAACTCAGGTGGGGATGAGAAACAGAAAGGCACCTTTATACTATGTAGAAAACCAGAAGAAAATGTTCCAAAATATTCAACCGAAATACTGCTGTTCATTAACTTTAACAAAAATTAGTCTTAAATGCTCTTTATCAAATCAAACTGCTACAAACAACTGCATACATAGGCTTAGCCTTGCTCAATGTACAGTCAGACAGCCTGTTGTTTTCAGTTGTCCATGTCTGCAGAGTTGAGGGAGCGTTTCTGTAGCTTTAGTTTGATTGGCTGCAGAGGTCCCATCAGGCCCTCGGGGTCCATCCTCAGAGGGATCTTGGGAAATAAAGAAAAAAGTCAAGTAGGTCCTTTTGTATTTTTCTGCAGTATGTACTTTGACATTTCTCACTGTATATTTTTGAAAGTAAACTATTTTTGTAATAATACCTCAGTTTCGTCACAGACCAGGAAGCTGTAGTTCTGCAAAACTTTCACCAAGGCCAGTTTGATCATTACCAGAGCAAATCGCATCCCCAGACAGTTCCGTGGTCCGATCCCAAACGGCAGGTAAGTGTACGGGTTGATGCTCTGTTTGTTTTCCTTACTAAATCTTAAAAAAATGCACAAAAAGAGAATAATTCATAAAATATTATGACACTTTTAACTGCTTGACTGTGTGTTTTATCATTTTATCACTAGGAATGTGTACTTATTAGACTATGTACAATGAGTGAAATTGAATAAATGAAAAAGAAAGATATATAATGCTGGACTCTTGTCATTATGTGTTGATTTATATTTGATGTCATTTTTTGGTATGTTTTATTGTTTCTTACTTATTTTTTATGACTTTTTATATTCACATATTTGGTGTGAATATCAAGTATGGGATTTATTCATGTCTCCATTAGGGACTTGAATATTTCTGAAATATGAAATCAAACAAAACTCATTTATGATTGTGTGTTTTTTGCTATTGTCCATCCATCCATCCATTTTCTGAACACCCTTCGTCCCTAATGGGATCAGGAGGGGTTGCCGGTGCCCATCTCCAGCTGCGTCCCGGGCGAGAGGCGGGTTCACCCTGGACAGGTCGCCAGCCTGTCGCAGGGCATTTTTTCCTATTGTCCTAAACACATTTCACAAATTCCCAAAGTGATCCTTGAGAATTTGTGAAATTTGATTTGTTTGTTTTTATTTTTAAGCAATTAAACTCTAAATTAATAAACATTGGGCCTACAGTGATATTTACTAAAAGCCCCAGTGCCTTGTCAATACATAAGAGAGAACTTAGGCAGGTTTAAAATTGCAGGTGCAGATGCTTGCTTTCTAGCAATTTGTGACAAGGACATTTTTATTTTCACTACAGTATTTACTGGGAGCTTTATTATCTTTTCCACCAGCACGAAGTCACTCTTAATCAAGCTGGGAAACGAATATTTACTGCTAATTAATCCTTTCAACGCTGTTAACGCCAGGCCTCTAACACAGGACAGTGTAAACAAGATCACTTTGAAAAACTTCTATGTTGACTTAAATGATCTTTTATCTCTTATATGCATTGATTCTGACTGTTTACTAATTAACAAGCTGTTGATATACTTGAAAATTCTGGTCTAATTCAGCTTGTTAAACAACACACAATCGATGATACAAACTGGAGTAATTAAATAAACTTATTTTAGTGATTGTTGAATTTTGAAAAAGAAAAATGTAAGATAAGGTTTGACAGGCAAAAAAAAAAATAAATTAAATCACCACCAAGTCAACTTCTATGGGCTTATATGAAATCTTGGCAAACTGACTGAAGGATGCTCTCAGCAATGATATTGCCTTGGTGTGGGACTTGGTTTCTACTTTACAATTTTTTGTCATGTTTAGGTAGAACCATTTGACAGAGAACTGTTAAAATGCTGAAAAAGTACAAATTACTGAAAATCCTTTGTCTTGTTAAATAAGACTTCTTAAAATTTCTACAAGGTATGGAAACAAATAAGGGGTTTAAAACCTTCTACACCACTGCAGCAAGGTCTAACGTGACTAAAAGTACTCAGTAAGAGTTTACAGAGTAAATCTCGGCACTGGTCGGCTCACCGCTCAGGTTTGAACTCTTCTGGATCTGGCCAGAACTCTGGGTCACGATGCAGAGCATAAACTGGAATCATAACAATCATGTTCTTGGGGATTGTGATTCCTTTGATTTTCACAGTTTCTTTAGTCATTCTCTCTAAACGTGGAGCTGGGGGGTAGAGCCTGCAAAAACACAGAGGTTTTTACCTTAAAGTCCTTTACAAACGACAAAAATCAAACACGTTACCTCAAACACTCATCCACCACACTGCTGAGGTACCCCATCTGCATCAGACTTTCATACTGGATGGCACCCTGAAGAATTTAAACATGATATTGTTTTGTTGTTATTTTTATGCATTGTACTCTTTGATGGTTTGCCAGAAATGTTGGTTGTACCTTCTCTGGAAAAGTTGAGTCTATTTCCTGCTGAAGATGTTTCATCACTTCAGGATTCCTTGCCAATGTGTATGCTAAGAAAGTAAGAGTGGTGGCACTAGTTTCATACCCAGCAAAGATGAGCATTGTGACTTGGGAAAGGATCTCATGATCATTAAGACCTATTGGAATGGATAAGAGGGGAATCAGCTGTGATTCCATTAACACTGGTGATGATATTGTGTAAGAATCAAGTTTGTATCTAAGAGTACAATTAAATCCTTTTATAATTACCTTGATTCTCCATCACTTTGGTGAGATTTTTTGTTTGATAGTTGATAAAATACTGAAGAATATCTGCCATATTCTAAAAATGGATCAGAAAGTAGTAAAGCATAATTTTATGTTACCAAATTAAATAGTTTAAACTTTCAGGATTTTTAAAAAAATCTATATTTGTAGACAGACAATCTGTGAAAAATAATTTAGCTCCTCTGTGATTCCAGCGCTAACTAGAAATAACTAATCAGAGCTAGGAGGAGGATCTTAGCGCTGTTAATCACCCTTTGTGTTTTTCTTCCCTCCTTCTTCTTTGCTGCTCTGCATTTAGCAGAGCCTGTTGTGAATGTTAAGGCCAATTAGCATGCCTACCAATGATAGCAGATAAACGGTTTTCCTGTCACAGTAAGTTGTTTCTCTGCCTTTACATGGGGTTGATTGAAAGCACTAAGACCCTCCTCCTGGCTCTGATTGGTTGTTTTTGACTGGGAGCGTTGCATTTCTACAAACAGAAATAGTAATTCATGGAGGAGGTGGAGTAGATCAATCTCTTCATAGATCTGTCTCATAGCATATAGTCACGACATGGTGACAATTTAAAGAAGTTAGATACTGTAGCTTTAACTGAGCATAGTTCATTAAATGGACATATCAAACAAAATTCACTTTTTCAGCCTTTAATAAATTTTTTCAGTACTGTAAGTTCCTAGTAGTGTAAAAAAAAAAAAAAAAAAAAAAAAAAAAACATTTATTCTCTCCAGTGATACGTAGATATCTTTATATCCTTTTAAGTTATATCTTCCAGTTGTTTCATTTTTCTTTATTGCCTATAACATTTTTGTGGCTATGACGTTACCACATTTGCTGTAGAACTACTAAACACAGTCATGACTTCTGGCTAATCAGTTTTGTGAATCCACCAATTTTATATCACAGTGATTTTGTAGTCCAAGTTGAATTATGCGGAAGTTGCAAAGTAAATAAGTCAGAACGTTTGGCTCTAGTGTGTATTCCTTATATCTTCCACCTGCATCAGAGTCTCTTTACAGTGTCTGGTTAAAGTCTGTGGAGCTGCAATAATGAGGAATTCAGACCAAAGCATTGCAGTTCTACTTTATGTAGATCATAAGTGAGTAATTTACATGTGAAAAGGAAGGATTTTAAAGCATAATATATCCAGTTTAAACAATCTACATTTGTGAACATTCAGGACTGTGTAGCACTAGTGTGTTTTTGGCAAACCTTTCTTGAGCTCTCATTCCGTTCGGCTCTTACTTTCTCCACAACTGCTCTAAAGAAAGAAGTAGAGGACTTGGGGAATAGTGAGACTCCAAGGAGGTCCAGCAGAGGAAGACAGAAAGGAAAAAACCCTGAGGGGACATGGGAGGTACACAGTTTTAATGCTGGATAATTTAGCTTTAATGGACAAAAAGGTGAAATCAAATGGCAATACCTTGAAACAAGAAAAGAGGCACAGGAAATCTTAACAGCTTCGAAGCATGTGCAATGAAGGGATTTGAAGGCTCGTTAATTGAGTCCAGGTCCACACTAAATAAACAGCTCGCCATCACATCCATGCTGTACGGTCCAAAAATGCTAGAATACACACCAGATACAGCCACATGGTTCAGGTTACCAGCCTGTATGTAAATGTGTTCAACACCAGGAGATTGCATGCAGTTTGGCACCTCAAATACAAAACATGCTGCAAAAAAATTTAAATATGATGGAAATGTGACAGAAATAATAACCAGATCATCATCAATAAATATTTCAGTAATGTAAAATCCAAATATCTAAAGTAAAGGCTTATAGCCATGTCCAAATTAGAGTGTCTGACATAATCTAATGATTAAATACATCAATATTGTCTTATTTATTGTACTTTCAAGATTTTCGGTTATTGAAGGTAAATTCCAATTATCTGTTTGTCTGTTATTTTCACAACAATCCATCCAATTTGCAGTGATGGCCCCAAATCATGTTTCGCAGGGGAAGTAGCCACTGCTACAGTTGTTCTCCTGTGTTTTAGGCTAAATTGCTAGTTCTTAAAAATATATAGTATATATGTATACATATATATATATCTATATATATGTGTATATATATAGATATATATATTGTACACTAAACCAGAAATGAAGCTTTTTTGTTTTCTGTCATATAATTTGCTCTGGGTTACTCACTCTTTCATAATAATAACTTCATTATTTTCCACCTTAGATTGCAAGCCAACAACCGTCTTGTGAGAATGGTGCTGCATTATGTTGAACATCTAAAAGCAGAAGAAGAGAGAATATTCACACATTGAGTGAAGATGTTTGTATGTGTACTTTTCCAACCAGAAGTTTATGTTTCCACTTATTATAGACATGAACGTCACACAAATATTGGGCTATTTATGATTTGAACATTTGCTGTTCTTTTTTGGGTGCACTTATGAAACACCAAAGAAATTTTAGTTATTTTTTTATAATTCATACATGGACAAGATTATATATAAATATTTTAGATATCAATATCTAAAATTTGTTGGGAAATCACAAGCTTCTAACAGATTTGTATGTTTTTCAGCTGATGTCATTAATATGTAAAAAAAAAAAAAAGGTTTTGAGTCATGTATTTTGTAATCTTTTTAGAAAGTAAATCCTGTCTGTGCCTGCATCAATCAGCACGTTTGCTTTCAATTAAGTAGTTTGCTATTCTCCACCAATAAGCTGATGCTGTACAGGGGGGTTGCCGGACAATAAACTGGCATGTGTTGCTTCTTTTCCTACTACCAAGAGCCTTTTTTACACAGTAAAACTCACTTTATAGTGGACAGAGAGATTAGTGTCCCAATTGTTTTCAGTTCATGACAGGCTTGAGTCTGGGTGGTTATGAGATTGTCCCTCATCATCCTGAAGATTTTTTTTTCTTTTTCATCTATGGGGGTAGTTTGAGGAACTTGCATGTGTTATTTCCAACAAGAAGAGAAGCCAGAAAGTCCAAAGCCCATGTCTGTTGGCTTCAAAAAGCATGGAGGAGCTTAGGTGCAATTAAATGTTTTTGAAAATGTGTGTTTATATTTGTACACCCAAAGATTGCTTTTGAAAAACAATGAAGTTGCATAATATACATTTATTCACTTTAAAGCAGAAGTGTTTATTCCATAACTGAGAGACCAAATTTAATATGTCACTTTTCTGAGCTTATGTAAACCTCTGACCTGAACTGTCCTACCTGTTTTATATGCCCGGAGGTGAACGAAGGAGTAACTTGGTTACGAATTCGTCTCCACTGATCATCTTCAGCAATGTTCACCGCGTCATAGAGGTCCCCATTCAGGCGGAAGTTCTAACAAAAATAAAACAGGTTTATTTGTGATTTTAGGCTCAATGAAAAACTATAAGACCAAAAAACTTGAAACTGCTTTTATTATTAGAGAAGAGAGACGGGAGTTCAAACACTTGTTCCTTTTGCTGTTTATCTTGTGTGTCCTTACTCTTCGGTTGGTAAAGTAAGTGAAGCACTCTTTAACAAGGATGATTTTGAGCATTTCAGGATCCATGACAGCCAGCATGGGCCTCCTGAGCTCATACAAGCTGAAGAATAACACACATCACACACGTATCATTAGCTGCTGGGCAGTTTGGCATAAAACCTTGGAGATTTCTGACTTCCCAAATATTAGTGTTTAAGAAATATAGAGACAATACTAAAGTAGATGCCATTGTGGTTGTCAATAAAAAAATAAAAAAAGTTTGGACCTACCCCCATACTCTTCCATACTTTTTAGCACATTCATTGTCATCCAAGTAGTACACCTGAAAAACAAAACATCTTTTTAGTATTTTCTACTTATTATCAGACTTAAATGTACATGGTGAAAACATAAATTACCCCTTATTTATTCATGTCATACTATCTAATTACCAGGTTATGCCTCCCGACTGTTCCCCAATACATGGTTGGCTTGGGTCCCCTGACCCCCAACTTCTCAAACACTCCATATGTCCAGTGGCCATACCTGGACCGGATGAAAATTGTTATTGTTTTCATGGCAATAACAATTTGATACATTTCTTTTGAAGAGTATTCCTATTCAGAGTGAGCACAACTTATTTGATCACAAAAATACTTACAAAACATATGGAGATACATGAGATCAGAAGAAATCATGTTTCAGTTGAGAAAAAAGGGAAAAATGTCCATGATTGATGTGGCATATCCAAAGTCTGTTGAGCTCAGTTTTTTGGGGTTTTTTGTACTTTGAATTTGACTGTGGGCAGCAGTCGTCTATTGGTGCCCTAAAGGGAGGGTCTATTCCCTCCCTTAAGAGGTACGTAACTGGTCACCCTCTGGCCTCATTTGGCTCGCCAGGAAAAACAATTAAGCAGTTTCTGCTGGTCATAAATCAGATAACATGACTGGGCATGTCTAAATGAGTACAGTAGAAAACTAGAAATCTTAAAAACAAAGAGAGGAAAAATGGCATTAAAAACAGATTTTCTGATTTTTTCTGGCAAAACTCTAGACAGTTTTGAGGTTACATCAGCTTAGATTAATGACATCTCCAACTTCTCAAATACTCCATAGTGTGGCCATACCTGGACCGAATGCAGTACAGCAAGTGTAACTTATTTTCATGGCAATAACATTTTTGATGCATTTATTTTGAAGAGTATTCCTATTCAGAGTGAACATATCTTATTTGATCACAAAAATACTTACAAAACAAATATGGAGATAAATGACATCAGAAGAAACCATGTTTCAGAGGAGAAGAAAGGAAAAAAGTCCATGACTGATGTGGCATATCCAAAGTCTGTTGAGCTCAGTCTTTTTTTTTTTTTTTTTTTTTTTTTTTTTGTATTTTGAGTTTGAATGTGAGCACCAATCGTCTAATCCCTCCCTTAAGAGTTACGTAACTGTTCACCCTCTGGCCTCATGTAGCTCTCTGGGAAAAACTATATAAACAGGTTCTCCTACTCCTAAATCCTGTCCGGGCATGTCTGAATGAGTATAGTAGAAAAGGAAAAATGGCATTAAAAACATTTCCTGCTTTTCTGCAGCATATACACAGTAAAACTGTTGAAAGTGGCCCTCATAATTTAGATTGTATTCAGAGATCTCACAAAAGACACAACAAAGTAAATAATAACATGTTTTTGTAATTTAACTTTAAAGTGGTAGACATTCTCCAATGGAGCAGTAATGATTCATGCCTGAGTTATATAGAATAATACATTATCATGAGAGGAGATAAGTAATATTACCTTGACAACATTCTCTTGACACACCTCGCTACCATTGGTTTAACTTTCACACACTTCATCTTGCGCAACAGATCGGTGCAGCAGGAGATAAAAGGTACAGGTGGTGACATTTGATAACACAGAGACAGATACTTCCACTGAGAGGACAGATGGGTTACTTCTTGTACTTCTCCGCTGAGACATGGACTCTGCTGGTTGCCTTTGTCACACTCCTGCTTGTGTGAGTGTTAATGAATGAGTATTGATCTATTTATTTCTTCCAGTTATTTGAATCTGAAACTGACATGTTCTATTCTCTTCTGCTCAGAATTTACTGCTTTTGTTTTTACTTCACACATAATATCAAAGCCTTATTTATCCACAGATATGCCTACTGGCCTTATGGAACATTCAAGAAATTAGGTATCTCTGGTCCTAAACCTCTCCCATTTTTTGGGACAATGCTGCATTATCGAAGGGTATGTAAAACATTTTTTAAACCGCACTTATAGTGTAAAAAGCAGATTATGTTAACATTTTGATCAAAGATATTATTTTTCTTGGATCTTCTTCAGAAGTCCTTGCAATCTTTGTATTTTTTATTTACATTCCTTGAAAATCTAAAATGATAAATGCTAAAATACATGAACAAGATTTCTACACTTTGTGAACCTCTAAACATTTTCAATTACATGTCCTTATTTCGCCTTGCTGTTTCACGCTTGGGTAAAATGCTGTATTGTATTGGTAGTAATGAGAGTATTAACCTGTTCTACAATCATAAATAATGGTAAATAATTTTTTAGATAAGCATAAATATAGTAATACATTTTATTCTTGCCCATACATTTCTTAAATAACATTTTATTTTGAATTATCCAAGTGACCCTAAGAATACTGTTAATTGAATGAGCGTTTTAATAAACAACATTGAATAATGTAAAATAAAAAAACTTGATAACTCAAATGAAAAGTGAAACTCAGAAAAGGGAAGTAGTTTAGGAATCACAATGTGAAGTTTTTGTTATTGTGCACCATATAGGACTAAAGTTCCAGTGTGAATTCCAGGAGTTTAGTTCTGTTAAATAGTTCTATATTATATTTTACATCTGTATTTTAAAATCATTTTTTTATATGTGCTGGGTTCTATGTAGTTGTTCTTGTTTGGTTTGCACATGAAGGCTTAAGAGAAATGTTTTGGCAGAAATAATCAAACTAAATGTGTGACTAGAACTAAATTCCATGTAAACTCACTTCTTGCTGGTTCTTCTTGTTACTTCCCTGTTTATTCCTGGTTCCTGTGATTTTGTTTTAGTTCTGCTCTAGCTCCCTGTGGACCTTGTGAATGTTGTATGTTTTTGCTCTTCATTATTTATTTCTAAACTGCTCCCTGTCTCTGACTTCCTGCAATTGGGTCCTCCATCACCACTGCACTTCATCACACAATCTACGTAAATTAGTCCAATACAGCCAGAAATGCATTTCAATATAACTCTAATTTATAATATATATTTTTTAAATATATTGAATCAGAATAATGTAATTTAGCAACAACAAACAACATTCTTTAAAGAGATCCATTATTTATTAATTCATTTGGCTGAAAATTTTATAAAATGTTTTCTCTAAGTTATCTTATACTTCTGATGTAACATTATTTTTGTAATTAGGGATTCTTCAACTTTGATCAAGAGTGCTATAGGAAATACGGGAAAATATGGGGGTGAGTTTTCACATTGTAACTGTTATTGAAGAACAAACACAATAAATCAATAATTTGTTTGTGTTTAAGTTGTTTGTTCCATTCTAATCTTTCAGTATTTACGATGGCCGCCAGCCCGTGTTGTGTGTTGCAGATCCTGAAATTATAAAGGCCATTCTGGTTAAGGAATGCTACTCTTTCTTCACCAACCGCAGAGTATGCAGTTACTGCTCTACAATCCATATGAAGTCATTGTGATTTACATTTCATTTAGTTCTCATCAGCTGCTGTTTCATTATGTTAGAATTTCCGACTGAATGGGCCCCTCTATGATGCCGTATCCATTGCTGAAGATGACCAATGGAAAAGGATCCGCAGTGTCCTATCTCCGTCCTTCACCTCTGGGAGACTGAAGGAGGTGAGCTTCTCCACCTTCTCTATATCTTTCCACTTTTACAGCAATTTGACCTGAATATACTGCTTCCTCCAAATATATTGGCACTGCTGATAAAAAGGAATAAAAAGCTTTGAAATAAATTCACCTTTTGTTACAAATAGTATGTTCACATACTAAAGACACAAAAATGTTGAGTGCATTTATTCTGTGGACAAACCCAAAGAAACATGCCTTTAGTATAAAACCCTGATAAATTCTATAGACTAAATTTAGAAAATTGTTAAGATATCTTAGATTTATTTAGAAAGCAGAATGTCTAAGCCTTTTTGATTAGTACTCCTTCTTTCCCTTTGGTATTAGTATTGCATGACTCACTGAAGTAAACCAGATGTATATCTTTATATGTCAGGAAATGACAACCAGAAAAAAGCACAAAATCAACTTTTTTTCAAAGCAATCTCATTTCTGAGACAGAAAAACTAATAGACCAACAAGAGAAAGTAAACCATGAGTGGAACCGGGATTCTGGGTGATTTGCTCAGATTTCAGTTTGTCTTTGTAGTGCTGAGCCACGGCAAATGTTGTCTCTAGGCAGCTTCAAAACAAGATCATTTTTAAATACAAATATATTTACCATCAATACAATGCAATTCCATAAACATGTTGATTTTCAATCACATACATTACAGTTCAAACCTAGTTATAAATTAAGTCTTATTTATTATGCCAAATGGCTGAAAGTTTTCAAAGGAAGCCCAAAATAGACTGTTATGAGTCTCTGACTTTGCAGCAATCCCTGAATAAACATATGGCAACAGCAAACTGCATCTCGATATAACTTTGGAGCAAGCATACATGCTCAAGTTATCAGGATTTAGTCAAATATGTTTTGAACTTTAATTTCAAGCCAAAACATTTTCCATTTTTATTTGTGTGTGTGTGTGTGGTAATGACTTTTTTTTTGTCTCTTTGTGTGCATTAGATGTTTGAAATCATGAAGAGTCATTCTGCTAACCTGATCCGCAGCATGAAGAAAAAGGCAGATAAGGGAGAAGCATTAGAACTGAAGGAGTAGGACGTTTTATAAAATTGTTCCAGAAGATGCTTAAACTCACCTCTATCAATGCCAATGTATTTTAAACATGTTTGTCTGTTTACAGATTCTTTGGATCGTACAGCATGGACGTTGTAACCAGTACGGCCTTCAGTGTAGATATTGATTCACTGAACAACCCTTCAGAACCATTTGTGACAAACATCAAGAAGATGCTGAAGTTTGACTTTTTAAACCCCCTCTTCCTCGCAGTCGGTAAAGTATAAAGAAAGAACAAACACACGGTTAATGATATGTGCTCCAATAACAGTCTAATTCATTCCTCAACCTTAGAAGACATGGAAACTGGATGTTTTATACTAGCTTACAAGCTCGTGGTTAATTATTCTTAATAATGAAGAATTCTGTCATTTTATAACAATCTGAACCTTTAGTAAGCAAGGGCATATTTTACTTTTTTCAGCTAAGTGCTTTTATAAAGAATTCAAGTTTGTTAAATCTCAGTCTATTAATGTTGTAATAGGCAAAATAGTTCCTCACCTTCCTTGTCCAGCAGTTTATAAATGTTATTACTTTAATTTCAGCTTTCTTCCCCTTCCTTGGCCCCATATTTGAAAAGTTAGAATTTTCATTTTTCCCCAAATCTGTGACCGACTTCTTTTATGCTTCTCTGGAGAAGATTAAGTCAAACCGTGAGACCAGCCAGCAGAAGGTACAGTCAAATATAATGTTTGTTTTTTTTTTTTTCCGCATTTCAGTGTCTTTGTATCCGCAGGCTTACAAATGGGATCTGATCTGATCTTATTTACTTGCAGAGTCGAGTAGATTTTCTCCAACTAATGATTGATTCCCAAAAGAACAATGGGTTGCAGAAGGACAAAAGTGAGACGTACTTCACACACTCACAATATCACACACAGCTACACATCTTACTATTGTGAACCATGTTGTATTTTCTGCAGGTTTAAGTGACCATGAGATCCTTTCCCAATCCATGATTTTCATTTTTGCTGGTTATGAAACAAGCAGCAGTTCTCTCTCTTTCTTGGCTTACAATCTGGCCACGAACCCAGAGGTCATGAGAAAGCTCCAGGAGGAGATTGATTCCACCTTCCCCAACAAGGTACAGTATGCCAAAATATAGAATATGTTGAGTATTTAGGTCTTTAAATATCAGGTATTTAACTTGTATAATTACCTGATGAGCCACCTAATAACTGATTTAAAACTAAAAGTTGCAAATTTTTAAATAGATTTGTTTTGTGGACCAGCTTGGTATAATTTAACTTTTGAATGATATCCTAATCTATTAAGACTGGCCTGTAATACAGCAGCATGACCTGGTAAACAGCCATGCTTTTGTTTGTGTAGGCTCCTGTTCAGTATCAGTCTCTGATGGAGATGGATTACTTGGACAGCGTCATCAATGAGTCTCTCCGGTTGTTCCCCATTGCCGCACGTTTGGAGCGTGTGGCCAAAGCATCTGTGGAGATAAATGGCCTTGTGATTCCAAAAGACATGGTTATCCTGGTCCCCACATGGCCTTTGCACCGGGACCCTGAGATATGGCCAGAACCAGAGAAATTCAAACCTGAGAGGTAAGAAGGAATGAACAACTACTTAGTAGTAGGGAGAAAAATGCACATTGCTGCATATCATCTGCAGAAGTCTGCTGTTAATATGACTACTTTTAGTTACATATTTATGTGTATTTTTCATATCAGATTCAGCAAGAAAAACAAGGAGGACATCGATCCATACACATACATGCCTTTTGGGTTAGGACCAAGGAACTGCATTGGGATGAGGTTTGCTCTAGTGGTGATGAAACTGGCAGTGGTGGAGATCCTGCAGCGGTACAGCTTCTCTGTGTGTAGAGAGACTGAGGTGAGATTACAGATTAACTCTGCATATTGCTCCTCTTTCAGGCTTTGTGAGGAATCTTATGGGTAGGTTTTAGTGTTACATAACAATATGACACTTATTTTTGTCCATCCAAAGTTTGAAGACTCTGATTACCACTGAGCTTTGCACAGTAATTCATACTGATCTTCATTTCATTGTCTCTTGTTCTTTGACTATAAGGTTTCTCTAGACAAGTGTAGCTTTTTTCTTTTCTTTTCTTTTTGTACAATGTTTGAATTAAATGGTCATGCTGTTCTTTGCATTGTTTATTCAGTTCACACAGTTTTCTCTCTGCACATTGAATTTCCATCCAGATCCCATTTGAGATGGATATCCAGGGTTTGCTGGCACCCAAAAGACCCATCCAACTGAAGCTGATCCCTCGCTCCTAATCTTCCAGCTGGAGAAATATTTTTTAATCAAATTATGAAGTTTATTTTCTGAAGATTATATTCCCTTCCCATTAATGATTTTGTCGTATAGTGATACATCTTACATAGCGCTCATAATACAACTTATATAGCACTTCTTAGAGTACGCAAAGAAGATTAAATTAGATTGGATCCCTGTTTTTCTATATGTGATGATGTATATTGGTGAGTGGAGTCAAATGTTCCAGCTATGGAACATTGAGTTGAATTTTAGTGATTTTTCTAGCTTATGAAATATATCTAAATCAAATTGTAATGTTTATTTGGTGAAATTTACATTCTTTTCCTATAACTGAATTTTTCAGTGAAGCCTATAGCGTTGTAGATCCCTTTTCCTTTATATGCTGAACTGAGAGAGAAAATATTTTTAAACTGTGTTGCCAATTAAAAGTGTACAGGTGTACTTTAGACTGATCACAGTAAAATCTCACTGCATTGTGCTGCTTTATCACACAGCACAATGCCACAGACGTAGCAATTGGCAAACTGACTGCAAGAATGTCAACCAGAGCTGTTGCTTGTGAATTTAATGTTCATTCCTCTACCAAAAATTCACACATTCCTCTCCAAAGATATTTCAGAGAATTTGGCCAACTGGGCACACAGTTACAGACCACATGTATCCACACCAGCCCAAGACCTCCATATCCAACATGTTCACCTCCAAGATCATCTGACATCAGCCACACAGACAGCTGCACAAACTACCAGGAATTGTAGTCTCTCAACTTGACTGTGATTTGTTTCCATATCAGACTTGAAGGGAAAAGGCTCATATTTGATTGCTTCCAGCACATTAGAGAGGTGTGCTCTTCATGGGTGAATCCCAGTTCTCCCCGGTCAGGGCAGAGGGCAGACAGCATGTGTGGCTTTGTGTTGGTCAATTGTTTGCTGATGTCAACCTTGTGAACATCAGCAAACCGTTGCTGCAGAGTCATGTTGGAAGAGGAAGTGGCCAGCTCCAATCTGTTCCCACAAACCTGGGAGAATGGAATTGTCTAAAATATCTTGGTATGCTGAACCATTCAGAGTTCCTTTCACTGGAACTAAGGGACCAAGCCAGCTCCTAAAATTCACTGGAATTCACTGAGCTCCTGAGAGTGACCCATTCATTCACAAATGTAAAAACAATCTGCATGCCTACGTCCTTAATTTTATACACCTGTGGCCCTGTAAGCGATTGGAACACCAGATTCCTATGATGTGGATGAGTGAGCAAATACTTTTGGCAATATAATGTGCATACAGTTTAGTTTAAAAATATTTAATTTAACCCTCAGTTCAGGATTTGTGTTTAATTATGCCTACCCACATGTTGTTTGAGTGACTCATGCAGCTTTATTATCTTGGCTTTGTCATTGTTTAATAAAGACTGTTTAGAATGTGTTCTCAAATCGGTGAATTTTTGTATAGTTTTGAGGTTTCATCAGGTTAGATTAATAAAATCCCCAACTTCTCAAACACTCCATAGTGGTTTTCTTACGTGGATCGGATGCAGTACAGCAAGTGTAACCTATTTTCATGGCAATAAAATTTTGATGCATTTATTATGAAGAGTATTACTGTTCAGAATGAACATAACGTATTTGATCACAAAAATACTTACTAAACAAAAATGGACCCAAAAGAGATAAGAAGAAAGCATGTTTCAGTTGAGAAAAAATAAAAGGTCTTTGACTGATGTGGCATATCCAAAGTCTGTTGAGCTCAGGATTTTTTTTGTTTGTTTGTTTTTTTATATTGAATTCGACTGCAGGCACCAATCGTCTATTCCCTCCCTTAGGAGTTATGTAACTGGTCACCCTCTGGCCTCATTCGGTTCTCTGGAAAAAAACAATAAAAACAGTTTCTGCTGCTAATAAATCCAATAACATGACTGGGTATGTCTGAATGAGTAGAGTAGAAAACTAGAAATCTTAAAAACAAACTGAGAAAAAGTGGCACAACAAAGTAAATAATAACATGTTTTTGTAATTTAACTTTAAAGTAGTAGACATTCTCCAATGGAGCAGTAATGATTCATGCCTGAGTTATATAGAATAATACATTATCATGAGAGGAGATTAGTAATATTACCTTGACAATATTTTCTTGACACACCTCGCTACCATTGGTTTAACTTTCACACACTTCATCTTGCGCAACAGATCAGTGCAGCAGGAGATAAAAGGTACAGGTGGTGACATTTGATAACACAGAGACAGATACTTCCACTGAGAGGACAGATGGGTTACTTCTTGTACTTCTCCGCTGAGACATGGACTCTGCTGGTTGCCTTTGTCACACTCCTGCTTGTGTGAGTGTTAATGAATGAGTATTGATCTATTTATTTCTTCCAGTTATTTGAATCTGAAACTGACATGTTCTATTCTCTTCTGCTCAGAATTTACTGCTTTTGTTTTTACTTCACACATAATATCAAAGCCTTATTTATCCACAGATATGCCTACTGGCCTTATGGAACATTCAAGAAATTAGGTATCTCTGGTCCTAAACCTCTCCCATTTTTGGGGACAATGCTGCATTATCGAAGGGTATGTAAAACATTTTTTAAACCGCACTTATAGTGTAAAAAGCAGATTATGTTAACATTTTGATCAAAGATATTACATTTCTTGGATCTTCTTCAGAAGTCCTTGCAGCCTTTGTATTTTTTATTTACATTCTTTGAAAATCTAAAAGGATAAATGCTGAAATACATGTACAAGATTTCTACACTTTGTGAACCTCTAAACATTTTCATGTAATTCATGTAAAAGGACATGTAATTAGGGATTACATGTCCTTATTTCGCCTTGCTGTTTCACGCTTGGGTAAAATGCTGTATTGTATTGGTAGTAATGAGAGTATTAACCTGTTCTACAATCATTGTCCAATTACATTTTATGGGTAATAAAAAACAGTCAATTTCCACAGTTTGATGTGGCCACTGACCACCCATGTCAAACTGTGGCCTATCTGATGATCCAGATGCCCTGTTCTAGTTCTACATTGTCCAGTCCAGGCAGTCTACATGTGGACAGCCAGTCCAATGTGCATGAACTGTGGACTGGCAAACCACAGTTTGTACACCTGTGACAAAGGACTGTCCTTTATTTTCTATGCAACTGAATTCAGCTATTATACTTCTCTAGCTGTCTTTTACAGAAGTTTTCAGATGACTCAGCTGGAGGTTGTATTAGTGAGGATGATGAGTACAGGGTTGCTATAAGCAACTTTGTCACATGGTGTGGGCTGAACCACCTGCAGCTCAAAGTGATAAAGACCAAGGAACTGGTGGTGGATCTGAGGAGGAGCACCAGGACGCCTGTGACCCTAGTTTCCATCCAGGGGTTAGTGTGGACATTGTGGAGAATTATAAATATCTTGGATTCCACATTGATAATAAACTGGATTGGATCAAGAAAAGCAAAGCTATATACAGGAAGGGCCAAAGTCGGCTCTACTTTCTGTGCAGAGGCGACTTCATCCTTATGATGGCTGATATCTTTCATCATCTGCTGGACTTTGCTCAGTATGTTTTATGAGTCTGTGGTTGCCAGTGGCATCCTGTATGTTATAATGTGCTGAACCAGCAGGCTGAGGGTGGAGGAAGCCAAAAGACTGAACAGATTGATCAGCAAGGCTAGTGACAATGGGGAGATTTTATGGTTCTTACAGATGGGACTTGATTTCTAATATAATTGTTTCCTTGGAATTATTTTTATTGGATTATCATTAGCTTATTTGTGTTACAATGACATTTCAATGACAAACTGATGATTTAGTGCCAAATATGAAAAGGTCCAATTAACACAGCCAAATTCCAGTGTAGTGGTATGTAGCAGATTTAAATTGATTTAAATAGAACCGCAGCCAGATATGCAGTTCAATTTAAATCTAATTTATAAAATGTATTTTTTTAAAATACATTGAATCAGAACAATCTAATTTATCTTCTATGAACAACATTCTTTAAGATGACCCTTTAATTTAATAACTCATTCTGCTGAAAATTGTATGAAATATGTTCTCTAAATTATCTTGTACTTCTGATGTAACATTATTTTTGTAATTAGGGATTCTTCAACTTCGATCAAGAGTGCTATAGGAAATACGGGAAAATATGGGGGTGAGTTTTCACGTTGTAACTGTTATTGAAAAAATAACAAAAAACAATAATTTGTTTGTGTTTAAGTTGTTTGTTCCATTCTAATCTTTCAGTATTTACGATGGCCGCCAGCCCGTGTTGTGTGTTGCAGATCCTGAAATTATAAAGGCCATTCTGGTTAAGGAATTCTACTCTTTCTTCACCAACCGCAGAGTATGCAGTTACTGCTCTACAATTCATATGAAGTCATTGTGATTTACATTTCATTTACTTCTCATCAGCTGCTGTTTTATTATGTCAAAAGAATTTACATCTGAATGGAGCCCTGTATGATGCCCTGTTCAATGCTGAAGATGACCAATGGAAAAGGATCCGCAGTGTCCTATCTCCGTCCTTCACCTCTGGGAAACTGAAGGAGGTGAGCTTCTCCACCTTCTCTATATCTTTCCACTTTTACAGCAATTTGACCTGAATATACTGCTTCCTCCAAATATATTGGCACTGCTGATAAAAAGGAAGAAAAAGCTTTGAAATAAATTCACTGTTTGTTACAAATAGCATGTTCACATCCGAAAGACACAAAAAAGTTGAGTGCATTTATTCTGTGGACAAACCCAAAGAAACATGCCTTTAGTATACAACTCGGATTAATTCTGGAGAATATTGTTTTGATACCTTAGATTTATTTAGTAAGCAGAATGTCTAAGCCTTTTAAGTTGGTAATAAAAAATTTTTCTTGTGTTTTGTATTGCATGAAGTAAGTCAGTGAGTCTTGAAATACATTCTGACTTATTTTCTGGTTGTCAGGAAATGACAACCAGAAAACATTCACATTGCAAAACTTACATACTGTCTACAGTCTGAGTAAAATTTAATGGTTTAAGGCTGAATGAAAATGTGTGTTTGTCCATAAATAGCAAGAAAGAAAGAAAATATCTTGAGAATTTTAGCAAAGAAGGACTGAGGTCAGTCCTTCTCAGTCAGTCCATAGAAGAACTTTGGACTCTGACTATTAGAGTCGAACAACTATTAGACACAACTATTAAACCACTTCTATTTGATAACTGATATTTTTTGGGAGGGACACCAGGTAAAAAAAAACAAATGAAGAGGTGTGGAGTTTGGTATTCACGACTGGGCCTCGAACTCTAACTTTGTACTGTGATTCAGGAGACAGAGTTATCTGGCAACAGAAACTCCAGGTGAGATTGAAGTGAAATACAGAACAAGTTTATAGGTATGGATAAATATGAAGATAAGCAGTTTATTTAGGCATGGGGGGAGGAGATGTGGTGCTGTGGGCTAATTTGTTTTGAGTGGATTCTGTAAACCTACTTGGTGGTCATAACACCAAGAACACTTTGCAGTATCAGAAAATTCAAGATGATAATGTGGTGAACTCTTTTCACATCTATTTTCAATCCTTTTTTCAAAGCAATCTCATTTCCTAGACAGGAAAACTAAAACAACTGGAGAAAGTAAACCATGAGTGGAACCGGGATTCTGGGTGATTTGCTCAGATTTCAGTTTGTCTTTGTAGTGCTGAGCCACGGCAAATGTTGTCTCTAGGCAGCTTCAAAACAAGATCATTTTTAAATACAAATATATTTACCGTCAATAAAATGTAATTCCATAAACATGTTGAAGTTCAATCACATACATTACAGTTCAAACCTAGTTATAAATTAAGTCTTATTTATTATGCCAAATGGCTGAAAGTTTTCAAAGGAAGCCCAAAATAGACTGTTATGAGTCTCTGACTTTGTAGCAATCCCTGAATAAACATATGGCAACAGCAAACTGCATCTCGATATAACTTTTGAGCAAGCATACATGCTCAAGTTATCAGGATTTAGTCAAATATGTTTTGAACTTTGATGTCAAGCCAAAACATTTTCCAATTTTATTTGTGTGTGTGTGTGTGGTAATGACTTTTTTTTTGTCTCTTTGTGTGCATTAGATGTTTGAAATCATGAAGAGTCATTCTGCTAACCTGATCCGCAGCATGAAGAAAAAGGCAGATAAGGGAGAAGCATTAGAATTGAAGGAGTAGGACGTTTTATAAAATTGTTCCAGAAGATGCTTAAACTCACCTCTATCAATGCCAATGTATTTTAAACATGTTTGTCTGTTTACAGATTCTTTGGATCGTACAGCATGGACGTTGTAACCAGTACGGCCTTCAGTGTAGATATTGATTCACTGAACAACCCTTCAGACCCATTTGTGACAAACATCAAGAAGATGCTGAAGTTTGACTTTTTAAACCCCATCTTCCTCGCAGTCGGTAAAGTATAAAGAAAGAACAAACACACGGTTAATGATATGTGCTCCAATAACAGTCCAATTCATTCCTCAACCTTAGAAGACATGGAAACTGGATGTTTTATACTAGCTTACAAGCTCGTGGTTAATTATTCTTAATAATGAAGAATTCTGTCATTTTATAACAATCTGAACCTTTAGTAAGCAAGGGCATATTTTACTTTTTCAGCTAAGTGCTTTTATAAAGAATTCAAGTTTGTTAAATCTCAGTCTATTAATGTTGTAATAGACAAAATAGTTCCTCACCTTCCTTATCCAGCAGTTTATAAATATTATTACTTTAACCTTGTCCAGCAGTTTATAAATGTTATTACTTTAATTTCAGCTTTATTCCCCTTCCTGGGCCCCATACTTGAAAAGTTAGAATTTTCATTTTTCCCCAAATCTGTGACCGACTTCTTTTTTGCTTCTCTGGAGAAGATTAAGTCAAACCGTGAGACCAGCCAGCAGAAGGTACAGTCAAGTATAATGTTTGTTTGTTTTTTTTCCGCATTTCAGTGTCTTTGTATCCGCAGGCTTACAAATGGGATCTGATCTGATCTTATTTACTTGCAGAGTCGAGTAGATTTTCTCCAACTAATGATTGATTCCCAAAAGAACAATGGGTTGCAGAAGGACAAAAGTGAGACGTACTTCACACACTCACAATATCACACACAGCTACACATCTTACTATTGTGAACCATGTTGTATTTTCTGCAGGTTTAAGTGACCATGAGATCCTTTCCCAATCCATGATTTTCATTTTTGCTGGTTATGAAACAAGCAGCAGTTCTCTCTCTTTCTTGGCTTACAATCTGGCCACGAACCCAGAGGTCATGAGAAAGCTCCAGGAGGAGATTGATTCCACCTTCCCCAACAAGGTACAGTATGCCAAAATATAGAATATGTTGAGTATTTAGGTCTTTAAATATCAGGTATTTAACTTGTATAATTACCTGATGAGCCACCTAATAACTGATTTAAAACTAAAAATTGCAAATTTTTAAATAGATTTGTTTTGTGGACCAGCTTGGTATAATTTAACTTTTGAATGATATCCTAACCTATTAAGACTGGCCTGTAATACAGCAGCATGACCTGGTAAACAGCCATGCTTTTGTTTGTGTAGGCTCCTGTTCAGTATCAGTCTCTGATGGAGATGGATTACTTGGACAGCGTCATCAATGAGTCTCTCCGGTTGTTCCCCATTGCCGCACGTTTGGAGCGTGTGGCCAAAGCATCTGTGGAGATAAATGGCCTTGTGATTCCAAAAGACATGGTTATCCTGGTCCCCACATGGCCTTTGCACCGGGACCCTGAGATATGGCCAGAACCAGAGAAATTCAAACCTGAGAGGTAAGAAGGAATGAACAACTACTTAGTAGTAGGGAGAAAAATGCACATTGCTGCATATCATCTGCAGAAGTCTGCTGTTAATATGACTACTTTTAGTTACATATTTATGTGTATTTTTCACATCAGATTCAGCAAGAAAAACAAGGAGGACATCGATCCATACACATACATGCCTTTTGGGATAGGGCCAAGGAACTGCATTGGGATGAGGTTTGCTCTAGTGGTGATGAAACTGGCAGTGGTGGAGATCCTGCAGCGGTACAGCTTCTCTGTGTGTAGAGAGACTGAGGTGAGATTACAGATTAACTCTGCATATTGCTCCTCTTTCAGGCTTTGTGAGGAATCTTATGGGTAGGTTTTAGTGTTACATAACAATATGACACTTATTTTTGTCCATCCAAAGTTTGAAGACTCTGATTACCACTGAGCTTTGCACAGTAATTCATACTGATCTTCATTTCATTGTCTCTTGTTCTTTGACTATAAGGTTTCTCTAGACAAGTGTAGCTTTTTTCTTTTCATTTCTTTTTGTACAATGTTTGAATTAAATGGTCATGCTGTTCTTTGCATTGTTTATTCAGTTCACACAGTTTTCTCTCTGCACATTGAATTTCCATCCAGATCCCATTTGAGATGGATATCCAGGGTTTGCTGGCACCCAAAAGACCCATCCAACTGAAGCTGATCCCTCGCTCCTAATCTTCCAGCTGGAGAAATATTTTTAAATCAAATTATGAAGTTTATTTTCTGATGATTATATTCACTTCCCATTAATGATTTTGTTGTATCGTGATACATCTTACGCTCATAATACAACTTATATAGCATTTCTTAGACTTAGACTTAGACTTAGACTTAGACTTAGACTTAGACTTAGACTTAGACTTAGACTTAGACTTAGACTTAGACAGACTTTATTGTCATTTTGTATGCACAGGGGTGTATACATAACGAAATTTCGTTGCATACGGCTCAGGACAATGTTTTGAGGTTTCAATGAGGTTACTCAGAATAAATAAAATACACAATAAAATATAAATATAAATATTAAATATAAAGTGCAGGAATGACAGTAAAATAGAAGTTATTTAGCTATGTACATGAAGTGGAGACCGCAAAGAAGATTAAATAAGATTAAATTAATGAGCTTTAGTGTCTGTCCCTGTTTTTCTATATGTGATGATGTATATTGGTGAGTGGAGTCAAATGTTCCAGCTATGGAACATAGAGTTGAATTTTAGTGATTTTTCTAGCTTATGAAATATATCTAAATCAAATTGTAATGTTTATTTGGTGAAATTGACATTCTTTTCCCATAACTGAATTTTTCAGTGAAGCCTATAGCGTTGTAAATCCCTTTTCCTTTATATGCTGAACTGAGAGAAAAAATACTTTTAAACTGTGTTGCCAATTAAAAGTGTCCAGGTGTACTTTAGACTGATCACAGTAAAATCTCACTGCATTGTGCTGCTTTATCACACAGCACAATGCCACAGACGTTGCAATTGGCAAACTGACTGCAAGAATGTCAACCAGAGCTGTTGCTTGTGAATTTAATGTTCATTCCTCTACCACAAATTCACACATTCCTCTCTAATTGTATTTCGTAGAATTTGGCCAACTGGGCACACAGTTGCAGACCACATGTATCCACACCAGCCCAAGACCTCCATATCCAACATGTTCACCTCCAAGATCATTTGTGCAGCTGTCTGTGTGGCTGATGTCAAACTGCCAGGAACTGTAGTCTCTCAACTTGACTGTGATTTGTTTCCATATCAGACTTGAAGGGAAAAGGCTCATATTGGATTGCTTCCAGCACATTAGAGAGGTGTGCTCTTCATGGGTGAATCCCAGTTCTTCCTGGTCAGGGCAGAGGGCAGACAGCATGTGTGGCTTTGTGTTGGTCAATTGTTTGCTGATGTCAACCTTGTGAACATCAGCAAACCGTTGCTGCAGAGTCATGTTGGAAGAGGAAGTGGCCAGCTCCAAACTGTTTTGGCAATATAATGTGTATACAGTTTAGTTTAAAAATATTTTATTTAACCCTCAGTTCAGGATTTGTGTTTAATTATGCCTACTCACATGTTTTTTGAGTGACTCATGCAGCTTTATTATCTTGGCTTTGTCATTGTTTAATAAAGACTGTTTAGAATGTGTTTTCAAATCGGTGAATTTTTGTATAGTTTTGAGGTTTCATCAGGTTAGATTAATAAAATCCCCAACTTCTCAAACACTCCATAGTGGTTTTCTTACGTGGATCGGATGCAGTACAGCAAGTGTAACTTATTTTCATGGCAATAAAATTTGGTGCATTTATTTTGAAGAGTATCCCTATTCAGAATGAACATAACGTATTTGATCACAAAAATACTTACTAAACAAAAATGGACCCAAAAGAGATAAGAAGAAAGCATGTTTCAGTTGAGAAAAAATAAAAGGTCTTTGACTGATGTGGCATATCCAAAGTCTGTTGAGCTCAGGATTTTTTTTGTTTGTTTGTTTTTTTATATTGAATTCGACTGCAGGCACCAATCGTCTATTCCCTCCCTTAAGAGTTACGTAACTGGTCACCCTCTGGCCTCATTTGATTCTCTGGAAAAAAACAATAAAAGCAGTTTCTGCTACTCATAAATCCAATAACATGACTGGGTATGTCTGAATGATTACAGTAGAAAACTAGAAATCTTAAAAACAAACTGAGGTAAAAACAAACAGGTAAAATCAAAGAGATTTTCTGCTTTTCTCCAGCATATACACAGTAAAACTGTTGAAAGTGGCCCTCATAAGTTAGATTGTACTCAGATCTCAAAGAGTATACAACAAAGGCACATATAGGCAGACAGACAGACAGACAGACAGACAGACAGACAGACAGACAGACAGACAGACAGACAGACAGACAGACAGACAGACAGACAGACAGACAGGGAAATTGTGGATGAATATACATGAATAAATCTAGTATAAATAATAACATGTATTTTAATGTAACTTTAAAGTAGCAGACATTCTCCAAAGAAGCAGTAATGATTCAAGCCTGATGTATATTATCATGAGAGGAGATTAGTAATATTAGCTTGACAAAGAAATAATCAGTCATCTGAAGTTCTAGCTGAGAGAGTACTTCCATTATTATTATTATTATTATTATTATTATTATTATTATTATTATTATTATTATTATTATTATTATTATTATTATTATTATTATTATTATTATTATAGTCAACTCTGCCTCTCGCCCAAGATTTTCGCTGGACATAGGCACCATCACCCCTCCCGGCCCCACAAGGGACAAAGGTGTTAGAAAATGGATGGATGGATTATTATAGTCAGAGATCTGACTACAGACGCTCTCAGTGAGTGCCAGCTTGAAACATTCTCAAAGGATGCAGATCGAAGTGGAACACCATTTTGGCAAACCTACCAACCTCGCTACCTTTGGTTTAAACATCAGGTATTTAACTTGTAGAAAAATATATTTTTTTTCATATTTGTTGAAACTGTCATTATGTCGTGACAGTATGGGATGAGACAGAAAATCTTTGTAAAACATTGTGCTCCTTTTCCTTCTCCCCATGCTCACAGTTCCAACAACAAACAACCAATTATTGCCAGGAGGCGGGTCTAAGAGCTGTTAAGCACCCTCTGTGTGGCATTGCTCAAACCCCCCCAGCCCTCCAACTCCTCTCCTAGCTCTCTCTTATACTGCATCTAGCATAGCATGTTGTGAATGATTGGACTAATTACCATGGCCACCGATGACAGTGGATAAATGTTATTCCTGGAATAATTAATTGTTTCCCTGCCATTATCACATTGGCCAGCAAGTACGTCAGGATGATTGACAGCGCAACGATACTCCTGATTGGTTGTTTTTGGTCAGGAGTGGTGCATTTCTTCAGATGGCAGCAGCTTAGAGAGGAGGTAGAAGAGACTGATCTTTTCACAGATTATCTTTAGAGAAACCTTTTAGGTCAGAGACCTTGTCAGGGTCAAATCTCATTAGCTCCTCTAAAGTAAAGTAGAGGCACCAATACTTTAAAGCTTCTAAAATAGTACTCATACTAATGTAGTTTATGGTAATTAGTGCCTCTATTTCCACTTCGTTTTTTTCCCAACCGCCTGACGCCCAGTAAGTTTTTGCTATTCCTCACTCTGAGCAACCTGATGAAGCAATAACATTCTCAGTCAGACGGTGGCACCAAACACACATCAGATAAAAAACAAAGCATGAGATCATGAGCGGCAGAGCAAAGCCAACAACTAAGCTTGTGAGAAAGACACAGAAGAGATTTGCTGGTTTTACTGTGTGAACACTTTATGTTTTATATTGTGCCAAAAAATAATACAATGTAGCAGAAACAAAACAAAATAGTTCATTTTTTACTTTCTGCTACACACAATGATTATATGCTAAATCTTTAACTGTAATCTTCATGTAATCTAAGTAGGAATACCATTTTCCTTTCAATGGGTGACAAACTATAGTATCCATCTCATCATACTAATATTGATCCAATACCAGTGCTCACATTTTTATAACACAGAGTGGGTATTTGGCTCAGGTAAAGGTAGTATAGATACCACCCTTAGCTAGTAAAGTTAGTATTCATACTACATTAATATGATTACTACCTGATATTGTATGTGATGGGAGAGAGAGAGAGAGAGAGAGTGAGAGAGAGAGAGAGAGAGAGAGAGAGAGAGAGAGAGAGAGAGAGAGAGAGAGAGAGAATAATGCATGATCCGATAATGTATGACTGTAAATGATCCATCTATATTATTATCTACATTAATATGAATAATTGTACACAAATATGAATAAACTACCTTCTGAGTTCATCCACAAGGTAAAAGAGGCCTGGGAGCAGGGATTTATTTGGATAAATCCTTGAATGAAAAAAGTCTGAATGAAAATAATGAAAAAGAACAATTATTATTATCATTGTCTTTTTGGCAATACACATGTGAATGAAAATTATTCTATCTGAGCCACCTGATGAGCTATCCAACTAACAAAATGCTGATTTAAAACTAAAAGTTGCCCATTTTTAAATAGATTTGTTTTGTGGACCAGCTTGGTATAATTTAACTTTTGAATGATATCCTAACCTATTAAGACTGGCCTGTAATACAGCAGCATGACCTGGTAAACAGCCATGCTTTTGTTTGTGTAGGCTCCTGTTCAGTATCAGTCTCTGATGGAGATGGATTACTTGGACAGCGTCATCAATGAGTCTCTCCGGTTGTTCCCCATTGCCGCACGTTTGGAGCGTGTGGCCAAAGCATCTGTGGAGATAAATGGCCTTGTGATTCCAAAAGACATGGTTGTCCTGGTCCCCACATGGCCTTTGCACCGGGACCCTGAGATATGGCCAGAACCAGAGAAATTCAAACCTGAGAGGTAAGAAGGAATGAACAACTACTTAGTAGTAGGGAGAAAAATGCACATTGCTGCATATCATCTGCAGAAGTCTGCTGTTAATATGACTACTTTTAGTTACATATTTATGTGTATATTGTATTTTTCACATCAGATTCAGCAAGATAAACAAGAAGACCATCGATACATACACATACATGCCTTTTGGGTTAGGACCAAGGAACTGCATTGGGATGAGGTTTGCTCTAGTGGTGATGAAACTGGCAGTGGTGGAGATCCTGCAGCGGTACAGCTTCTCTGTGTGTAGAGAGACTGAGGTGAGATTACAGATTAACTCTGCATATTGCTCCTCCTTCAGGCTTTGTGAGGAATCTTATGGGTAGGTTTTAGTGTTATATAACAATATGACACTTATTGTTGTCCATCCAAAGTTTGAAGACTCTGATTACCACTGAGCTTTGCACAGTAATTCAAACTGATCTTCATTTCATTGTCTCTTGTTCTTTGACTATAAGGTTTCTCTAGACAAGTGTAACTTTTTTTCTTTTCTTTTCTTTTTGTACAATGTTTGAATTAAATGGCCATGCATTGTTTATTCAGTTCACACAGTTTTCTCTCTGCACATTGAATTTCCTACCAGATCCCATTTTAGAGATCTGGTAGAATGCCTCTTCCCTAGAAGAAGAGTGCTGGTTGTAAATACTACTATAAATGTGACTTTTTGGTTTTCTATTTTTAATTAACTTGCAAGCAACTCAAATACCACTTTCCACATTGTGGAAACTTATGTGTAGAATTTTGAGGGAAGAGATTAATTTACTTCAACTTGGAATATGGTCTAACAATAGAAAATGTGGAAAAATCAAAACACTGTAAACACTGGATGCACTCACAATCAGACATGTTTATGCAACAATAAGGACAAAATGTTTCTAAAATATTATCCTGGAATAGGTTTTTCCAAAATTGGGGTCAGGACTCCGACTGAGGTCCATTGTAGAGTCTTGACAAACGACAAAAGGTATCATGACAAATGTATTGTTACCATTTGTTAAAAAAAAAACAAAACAAAAAAAAACAACAGATAAAATAAAGCAGTGTTGATATTAATTATAACCTTGTTCAACTGATTTAGTAGTGAATCAGTTGATAGCAGGTGGAACATTTTCTAGGTGAGAAGCTGAAAGGTTTGGGAACCAGTACAACACAGGCAGCCCAACAATTTTTGGAGAAATCCTGTGGAAAGCAGTTCTTTATCTATAAGTGGTGTTTTAATGTTATTGTTAGTTTTAATGTTGCAAGTTATTGGAATTGAATTGGAATCTGAATCTGCTACCCCCGCGGCCCAACCCCGGATAAGCGGAAGAAGATGGATGGATGGATGGATGGATGGAAGTTATTGGAATTGTTATGCTTAAATGTGCACAAAAAACAATTTCAAAAAAATCTTTTATTTGAAATGTCCAAGTCAGCATAAATTTGCATAGCAAATTTAAAGTTTTTTGGTTTTTTTGTATCCCCCTTTTTTGGTTCTGTTTTGATTTTTTTTTTTTTTTTTTTACGTTTTTTTGAATTACTTTTCTCTGAAAATTACCGTAGATTAAGAACGTTATTTTGTTGAAGGGGAAAAAATCAGTCTGATATATTTTTATTTTTTATTGTACGTCTTCCCACTTGTTGCTGATAAAATAATCTTAGAAGTAAATATTAATGGAACACCAGCATATTTGATATCGTTTTCGTAGTTGAATAGCGCTCCCTGGTAGACTTTCCCATTTTGGCCCCTGCTCCTTCACAGATCCATTTTCCTGAGTTTTCAATCATCTTGTTCTTTCTATGTTTATAAACAGAGCGTAGAGATAAAAAATGACAAGAAAAAAAAGATGTGGGTAAACCAGGTCCTGTGCTTTAACATCACGTAAAATGAGCTAGTTATAATTTAAATGTTTGATATTTCACCACAGATCTAAAAAATATACTTATTTTATTTACCGCTCAATCTGCATACAACGATTAATTTAAGACTTTTTTTTGCAGAAGAAAACAACTGTATTCTAATTTTCAGGCAGAAAATGACTTGGAAGAGATGAAGTTAATAATCAGTAGTAATGCTTTTAGAGCTTTTATAAAAATCTCAGCAAACCACTGAAAAAAACAAGAGTTTCCTGAAGTGAAAACATGAACTGTAGCTGAACTAACAGGCCCAGATGTGACGTTCAGGAAAGAAAGGATGTCATGAATCTATGCATAGTCTTGCTACGAAAATACTGCATGATATATTTGTTATTGGGACTATCCTAACTGTGAAGAACTGAGAGGTTCCTCCGCAAAGCATGAGCAGAATATACTGAATCAAACAGAGCTGATCTGTAAATCATTAAATGTCATATAGGCCTTTCTCTTGAACAGTGCATTACCTCTAAGTCAGTTTAACTCATTAAAGTCAAAGTTCTACCTTTGCCCTCCTCTTTATTCATATTATGACATAATTTGTTCTTATTTTTTTTAAAAACTGTATGGTAGTAATATTGCATGAATATTTTATGATAATTATCAAATTAGATTTCTTGCTTTAATTGAGTTTTTTGAAAACAAACACATTGCTGTCATGGATGTTTTAGTGTATTTTTTTTCTTTAAGGTTTAGATGGATAAATAAGTTATTGGTTCTTACTGGCTCCAAAATGAGTAATACAGTACTTACATGTCAAAAAAGAAGCACAGTACCCAAAATATTACACAAAAATAAATTATAAGCTGAACTTCGACGTAAAGCAATCATACACAAGCAACTAAAATATAGAAATAATAAAAAAATATCTCTCTTGTAAATGAGTCTCAAGAGACCTTTATGTATAAATATAGAAATAAAATTAACTGTGTTCACTATGCTTTTCAAAACATAATTATAAAAAGCAATATCTGAGTGAAGTTCAGACAAATATGTATAATTTTGTGATTTTCATTCGCTAAAGAGTAAAAGTCAGTAAGATGTCAAAGAACGTATTGAAATACACTGCTCACAAATTAAGGCAAACACTAAAAATAACATCCTATATCTTAATTAAATATTATCAAAATGTTATTATTCATATGGTGAAATTAATTAGGAAGGAAAGACAAAAATTATCAATGTACTACCTAACTCTTAGTAACATTGATTCCACAAAGGTGTGACTGATTGGGAGTTACATTGTTCTGTTCATGTGTCCCCTTTATTTTTTGAGCAGTGTATTATGCTATGTAAAAATATGTAAAAGTTTTTATTGGTTATAATTTCTTAGTTTATTATTTTTTTATTATTTGTTACATATTCATTCACATACACGTTCTCAAGCTGACAGTGTATGTGACACCTTTAGGCCTGACAAGAGAAGCTGTTATGCAGGGGCTCTCTGACCACCACCAGCAGGCAAGAGGGTGAAGTGTCTTCCCTCAGGACACAACAACAACGGATGGAGTGGGAATCAAGCTATTATTTGATCCCTGAATTAAATGAAATTACTCATCTAATACAATTAAGTTAGCTATAACTGGTAATATTTTCACAAAATCACAGTTCATGAATTCCAAACAATACCTTTATGTGTGTGGTCAGCCTTATTGGATTTTGGAGTTCTGAAATCACCCCAAATCCTTAAATTAAGCATTTCAAAATGTGTGTCTATGTTTATGACAAAACACAACAAACTGAAAAACTTAAAAACCTGTTTTGTTCTCTTTTCAAAGCAGTGGGAGTCGTTTTTCTTTGGAAACGTAGTCTTTACAGAGGTGGCAGTTATCACGAATCTTTTGAAAACCACTACACATTATAGGTCTCAAGAAGGGTCTTTGAACGCAACAGCAGTCCGATTCCTGGAAAATCCGCTCCGGGTCTTCCTGTGATCCAACCGGACTCCATGTTGTTCTGTCAGCTTCAGAGCGAGCAAGTGCACTGGCCGAAAACTCTCACGTTGCAGCTTTCGGTGCCTGACAAGAAAAAGTTGTTGCAGACTCTCCCCGACTGTGTAGCCCCTTCAAAAAAATATGGCAGACTACCGGGACGACAACGGAGCTCGGGCTCTGCTTGCATTACAGTCGGCGCCGTGTAGCCCCGTGCGCGTCGCGGTGACCTCTCACTCCTATCACCAGCCCTCGGTCTCCGTCTTGGGTCCTCCAATAATGGAAGCTCGTTGCGATACCGGAGGTTTTCCTGCAAGGCTCTCTTCGACGCCTCCGCAGGCCCTTGCGAGGCTCGAGGGCCGGGACTTTGAGTTTGTCATGCGCCAGAGGACGGTCACCATAGGCCGGAACTCGTCCCACGGCTCGGTGGACATCAACATGGGTCACTCGAGCTTTATTTCAAGGCGACACCTGCAGATAACTTACGACGAGGCGGGCGGCTTCTCTCTGAGGTGTCTGGGGAAGAATGGCGTGTTTGTTGACGGAGTGTTCCAGCGGAGAGGAGCTCCGCCACTACCGCTGCCCAGAGAGTGAGTGTAGTTAGCTTAACTGTTAGCAGCGCCTTGCAAAGTTTTAATATGCCATAAATACTTACCCAACAATGAACACATCATGGTTTATGAAGTCTCTAATCAGTTTGCACACTTTGCGCTTATATTAAAAACTATGTGTGTATTTTAATAAGTTTACTGCACGTTTATTTTTCTGGTAAAATAAAATTGAAGCCTAGCATACAACTTTCTAATGTTCACATTTACACGGTCAAATGGGGAGAGCGTTTTTTGTTTGGGCGTACAAAGTTTGCCCCATTGTTTACTATAAATTACATTTCAATTTCATTTGTAAATGGGCTCTTCCTGATAATATGTGCTCTATAGCTATTGTGTTTTAGTTCTGAGCAGATTTTGCTTCATTCGTTCTGGCCTACTGGCTCAGTACCCAAAGTATGTGGATACTGTTTTCAACAATGTGTGCAGATTGTTCAATGATTTTTTTTAATTATTCGTGCAATCCAATCCAAAACTATTCTATCAACGTTTAATCGCCGGTGTCGGCATTTAAAAAAAACAAAACATTAGCCCATCACGTTAGCTTCATATTAGCTGCGTGGCTCTAAGTCAACGTGTCACCGTCACGTAAACATTAATGTAAACAAACGCACCCCTGACAACTCCTCTCACGTGTTATGTGGAAACAGTTCGAGTTTCTGTTTGAAACCTGGGTTACGTATGCTTCTAATGAAATCACCTACTTAGTGAGTGTACTTTGACCTTTACTATAAATATCTTTGCATTATATTTTAGGGTTGTTTTTTTTTTTTTTTATACCCTGACCAGTTTTGGTAAATAAACAAAGGTAACCTGCAGAACTGATATGTGTATCAGTTCTGCAGTTCTGCAAATCACTGAAAAGGTTAGTTGTTCTGTTGATTGGCTCCTTTGACAGTTTAGGGGCGTGTCCGCTGCTGAACCGGAAATGTTGCCTGGAAGACCCACATGGATAAACTATAATACCATATCCACCAGAGCCATGTTTGCATGTGGTTTTCCAAATAGTACACGGTTCAACAATAATCTGGGTGATTTTTTTGTGTAGTAGAAGAAACCTTTGTTTACAAAAAAATATTAATTGACATGCAGCTGAGTTTATAGTAATTTTACATTTAGATTTTAGGGTTATTTAAAATTGCATGTACACATGCACACTTCATTGTGCTGTAGTTGTTCTGAAGCAGGAGAAATTCAAAATTCTGCCAAAGTATAAAAGAAGAGAGAGTCTTAGGAAAACAAGTTTTTGTGTAAACTTAACACCAGTGCAGTGTGTTTGCCCACAAACTGCTTGGTTATTATGTAAACACACTTTTGAGGTAACTTAAACATGTAGCGATCTTTTATTTGTATGTTGTGTGACATTTTTATTAGATTTATATTTTGTTTCCAGTTGCAGTAAATTATAAATGTTTCGAACGTCTTGCAGACCTAACCTTTTGCTTTTCAGGTGATATTTGGTGTTTTTCTGGGAGTTGACTTGTGTTGGTCTGAAGTGTTGTTAAAGTAAGGACCTGTTTTCTACTGATCATGTGATACCTAAGCTATGTTTCTGTAAGCTAACTCAAACTTTTGCTGAGGAGAGAACGAACCAGTGTGGCTAAGTTCCTGGCTTTTTTTTTTTATTTGTATTTTTGATCTTTTTCCCCCCTCATGCCTTTCCCCTCACTGCTGTCCTTCTTTCTTCTAGGTGTGTGTTTCGGTTTCCCAGTACCGTCATCAAGATCCAGTTCACGTCACTCGTGGAAGTGGAGGAGCACAGGGAGAAGGAGCAGCCCTCTCCCCCGCCCCGCCCGCTGCTGCCCCACATCTCCCCTCTTAAGATCAGCATTCCCACCACGCAGCAGCATGAAGAGCACATCAGGGCGTTTGGCTCACCGCTGCCGTCACCCACCGGCACAATCAGGTGAGCCAGCAATACATGTGGTGAACATCTGGCTGACAAGTTTACATGCAACTTTGATCCCAGTTAAGTGATTCATAGATGGTTCATTTCTTAGTTGCTTCCATTCTCCTGCTTTAAGACATCTCTCTGTTTTATGGTGCACATTTGTTAGACATTTTGGTGATAAGAGACTTTAAAAATTTATTATAAATTGACAAAGTTCATGCAGATATTATGTTCCTTTTCACTTGAACCTAATTGTTGCACTTGACTAGATGTGTTTTAATCTGAATACATGACTGCATCGAAGGTAGTTTATTTCAAAAATATAGTGACGCAATTATTTTACTTAATTCATAACCTTTAGGAATTTGTTTATTATCTTAAAATAATTCAACAGAAGTTTCAACTGTTTAAAAAAATGAAGTGCTTCAGGTTCGCTGTAAACAGTGCTGCTGTGTGAGGTTTGGTTGAAGCATAGGGTTGGTGATGAGCAGCTGACCTGATGACAGCCATGAGCTACTGAAGGAAACACACAACCTGCAGACAGTTTGTTTTTTAATTATTTTTTTAGCTGCCTTATGCGTTCTATGAAGCTAAACATGTCTACATTGTGACTGGTTACCTTGAAGCCTGTGGGTTCAAGGATTTATGCAGCCGGCCAGATCAACTTTACTTTGTCCTGTTTTAATCACGTTAAATTATGTATTGTTTATATATAAACAAATTAAATTTAAACCAGATAAGACAAACAAATAATCTAAATTTAATAAATACAAATCATTTTAAAGCTACACTCTCCATAAGAATATTCAATAATGTGTAAAAGAAACTTTTTTTTTGTCTTTTCCTTTTGGAGTTGCACCATGAGTTAACTAATTAACTTAATAAATACTTAAATATTGTTGTAACTTATTAATTAAAAATTCTTCAAAGAGTTACTGTATTCTTATTCATTGAGTTGTGGTTCAGTCTCATATTCGAACCTCTGCTTATTGTTTTGCATATTCATTTAAAAAATTGGGCTCCATTTGATTTATTTTTATTTTAGTGGAAGTTGAATTTCTAACACATCTCATATTTAACGTGGAGATCACAATAGAAGTGTAATTTTTTACTGTGCAATAAATCATTTAAATAAACTAAGATACATTTTTAGGAATATTTGCTAAGGTTATTCAGTTAATCAAAAAAAAACTGGAGATTAAGTACATAAAAAGTAACCTGATGGCGGCGGTCCTAAGCTGGACCTAGTTGTTTTTGTAAGCTGTCTTCAGATGATGTTTGGTTCAATTGAACTGAATGGCATGAAGCTACAAATTTTAACTATAAGAATGATGCACAACATGCAGGCAAAACCTAAAAAGAAAAAAAAAACTTGTGAAAAGAAGATAATTAATTGTGTAATTTTAAGCACTTGTATATTTCATGCCTAAATATCTTCATTTACATGTGAAACAAAAAGGAACAAAAACAGTGAGGTGGGGAGCTATTTATCTATAAAAGAATGAATAGAGAGTTAGTGAGTTAGTTTGATTGCTGTTCAGTGCCCTCTGGTGGTGGATGCTTGCTTGTACAGCAATCATACCCACCAATGTGGGCCTGTGTGTCCATGCCTTATATGGGGTGGCTGCAGCTATGGGGCATGTGATTGGTTATTGGGCAGAGAGTTTTGCCTGTAAGCCACTTTTCAGTCCATTCGTGGTTTCCCTTACACCCCCGCCTCACCTCCCCCATTCGGGCCCTCGGGTAATGTTTCCTCACATGTGGAGTCAAAACAAACCAAATATAAATATGATTGCTCATGCTTCTTTGCTCCACTTCCACTTTGGCCTTTTTTAGGTTCATACTCGTAGCAACATGCAGCTCAGAGAGAAACTTCTGCTTCCTCCCGAATCACCAACATGGTCTCATTCAGGCAGATTGCTTACTTTTCTTGTCTGGCGGCTTCAGTGAATGACACAATACTAAACATTGTTCCTCTCTTTATGGACACATAAAGAGAGGAACTCTGGAGAGATTTTTTTTTAAAGATACAGAATTGACTCTTGTACAGTTATAATCCACTTTATTCTTAAGAAGTTTCTTTGCAGAATTTTATTTGTTTTCATTTCCTTGTTGGTTTTAAGCTCTAAACATTGAGCGGTTGTGAAAAGCGAATCATGTAGCCACTTCCCCCTGCAAAGAAATGTAAACAGACTGTATTCAGTCCCTCTTGTGAGTCTTGATGGAACTGTGTCCATGGCTCTCTGTTGTCTGAAGCAAATCAGAGCTTATAGACTCTCAGAAACCCCTGTTTACTTTCCCCAGAGAGGCTGGTGTGTGTAATACCTTGTGGAGACCATTTTCCGGATACATAGTATGTTGTGGGGACCAACTGCTCCTTGTGGGGACAGAAGCCTGGTCCCCACAAGGGGAAATGCTGTTTTTGGGTCAGGGGTTAGCTTTAGGACTACGGTGACAATTTAATTATGGATAAGTATGTAATGGTTAAGATTAGGATAAGGGTAAGGTTTAGGCTGTAGAAATGAATGAAAATCAATGGAAAGTCCCCACAAAGATAGCTACGCAATCACGTGTGTGCGTGTGTGGGTGTGTGTGTGTGTGTGTGTGTGTGTGTACATGTGTGTGTAATAGAAGCTACAGGACTTACTGGTGCAGCAGATCAAATCCAGTTAATAGTTAACTTGGCTCTCAGTATTGTTGGCTAATTGTTGGATCGTTTTAGTTGTGATTGTGTTGATCTGTCCAGATTGTTAAACCAGTATAAAAAGGCTGGATGAGGATGTAAACAATACTGATTTTGGATTCCCTGCTCTTTTCTGTTTTTGTTTTCTTTTAATGTTTCCTTTGGGCTTCATTATTTTAAAGAGGGGAACATTTTACTTGCTTCACATTAAATAAAACATTTTTGCATTTTGCCCCATTATATCTAAAAGCATCCATGTTGTTATGGTTCCACTTGACAGACCAACAAAGATAAATGATGCATGGATTTTAAAATGTTATTTACAAATATAAATGGCATCTATTTGCTTTCATCCTTCCTGAGTCAGTACCATGTAAGACCACTGTTGTACTGCTGGACACGTTCAAGCAGTAACTTCTCCAGCTGCTGGAGACGTTCGTCAACCAAAACAAGAGCAGAGACAGGTTAGCCACAGCGAGGTCAGGTCCTCAGGGGCCCCAAATCAGTAAGCAATGTAGCATCTGAATCCCAAACTCCCACTAGGGTGGTTATAATTGTTCTGGTGTGTTCAGGATGATGTTCAAGGTTAGTTTTCCATTTAGACCAAACATAGCCAGAGCACCTTGTGTTGTGGCCATTAAATGGCTTGTTGGAAACCTCTAATGAGATGACCTCAGGCTCTTTCTCATAGTTTTTTCCATAAATTCCAGCTTCATTCTTTTTTTTTTCTTTTATTTAACCAGATAAAACCCCGTTGAGATCCAGATCCAGAGGGACCTGGGTAGAAATCTGCAGTGCTAACACCCTGGTTACACAAACATAAAATAAAACATATGCACAAGTTTAAACCAACTTACAAAGCAGTTTACAAGCAATGAAACCAATTTATAGAATTACGTTGCTCAAAAAAGTCCATTGAAATTAGATCCAAATCAGCTCTAGTCTTTAGTTCGGACTGAAGCTCATTCTGTGCAATAGGAGCCATTTATGGAGTAAAAATGAATTATGCAAATTCTTTCACCTAGACTTTGACAGCAGTTGCTGCCCAGTAAACAGGGCCCACACAACCAAGTTTTAGCAGGTTTAGTTTCCATTTCCAGATAGTAAATTGAACAGTTTCATAAGATTTTCAAAGCTAATTCTCCTTTAAACTTCTCCAGTACTTCCTCCCAGCACCCCTTTCTTTAAATTGTATTTATATATCTCTTAAATAAATCTATCTTTCTCTACCGGATGGGAATATTTCACCCTGACACCCAAACCAGGTCACACTTTTTATCTGGTGATGAGTGGATTTTTGCTGCATGTCAAGAGCAGAGCTATCAGGCCTTTCTACTCTTACCTCCTCCGGATGAACCAGGAGTAGGAGAGTTACTCCAGCTGTTACTTGCAGAGAGCAAGCTGTTGCCATCGAAGCAAAATTATTTGGCACGTTTAAAAAAAACCGCTGATGGGCGTGCTGTGGTGGCGTAGGGGATAGCGCGACCCACATTTGGAGGCCTTCAGTCCTCGACGCGGCAGCCACAGGTTCGATTCCCGGACCCGGCCGACGTTTGCCGCATGTCCTTCCTCCTCTTCTTCCCCCCTTCCTGTCAGTCTACTTTTGCATAAGGGACACTAGAGCCCACAAAAGAACCCCTGGAGGATAAAAATAAAAATAAAAAATTTAAGAAAAAAAACCACGCTGATATCCTGGCTGCTGGTTTTTTGCGACTGTTTTTTTCTGCATGCTCTCTGTTTGCTGGCAGGATTGTGGGTTCACCCGGTTGCATGTGCAGCTGACTCAGCGTGTGTGAGCGTTGGACACACAGTAGAAGTGCCTGTCTTCATCCAGCTTTTGTCAACTTTGACGTTGGTGCTTTTGAAAATTAGTTTTGAAATTTTGGAAATTTACTGTGAAATTACATCTGCTGTAAACCCTGTTTACTTATTAGGTGTCTAGTTTTCTTCTACTTTACACATGTAACTATTTGATGGCCTGTCACATCCTGGAGTGATTGTTGATTAGTAAGCCACCACAAGTATTCAGATCTCTCAATAATGTGAAAAATCTTTAAGGATTTAAAAGCCTTTCATCAGTAACTGTTTTAATTTTCCTTTTTTATCTATTTAAAAGCTACAGACCATATGAACATGCTGCAGTCAAACAGATTACTGCTTCCCTGTGTGTTCCTGTTGACACATTCTCCAGATTATAATCCCTTAACCATGGTTACATAACCTTTGTTGTCTATCAAGTCATAAAATATTGACTTCTTATGCAATGAAAGTGAACAGTTTACATTGCTCAAATCAGCATTAATCATGATAACCATTGTTGTTATGAGTAAAGATGGCTATTATGTGCAGTACAGACCAAAAGTTTGGACACACTTTCTAATTGATTTCAATGAGAAGGTGTGTCCAAACTTTTGGACACACCTTAAATATCAATCGGTTTCATTGCTTGTAAACTGCTTTGTAAGTTGGTTTAAACTTGTGCATATGTTTTATTTTATGTTTGTGTAACCAGGGTGTTAGCGCTGCAGATTTCTGCCCAGGTCCCTCTGGATGTCAGTTTCTCTTTACATATTTACTGCTTGTTGTTTTGGTGGCAAAGTTTCTGTGAAGAAGTTGAAGCAGGAGATCAGCTGAACATTTAGTGGAAGTGTGAAACCTCCTTAGTTCATTCTGCGCCGCTACCATGAGCCTGCAGGAAGCTGTGTGTAAACATAGCACTGCACAGCTCATCTTGAGCATAACACAAACGCAGAGAGAGAAAACTGATCCACACAACCTCATGCTGCCATTGGCTGATATATACACACACCCTCTACAAAATAACCTAGGAAAACTTAAGCACGCACTTTTCTCCACAGCGTTCCCAACTCCTGTCCTGCTAGCCCTCGAGGGGCGGGGTCATCGGGGTATCGCTATGGACGCAATGTGACCTCCGACCTCCAGTTAGCTGCAGAATACGCTGCGAAGGCTGTATCTGAGCAGAGGCGAAGTCTTGCTGAGCACAGAGGTGGGGGAAATGAGCAGCGTGTGGAGTCGGTGGGCGGAGACAGCCCCAAGGTAAAAATAATGTCTGTCCCACACAGACCTATCCTTTTTCAAGCATAGGACAGGTTTGTGAAGCATATTCATAGATCCTTTGAACAGGAGAAATCTCTTGAGACTCATTGACTCATTTACAAGAGATTGTTGCTCTGTTTGTCCAGGATGAGTCCAAGCCTCCGTATTCCTACGCACAACTGATCGTCCAGGCCATCTCTTCAGCTCCAGACAAACAGCTCACCCTCAGCGGGATTTATGCCCACATCACCAAACACTACCCCTACTACCGCACTGCAGACAAGGGCTGGCAGGTACAGTGCTTCTCATCCGTCTGGGAGGCTGTGAGCCAAACCCTGAGTGCTTCCTGGTGAACTGGAACATCGTCAAAAATAGAATAGATTTCAGTCATTCACTTTAGAAAGTGAAACTTACAGATTCATTACAGAGTTAGGTATTTTTTATTCCCAAAATTTAAGACCAATGAAAGACCAACAAACCAGGTTTTGTAGATCCTTTTAGTGTAATGTTTAGTGAAAGGAAAATATGGTGGTAGGAAAAGCTGGACAAGCATCAAAATGACCAAAACATCCAAATCTTCATACTTTCAATAGGAATACGGAGAGAAATGGACTTTTCCATGATGCAGCTATGCTGGGTGTCTGCAAAAACTAATTGTGGAGAGTAGAACATTATTGACTTTAATGTCAGTTTTTCTCTTATATCCATGGGAGGAATATGTTTTTACAACAGCTTTCTGTGTTTTGTCCAGAACTCGATCAGACACAACTTGTCTCTGAACCGCTACTTCCTGAAAGTAGCCCGTTCTCAGGACGAGCCTGGGAAAGGAAGCTTCTGGCGCATCGACTCGGCCTCTGAGAGCAAACTGGTGGAACAAGCCTTCAGGAAAAGACGGCAGAGAGGCGTGGCCTGCTTCAGGACTCCATTTGGACCTTTGTCGTCACGGTACAATCCTAAATGATTCATTTTTAGTTGTCAGTGGCACCAACATGAACACTGAACTGAGTGGGGTTAACCTTTATCCCCTTTGTCTGCTTCTGTCACTTGCTGTCATGTGATTGGACAGAACCAAGTAAGTGTTGTGTTGAGTTGTGTTTCGATGAAGGATGGCTGCAGCAACAGTGCGCCTCATGACATCATAGCTGTTTGTCAGTAATGTGGCTGAGTTTTCTTCTCCTTGGCTTTCTGATTCAGGAGTGCACCGGCGTCTCCCACCCATCAGGGCCTGCTGTCCCCTTCGTCCAGTGGGCTGCAGACTCCTGAGTGTCTGAGCAGAGAGGGCTCTCCCATCCCTCAGGACCACCATGAGCAACTGGCCAGCAAACTGGCGTCTGTGCCGGAGTACAGGTACTCCCAGAGCGCCCCAGGTAAGCCCAGATAAGCAAACTCTAAACATTCTGCCCACTCTAAGGCAGTGTGAGAAATGAATGAAAATGTGTGTGAACAGGCTCTCCAGTCAGCGCTCAGCATGTCATCATGGCTGCCCCCCACCACCCAACCGTCCTGAAGCCCATCCACATGCTTCAGAGCGTCCCTCAGCCTTCTGTCACTATGGTGCGCGTGGTCACCAGCGCCCCTCCAGTCTCTGCCCCCCCTAATGGCTACAGCACTTTGACTGTAGGAGGACTGGAGAGCAACAGCGACATCAGAGGTGAGGACAGGAACTGCTGAAGCTTGTAATCTGCAGGTGACATTAGCCTGGTAAGAACCACAGCCTTGTTTCCTCAAGAGGGTCTGGGCTCTCTGCTTTTGAGAAATCATTGCTTCCTGGAGATGTGGCCTGTGTTGAGATTTAAAATTTTACCCAATTGCTAACACTTCCATGTGTCGAATGTAATGCATCAGTTCAATACTAAGAAGTTTACCTGACGTTGCCTGCACTGTAAGCAACCATCCTCCATAGAGAACTGATCTGAACTAGGCAGCTGTTAATGTTAATTTAATATTTGACCAACAGTTCAGTCTGTGTTTGACCAACACAGACTGCTAAAGCTACAGACAAACACTTCTAAAGCAGCGCAACGTTCTCAACTTCTGTTCACTGATTGGCCAGCAAAAACTCTACCAGAGATTGTGCTGGAAACAAGATTTTTTTTTTCTATCAGGGTTGCACAGGAAGGCAATGGTCAAACTAGGTGGACATACAGCACTCCTTCTTAATGGACCTTACCAGAGGGGCCGGTTTTCATTGGCTGATGCCCATTCTACGTGGTCACGTGCATGGCCGTCTCACAAACACACGCTTCCCATTAGCTAAGTACAGCATAATGGCAGCACTGATACAACTTCTGCACCTTGAACCCTGTCTGCTACACAGTCTTACGTTAGCTAAACAGGTCAATATGCAACGTGTATCTGACATACACTAAAGATTTTATTTTAGCAGAAAAGGCTCTGGACTAAACTGTTACTTGTGTTAGCCACTCTAGCACCAAGTACAGCTAGTCAATCAACCATCGCTGTGTTCAGGGAAGCGCTGATTAATTATCGAGACATAAATATCAAACCTGAAAATTTGATATGGTAACGGACTGAATGTTGTGTTTTTAATGTAATCTTTGTGGGGTGCAGGCGGTTCCTACAGTAACAGGTGTGCTTAAACTACAAAGAGAGAGAGAGAGTAAAAAGGTACGAGGGGTTTTGAGTTGATCACCTGTTTGGGTTATTTTACCTTTGTTTACCTTTGTTGTGGCTCATTACAGCCGCTGTAGTTTCTAAACGTTGGACTAATTACCTGTGACGTCATTCACAACAAACATCAAATAGAACAAATATATTTCATAAAATTTTAACGAACAAATGGCTTCTACCGCAATAATTAAGTGAAATTAAATTACTTATATCACAACTTCAGAAGATTTGCCTTTACCTCAACAGAACGCTTTAGTTTCTCCTATCAGTCTGTAGCTTCTCATATTGAGGTCATCAAACCAAATTTCAGATCTACCATAACTGACTGACACCTGCTGGCCTCAGGTTTGCAACCAGTTTGTGACTGAGAAACCAATAGCCTCCTCCCAGATGATGACATGAACTCGTTAGTTCCTCTGTCCATTGTAGTAGCTGATATATTGTGAAAATCCGGTAGAAATTATGCACTAATCGAGTCATGTTTACATAGAAGTGAGGCTTTGCTCGTGAGACTTGCGGTCACGTAGGTCGGTTGTAGGTGGAGCTTGGTAAGGTCCATTATCTCTCAAACTGTGTGAAAAGACTGAGAATGAGTGTGTATGTTATTGAGTTACCATGTTGTGAATTCACACCTGACATTTGGTCTGCTTTAAATGGGCTACAGCTCATTCCCCGTCTCCTAGGACGTGTGCCGGTGTGAATTTACTAATGACATTAACTGATGTTAAAGAAGAGAATCAGCCTTACGTCACTTTTCTGAAAGCTAAATGCATCCAGGTGATATGTTGACGTGTGGGTCGTTTATTTCCTCTTTAGATGCGCAGCAAAACAGAGAGTTGGTGATCCAGACGCTGGACAGCGTGGTGCAGGCTGGAGAGGGACGCCATGTCACGCCGGGGTTACACCAACTTCCTGTCCGTCCTGTTACCCAGAATGGCAAACACATCACTGCTGCTGTTTCCACAGTGACCAGCTTAGCTAATTCATCTGGTAAGCTTTTTCAATTTCTCTTGGTACAGCTGTTCTGATTTCTGTAGATCAGAATGTCAATAAAAAGTTAATTTAATTTAAGATGGTCATGGAAAACCTGGAAAGTCATGAAATTTCATTTTTCCATTTCAAGACCTGGAAAGTCATGGAATTTAATTTCAGGTTATGAAAAGTCATGAAACTTCATTGTGCGTTCACACCAAACGTGCTTACAAACGCTGCCTCCTGCCCAGCCTTTACATGGATTACAGTAATCAACTGTTGACAGATGAAAGACAGATGAAAAAGAAAGCAGCGTTGCACTGATTGGATTTTTCTGGCCGATCACCGATTTTTAAAAAACTTGATTTTTTTTTTGTGTGTGCAAAATATGGTGAAAAAAATCACTAACTTGATGTGATTGTTGTAAACCGAGCAAATGGAGAGTTGACCTGGTGGGTGGGATTGTCCATTAGCTCTCTCTCATGGCAGAGCAATAGGAGACAGTGGCTGATTACTGTATAGGGCCCAAACATTGGTTCCTCATAAGTCCGGCCCTGTGGACATAGGTCTGCACAGAAGGTCCTGGAAAAGTCATGAAATGTTTTTTTCTAAGTGCCAGTGGGAACTTTGAGACCCGGACGTTCATACAATAGACATAGACTTAACACACAGCGCCATATTTCAATTAGTTATTACTGTCAGTTTAGCTGATTGTCTTACTACTGATTGAAAACACAGCTTCTCTAAAATCTGAAGATCCTTTCAGAATGATAAAAGGCTTTCAATCTAGACATGTTAGCCTGCTGAAATGTTTGTAAAGTTTTCTGCACTCAGTACTCAGTCTGGACTCCTTTTATTAAAAAGGTGTAACATGAGTGTAACATGGCATGCAGGAGGTCAGCCTGTGGTTCTTCATTAAGTCTGGTGTTGCTCATTTTTCTCTGGGTTTTATTAATATAATTCAAGTCAGTTTATTTCTAAAACATGTTCTCTCAAGACACTTTACAAAAACATCCAATTCAAGCTAAGGTAATATTTTTATTTTCTAAGGCATTTTTAATCTGTTGGTTATTTAATTGTTCTGAGACAGATTTAAGCAAAGACAGTTTTAAAAAAATCTGTATTTTTCCTACTGTGAAACATTCCATGTGTTTTAAATGGAGTTGCAACATTTTGGCCTAGAACTGATGAGAGAAGCTGTTCTGCTGCACCTAGCACCATCCATAAGAGCTAAACTTTGCTTTCTGCCCCCCAGGCCTGAGCAGCCCCCTGCAGATCCTGGCTGCCCAGGCATCCAGCTCCCCCCCGGTGCTGGTGGGCCGGCAGCCCGGCGGAGACGCCTTCTCTGGATCAGCAGGTGAGCCGCTGGCCAAGCGGCCAAAGATGGAGGATGAAGGAGAGTCTGAATCTGCTCTGCACCAAGCTACGTCTGCCCCTCAACCTGTTATTGTTGCTATGACGTCACAAACCCATGAGCCCCGTCAATGAAACCTGGGGTCTCTCACCAGGTGTCCAAGGGGCATCCTCTGTCATCTCCTGAATGTTTTGCCTTTCGACATAAATACGACTGTATTGTTGAAGGGAATGAATTTGGTCAAAATGACATAAAATGTAGATTTCTCTACATTTTAGAGGCGAGTGAATCTGGCTTCAGTTTGTTTCATCTTACCTTAATCAAAGGAAACTGAAGATAATTAGGCCTGATGAGCAGAATGGTTTGGCATTGCTTTAACTTTCTAAACAATGGAGATATGGAGGAATGTGGTGGAAATCCAGCCAAAGACCCATCCTTGACTGCTGCATTGGTTAGTTAGTTTAAATATGGAGAGTCAGTGCAGCCTGTGGAAGCTAGCAGCACGTTAACCAGGTTTATGTCACCTGGGAGACCAGGATCATGACTGTAGTTTTATAAAAGAAGTGATATTCCTAGACGGTAAAATGAGACCGAAACCTTCCAAAAACAGGCTCAGAGAAATAAAAGTATGAATATTTACCTTAAGACCAGAATGTAATACCTCTTGCCTTCTCACAGAAGCAGAAAAAATAAAAAACAGAAAAAAAAATGGATGTTGAGGAAATGCAGGAAAGACTAAAAGACAAGCCAGCTGTTTCAGAGTGAAGCTCCTCACATTCAGGCCCAACAGACTGATGATGGAGGACGGAGAGAGGCAGCTACTGGAGGCTGACTGAAGTGGAGGGCTAACCCAACGCTGACAAACTGATTGTTTTTCATTTGTTTAGTTTGTGTAGTGGTGTGAGGAGAGGTGAAACGGCCTCTGCGCAGATTTGTTTTAGCACAAAGAGGAACTATTGTAGTAATCCTCAAAGCCTTAAAATATTTCTACTTATCTGAAATTTTATTTTAGCAGCTTTACTGTTTTAGACTAATATAGCGCTTAAACAGTACACAATCAGCAACACTACGGCAGCAGCAGTTACGTTGCAATTAACTTGTTTCAGTTTTCTTAAGAAAATACAAGGACGGGACCAACTTGTGACCAGAAATTTTACCTGTTCTCAGCTTTCTTTCCAGAACTTTCTGCATATTCTCTTCTTTCAGCTTGCTTTTCTCGCACTCTTCATTGACAGTTCTTCCTTCGTGATTAATCTCTCCTTGCAATCTCTGCAGAGGCATCAAGCTGTCGCAGATGCTGCTTTAATTAGATTTGTTCTAGCACTTTCTCCCCCGTTCTTTTGTCTCTTCACTCTGCCTTTAGCACCTCAGAATGTCCTCACACAGGCTTCATGCTTAAGATTTCACCGATTGTTGTTGCACAACAGATGGATGCATTATGATTGTATGCTGCTCTGCTAAGTAACAAAGCTAATTAAAGTTCTTATTTTGGAAAAAAAATACAACATTTGTGTAAGAGCAGCTGTCATCAACAGTTAAACATGGGAATAGAGGTATAGGTATTTTTTAATGTCCCTGTTTTTGTGATTTGTTAAAATGTGTAGCACAAATTAAAATTCTTATTGACATAACTCCTTGTCTTCTCTTACATAAGACAAAACATAATATTTAGACAAGTTGATTTATTGTCAAAGAATCCAACAATATCTTGTTTTCTTGTGTACCATCGTTCTTAATATAAATACTGATCAGATTACATGCATGAGGTGATGCACCATACAAACTAGATACAAAATTGAAATATTTCCAAAAAATAAATATAAAGCAGAGGAATAAAGTTCACAAGGAAATAACTGTGATTAATGGGGTAAAAGATGGTCTAAAGTCCCACATTTTTAAATTTCAACAGGTAATACATTCCAGATTTGACTCAAACTTGTTTTTGGACCTAAATTTCTCTTATAATGAACTTTTCTAGAATGAGAGCAGAGACACTGCAGCTAACTGGTGTGGTGTTCCATGCAGGAGGTGAAGCTCTGGGTCTAGTTGTCACTTTGGTCAGTTCATGACCTCATCCTTTGGACATTTCATCATCTGACTCTGAATTCTAAAATGCTGAACATATCGTTTAGTTGCACGTTTTATAACTTTGTATTTCACCCTTTGTTTCTTGATTGTACATCTGATCGTTGTTTGCCAGATGAATGATCAGAATTCTGATCGATTAGGAACCCTGATCAAACCAAAATAACTCTGAAGTAACCTCCTGCTAGGTGTTATTTGTTGAACTCATATCTTCATATTTATGACAACTGAGTAATTATAGAAAATGTTTTAAAATAACCAGTAGGTGAAAGACAGGTTAGTACAAATTGACAGTCTGAAATCTCCCACACCAAAGCGTTTCCATAACCAGACCCCAGATTGGCCCCTTGTCAGTTTTTTAACAATCTTGTTGTTACGATGTGTTGCCCTATCAAGCACAGAATGATGAAACATCCAACATAGCGCTTTTAATTCGTATGAAAGGCAGCGATGATGCAGGTGTTTGTTTCCATGATCTGCAGGGCCAATGAGACGGCGCTGATGGAGCAGCGAAGTCATGACTTACAATGGAGAAAAGAAGTTTTTATCATTTGTAGATTTACAGATATGTTTGCAAGTTTACTTGCTTTACTCAATTTGAGAATTTTTACTTAGTGAGAATTTGATATTATTGATAATCGATATTTTCCCTATCGTAAGTCTTATCTGGAATTGATTATTTTGTCTCCACATCAAAATCAAGTAACCATAAATAATATGCTTTGTTGACTTTTTCATGAGCAAACTTACATAAATATGGGATTGAATACTTATTTACCCCAACTGTGCTTAGGTTTTTTTTGATAAGCATCTATAGTTTTATCTTTAGAATGGCAGACACCAACACAAGATGCTCTTTAATGACCCAAATGAGTGGGTTCCATAATGCTGATTTGTTTCTGAACACACATTTCTGGGATTTGGCCGCCAATAGAAGAGCAGATTCAGTTTGGCCTCATGTTTGCAGCAGAATACCAGAAGTCTTGGAAGCTTCCAGGAATGTGCTAAAAGGTAACAGGCTAAGATAGCGCTACTGCCGTGAAATGATTTTAGCCTGGACAAGGAGGCAATCCTTCCTTCAAACTGTGTATACTGCGACTCCAATGTGCAGCAAGACACCAAAACATTGCTAAGCGAACTTATGCCGGTAGCTCTTTCACCCAACAGGGTCACCCAGAGATCAATGTTTTTTCCCCTTCCTAGTCTTTTCAAATTTATAAACATTAGCTCATCTTCCTTCAGATCCAGTTAAAATGTATTTGTCTATCAAAGGCAACTGGTTTCAACAGAAGATTCCTCCACGTGGATTCTTTTTAAAAGTTTTTGTTTTGTTCTAAACATGAACACTCCAGTGTTTTGTGTCATTGTATATGTTATAGCAGCATGTAAAAAAAAAACAGTTGCTGTAATGCACAAACCAGAATAAAGAAGTGGAAATAAATACAGAAGTTTTAAAAAAGGACACAAATAATTAAAGTCCCATCATTCCATAAAACATTATCCATCAATAGGTCTTTGTTTTTTTCTCCTCGCAAACAGGAATAAATCCCAAATTGCTTTCTGTTTGTCTGGCTGATAAAATATTTACAACTATTTACAGTGTGAACAGAGCGGCACTGAGGACCTGAAGCTCAATGTTTCCACCAGGACTCAGCTTCCTCAGCCAGAACCTTCAGGTGTTTTACATCCAAAGCCTGGTACAAAAAGTAAACATTCAATCACAAAAGTTTGATGGTGTCAAGAACTCCTAACAAACAACTTTATAAAACATTCATTTCCAAAAGCACGTCATCAAATGCCTTGACATAAACAGAAGGATGTCGCTCCAGTTTTACAAACAGCTGCTTCAGAGCGACAGCTGAGCGATGAATCAAGCTATTTCCATCTGGAACCAGAGCTGGAAATATTCCATAGATTGAGGAGAATCTCCTGTGCTTTAAACACCAGACTGCCTGGAGATGATTAATGAACATCCCTCTGATGCTATTTTACAAACTCAGGATTCCCAATCTGATATTTACATGTACATGTACATTTAGCTGTCTGAACCCTGCTGAGCTTTGCAGGTGTCAGCATCATGGTGCTAGCGGGGCAGTAGTCAGCAGGACGAGGCACTGATCTTCTCTGAGACCTCGGGGTCCGACTTGGCTACCAGGAAACGCAGTCGACCCCCTCCCAGACGAATCAGATCCACCGCGCTGTCAGGGCGAGTAAACGGAAGTGAGAGAGGGAGGAGAGGAAGAATCTGGTTACATGGAGCTCAGCAGAGACGGAGTAATAATAAACAGCACATCACTGTGTGAGCTTGAACTGATCAATCAGCTTAAGCCTTAAGAGGTCAACACCAGAGAGTATGATGAACACTGAGGGAAGACTGCTCTCTCCACCGCTCCTCTACCTCTGGTAGTCGGCTCCGATCAGACTGGTCCCATTCACTGCCAGGATGCGGTCACCGATCCTCAGCCTGCCGTCGGATGCAGCCGGCCCATCGGGGATCAGGGTCCGGATGTAAATACCGGGAGCGTTAAGGGGGGTGTGCTGCCAAATGGAGAGTTAGTTACTGCAGGTCAAGAGGATATAAGTGGGTTTAAAAGGCAGTTTAGCTAAAATACACACTGGTTACTAAAATAAGATCAGATTTATTTTGATTCTGTTTATAATTGATAATTTATCTAAAAATCTACATTTTAGACCTTTTTTACTTGGCAAGATTAGAACTGTGAAATTTCAAATTCCTGTCTGTTGCTTTTAATTTACAGTCAGCCCCAACGTTCAATCAGAAATGAGTAATGACTTCCATACTGAACTGCTTACATTTATTGACACCCCTGGCTTAAAATACATTCACATTTTATTGCAGCAGTATAATCTCACTACAACAAAATCAGAAAAATACAACCCTTTAACTTGAAAAGATTTATATCCAGGAAATAAAAAAAAAAAGAAAGAAAGAAACTGGATCTTGCAGTCACCAAGTCTCCATAACAACCAATAGACGCCTACTTGCCTACCATCACAGTTGTAATCACATGACTTTAACTTGTACTACAGTTGCAGTTTTGTGGTTGCTGAACCTTTAAGTAACAAGCAGTCCAGCCGAGCTTGGTGTAAAACAAAAATAATTATGTGGAAAAGTACAATATGTCCACAGTTTGTGACATTAGTCACACTTCTTCCAGTATGTGATGTCCGAAGAAGCTCATTTCAAATCACAATATTTTTCAAGAGAAGAATTAATGTTTGTGGTGCTATGAATTCTGTGCCATGCAGTCACCTGAAAAAGTAATACTTGATAATACAAAATTATGATTAAAAAAATTAAGTATTACTTTTTCATGGTGACTGCATATCATCACAATAGTACAACAAAATTTTGTGATAATATTCTGGATCTATATCGCCCACTCCCAAGTGTCGCTTGGTCTTACAGTTGGACTGTGATCCAAAACTCATGACCAGATCAACACAAACTGATTCAGAAGGTAAAGAAGTGAGTCGTCTTCCATAGTGAGGGAGGCAGGACTCAAAGATCCGACTCTCCTCCAACTTAACACTAAATGCCATCCTGTTGGTAAAGACAGGCTTCATAATGAATTGACAGCAGTGGTAACAATAATGTAGCACCACTGGTTTTATGAGTTATTTCTCATATTTTGTCCACTGAAGAAGCATACACATTTAAAGGTTATAGTTTCAGTGTGAGATTCTGAAAAAAAAAAAAGATTTTAAGGGTTTCTGTACATCATTTATGTGCTGTAAATGTCTTGTAGCTCTGCAGCACCTTCATAAAACCAACTGTATCTTATACTAATATGGTGCTCCAAAATTAAAAAAAAAATTTAAAATCAGATATATACTTCCTAAAAGTAACAGACCACAGGATATTTGTTCTGGAAACTTACCAGGCCGTCTATGAGTCCCATTCCCAGTCCGTAGGGTCCTTTGTCGAGTTCCACTACAAACACCACACACAAATCATCAGCAAGGGAAGGAGCTCCGGGGGAGGAGACAGGGAAAGGAAACTCACAGCCACTAATACATCCTGCAGAGGATACACACACACACATACACACACACCCAAAGGCACAAAAACACACAGAGCAGTTTGCTGTGGGGTTTGACAAACATCAGACATCTCATCAGAAGGGTCAGTGCTGACCTAGAACAACACAAACGAGAGTCTACAGCTGTCACTACTGTTCACACAGCCGACCTCTCCACACGCTGCAGCACAACCTAACAGCTGAGATCAGAAGTGTGACGGATTTTATCGGCTCGTTTTGACTGAGGTCTAACACAAACACAAAGCTATCAGAGTCCAGGTTCCAGAGTGCAACTAAAGCTCTACCCTTGATTTTAATAGAACATAAAAACATCTGATTAATTTATGTAACTGATATAAATAGTGTGGGTAGTGGCTGATCACTTCACCTAAAGGTAATCAGGATTAAGTTTCTTATGTTTTCTCCTACATATTATGTTGTTTTTAAGTTATTTAAGTGCCCAAAGGTCTGTATTATTATTATTATTATTGTTGTTTTCTTTTGTTGTTAACTTTCCCCTGATTTCCCCAATCAGGGGAAAGTTAGGAAAAACTTCCAAGTACAAGACAATTGCTGTTGCATTGAGAAGGCGCAAATCCAAAATCCAGCTCTAATAGCTAATTGGCCATTAGGGGGAGACAAAACACTAAAAGTAGTGATGAAAATCCAATTTCCGAATATGATCAAGCACCAATTTATTGGCATTGAGAAAAATAAAATGTGGCAAAAAAAGCAACAAATTCAAATTTAAAAGTACTTTCTTGACCCCAAAGGGAAATTAAAAGCTACCAAACCTAATCAAACACATTTTCCTTAATTTATTACATACACACATTTGATCTAGATTCAAGTCAATTCAGAAAATAAGTTACAAAATATTTGAACAGAGTAAAAAATAAACTGCATTGTCTGTCTGATATGTTATTCTGTAGCAGATCATGTTCTGAAACCAGTGAAACCAGTGAAATGTGAAGACTCAGATTTCCATCCATCTCCAAATGGTTTCTTTCAGCATCTCCAGTTAGCCTGCAGCTGTTCAAGTGTTCCATTTTGTTCCATTTTTTCTTCATTACCTGACTTGTCTGTTACTGCAATTTTAATTTTGTTATTAGAATTTCAACACTAGTATGCATGGTTTTCAGAAATCTGAAAATAGGGTAGCTGAATACCCTTTATTATTATTAACCCTGAAAATCATCCAGTACAGCCAACTGTCCTCACAGGTCACATAATAAATATTGCCCAGCTGTGTGTTTTAATCTCTGTTCTGTGATGAGTCCTGTAATAAAATAAAGCAATATCCTAACCTCTGAACATCTCATGGATCACTGCTGAATCCATCACCAACAGTGATGGAAGAGTTTTCATAAATTCTGATTCACTAAACTTTCAGGCCAGACAAGCAGAGTTTTAACGAAGAAACCAAGAGGCCCAGGGCAACTCTGAAAGGAACTGTAGAGATCTACGACTCAGGCAAAAATGTCAGTCTCTAAACGTGCAAAGCTGACTGATTAATCACTTGCAGCTTTAATTATGTCAAATGTGGTTCTGCAAAGTATTGTCTCAATTTGTTCAAAGTTTTGAAAACCATTTTATTTTTCTTACATTTGTTTACTATGTTGTACTTTATTTTGATGTATCACTTTACATTCAAATAAAATGTTAAACTCTGAAAACATTCCAAGGGTATGAATAATTTTGCATGGACGTGTGTATGGTCAGTGTGAAAGTATGGCTTCTACTATATGTTATGTTTTTATTCACCCTGGACATTGTGCTTGGTCCTACCTTCCAGTCCATTTGTGAGGAGTCCATTTGTCTTCTTACATTCTGCTAGAGTTCTGGCTGAGCAGCCATTAGTCTGAATGCTGGTGCAGAGAATGGGCCCCACTACACCTCCCCCCTCTGGGTACAGGGGGGTGTTGGGTGGGGTCAGTAGGCAGGATGGGTCCGGGTTGGCTGCAGGAGGATGGTGAATGGTTCCGTTCCTTCTGAGGCTGTGGGTTTGTGTCTGGCCCGGGAGCCGGTCTCGTCCCCTCTCCTCTGATTCCGTCTCATCCCCGGCACCCCCCCCAGAGCGGGGGCTGCTGTGGGCCGGAGGTAGCAGCTCCCTCTGGGTTGTCAAAGGAATGACAGACTTTAGAGGACAAACTTAATGATATGACAGATGGAATTGAGTTTGTCTCTCACCACTGATACAGGATGCACTTTGTTTCTAAAAATAAGACGTCAGTTGATATGATTAGTTTCAATTTATAATCCTTTTATTTACAAACCTTCCTCTTAGTGCATCAGGGACTGTATGAATCTCTGGTGTACATATAAGGTGTTCTAACACTGAAGATTATGGTCTAGTCAGCTGTTCCCAATAATTAGACATCCCAAAGTCTAATCAGATTAACCATGATTTAACTGTGTCTAGGTTTGTGTGAGTGCATGTGTATGTGAGCCGGAGTTGGCCAGAGAAGAAGGTTTTGTCTTTTGATTGAGAAGTTTTTATAATCCCACAACTACTGCAGCTGCTGGGTCACATGACCTGGATTAGTGGGAGGTGTTCTTATGGATGGATTTTTCTGACCTGGATGTCCGGCCAGTCGGCCGTGTTGGTTCCATTGGACTGTGTGTGCACACTGGGAGTGGTGTTGTGAGTCTGAGTCTTGGTCCTCAGACTCCACAGGTAGTGACGGACATAGAGCAGCTGTCTGTAGATGCTGTCCTCCACACACTCGCTGTCCAGGTCCACTCTGAACCCTGAGCTGGGCAGCACAATGGGTGGGTGGTTCTCAAAGCTTTCCAGGAGGTCAACTGAACACGCAACAAAAACATATAGTTAAGCACAAAATTATTCATACCTCTTTACAATAGTTCTGTTCTGACTGGAAGATATTTTAGAGAGACCCAGTCAGAGTCCTGACTTAAATCCGACGGTGGTCAGAATACTTCGAAGACCTCCTCAATCCCACCAACATGCCTTCCTGTGAGGAAGCGGAGCCTGGGGTCTCTGGTGTTGAGGTCACTGAGGTGGTTAAAGAGTTCCTTAGTGGAAAGGCCTCAAAGGGGGATGAGATTCTACCAGAGTTTCTTAAATCTCTGGATGTTGTACGGTTGAGTTGGTTGATGCAACTCTAGAGAGGAGATAGTCAGATAGTCAAACCTCTGATCCAGCAAGAGCAGTGTGGTTTTCGTCCAGGTCATGGAACACTGGACCAGCTCTACAGGGTCTTGCAGGGTTTCTGAGAGTTTGCTCAACTGGCTACATGTGCTTTGTGGACTTGAAGAAGGCATTTGACCGTGTCCTTCGGGGACGTTCCTACGTTCCTACACTCATTTATAGTCGCAAGTTTTGTGTCATGATCGTACGAACAAGATCATGGATACAAAAGACCAAGCCAGTTGAGGATTTAAATCTCTATAAATATATATGAAGAGCTAACACTTATTTTATTGTATTGTTTATTCTGACGACGAATCATAAAAAATATTGGCACGTTCTTTCAACCACTTAAGTCCTTTTTTAGACAATATTAGAAATATAAAAAAGGAACTGAAGTATTTATTTGAATCTAAAAGAAAACTGAACATTATACTGGCGACAATCCAATAACATAGCATTACTTTAGTATTACTTTATTACATTTGAAGCAAAAGATGCATCTGCTGCTAAAAATTACTTCTAACATTGATAACATCAATATGTGAAAAACTCAGCCCTTTCTGCTCGACTTAACATCAGTACAGTTTTATTTGATTAACCATTTAATAACTGGATAGCAAAAAGAGCCTAACAGGGTTTTTTTTCCACAGAACTTGAACCAGGTGAAGCCAAAACTATGCCACTTGAAGAGTTCTGGGTAAAACATATTATAGTCAAAGGTTCTTTTTTTAAACCTACATGCAGAATGTTAAGATTTGTATACACTTTTGGCTTATTAATACTCTTAGTATGTTGGTTTATCAGCAATTTGAGTATATATTTCAGTTAATGATTGATCTATTACTAATTTAGTTGATTATTTCAATAATTGATCCATTGTGTTTTATTGATTCAAGCCATCTAAGGATGGCTATCAGCTTCTTCCATCTATGTTATCCAAAAATAAAGATAACTGCAGTCATTCAGAAATGATGAGCACAATCATTTAACAATAATGGGCCTTTATGTCATCGTTACTTGTCACACCTCTACCTGATCTATAGATATAAGCCTCGTCCTCACTGCTGGGCTGCCAAACTGGGACAGGACCTATCTCTGCTGTCAGCTGGTACTGGGTGAGGATCCTGTGGAGCTGGACTGGTTTCAGAGATGGGTGCTCACTGGACAACACTCGCCAACTCAACTGCAGACAAAGCAGAAAAAAATTTATCTGACTTTATTCAGGTTAAAGTCAAAACCTAAAATATACCTTAAAGATGACAAACATGAGGTTCTTGAGATGCTGCCTGACTTGTTTAGGACTAATAATAATGTGGAACATTTCTTCAAACAATACCTCGATTAAGTATGAGCATGCTTTTGTGTGGGTCACCTGTGTGAGCTGCTGTGGGGGCGTGGCCACTATGGACACAGTACTGTTGAGTTTGGTGAAGAACTTTTCAGCCAGATGTCCCAGACCGGACTTGGTTGCCCATTCCATCAGCATTCGCAAACATGCCTGGATTTGCAGCGACTTCGAACGCTGGAACCAACCCCGGGCTGGACCTGTACGCACGTACACACACACACACACACACACACACGCACACACGACACTACATAAAATTCTGTCCATCAGAAAAAGGCAAAATAAAATACAAACTTGTGCTTATGTAAATTTCTGTCTTGGTGTGTTGCTCTGTATCACAATAGACATAAGTTTTTAGTTAAGCTTTGATTGAAGAAAGTGAAACAATAGGTTGCAGAATGTAAATGTGGTGTTGCAGAAGACCTCAGCTGGCTGCAGAGAAGACCAGCTACAGTCTGCAGCTCTGCTGTACTGGTACTATCAAACACTGATGGCTGCCAATAGACTTTTTGTTTCACCACTAAGTGAAATAGATGGCTAACTTTGCAGTAATAATAACACATTTATGGTTTCTGGGCTAATCATTGTGAAGCTGCATGACAGGAAAGCTTGCAGTGTTCTATAAGAGAAGAAAAACCATGCAACAAAAGCATCTCCCTGAAAAAAAATAATTTTCAAATTTTGTGGATGCAACAAAACAACAGAACAATACACTGTGCAATGTCAATTAAAATAGGTTGGACTGAAACACATGGTCAGCTATGATTCCCCAACTTCAATGCGTTCAACCACTGAAAGCAGCCAGTAGACTTTTTTCAGATAAATTATGTTCTCTGTGCTTGGTGCTCATACTCAGAAGAAGTGATGGCTACTATACTGCACACACAGACTGATTATCATAACAGTCTCTACCTAGTTTCAAAATCTTGGTTCTTTGGCTTCCATCCTCAAACTCCCCAATACATAAAAAAAAGCAACTACAAAAAGCATGTTTTACACAAGTAGCCAGAATATATATGCCACACAGAATGATCTCTTTTCAACAGCTTTGAATGAAGGAGATAAAAAACAGGGATAGGAGATGGAGACTCGTCCTGGTCTGTTTTTTTCCTGGTATTGGGCTCAGTTTTGGAATGTTATGCCTCGGTTTTGTTCCTGTTTTGTCAGGCTTTGAGAAATTAGGTTCAGCTCTTCCTCTACTTGTTTCTCCTCATGTTCGTCACCTCTTATGATTTCTACATTCTGATCGATTTCAACACGCTCTGGTTCAAAATGAAAAGGCTTAACGATTTTGGTTGGAGGAAGGTAGTTCAGTTGAACCTATAGATGCCCTTTACCCAGAATGCATTGCAGCACGAACAACATGGCAATGTTCGTGTGACAATATTTCATTAAAATTTATAAAAACTAAACAACCTACAGTATTATTACTGTGTTGTTTTACATTTAAAATTAATATTTCTCAACTAAATTCTATTGTAACAACTAATTATGGATCCCTTTAAGATTTTATACAAATACCAATTATGCTTATAGTGCCTCACAGTCCTAGGCAGATCAGATCACAATTTGGTTTTCATCCAACCTGCTACACTCCCAGAGTAGTATTACTGCCTGTAACAACCCGTTCCACTGGAGAACAATGCAGACGAGGATATGGAGAAGAAGGTGGACATCATAAGTTACATCAACTTCTGCAGGGATGTTGGGATACCAGTGAGGACTGCACATTGTTTTCCAAAAAATAATCCATGGGTCACCTAAAGGAGCTTCTCAATCATGAAAAGTGGGCTTTTGAGAAAAAGGAGAAGCTGAGTTTTGTTCTATAAGACCTGAAGAAGAGACAGATCAGACAGATATCTATATTTATTATCTAAATATAGATAATAAAAAATGGGTGTTGACTTCTCCCTTATTTTGTGGATAACAGCTTACCTTACTAAGAGACCACAGATTGTCCAACTGCAAAAATGTCTAGGGAATCATTTAGAGCAACACAGGAGCCTATGGTACAATCTGGACCCATTTCTGTTCACTCCATACCCAGGAAATTGGAAGTATATCTCAGAGACCTGTCACACTGAAAATTATTTTGACAGCAACTATTGTTCCGGTGTTTCACACTGTCGATGTAAACCTCCGACAGAACGCTGACCAGAGCTGCACCGTTTCTCTCTTCCTTAATGCTGTTCGTTCTTCAGAGAGACGAGCTGCTAAATCACAGCTGTCAATCAAATCGTTTCCGTGCAATACTTGGCTCGGTACTGAAGAACAATACAGGACAATATAAAGTACTACTCCTGAATACTACTACCCCTGAAGTAGGTACAAAAATCTAAGATTGTCACAACAAATGTTGTGCAACATTTGTTGTTGCAACTCCAGATTCGCTAATCGAAATGAATCTGGCAGTGGTGGACCGGGACCGAACCGGTTAGGGGAGAACTACTGTTGCAGAAAAACTGTTTATCTGCCATTAGTAGACATACTGACTAGCCAGAGCAATAGTGGAAGGCTCCATGGTAGTGAAGCAGTTGTAGCGTAGCAGATATAAAGGGGGAGGGTAAGAAGCATGTAGACAAGACAGATTGGTAGCACTAAGACCCTCCTCCTGGTTCTGATTGGTTGTTTCTGACAGTGATGGGTTTCCTCTGCAGTTAAAACTGGGAGCACTGGGAGAGCAGAGGAGCTTGATTTTTTTTCACAGATTACCTTTAGTGTCAAAACATAATGATAATTTTAACAAATATGTAAAATTTAGTAAAGGTTACATATCACAGCTTTAATACTTCAAAAGCACAAGAAATATTGTTGGACTTCAGAAGATAGAAATTCCCCACCCTCTGCTTTCCCTCCTTGAAGTAGTGCAGAACTACTGTTTGGTGAAATACTTGCAACTGGATAAGCTAATGACAAAAGCTAGCTCAGTAATTGGCAATAGACTGATGTCATTACATATGTGGAGACGGCCACACTGAACAAACTAAAAGCAATAATGGACAACAGCAGATACCTGCTTCAAAACCTCCTGGTCAGCTAGAAAAGCAGCTGTAGCAAAGCCTGGTGCTTATGCTGACTGCTCTCCAGAACTGAGTGGATCAGATCTTTCGTTCCCAGAACACTTAGACTTTTTAAAACTCTTTGATACTATATGTATATCATGGTATTTAATATGTTTAATTTGTATATCTTTTTTGAAAAATATTATTAATTGCATATCTGTAGGTGCATTTGTGGTTGGTGCTACTGGATATGTGAATTTCCCTCTTCTGCATTAATAAAGTATCTATGTTTGCATCTATCTAGAACGCAGACATGTCTGTACAGAAACTGCACATGACAGGAAGCTGCTAGCAGACAATGAACTGTGAGCATTATCTGCTGACTGCATACACATTACCCTTTACAATACTCCACCATATGTTCTGGATGTACACACACACAGACACCCTCTTCGAAGTAATAGGCTTATGTCTGGGCATACAGTAATCTATGTTGGGATGAAGGATCTCATACAGACAAGACATCACATTGCTGTGTGATGTCTTGTCTGTATGAGATCCTTCATTATTCCACCTTGCATTATTCGTCAAGGTGGAATAATGCTTTAGAACAGCTGTTTGCACACAGACCCACATGCACACATTTAGATGACCCAATCAAGAAAGTCAAACTAAACACACACTCTATCCTGATCTGGAATGTAACATAATGTGAACTGTGTTTATGGGGCCTCTGAAGTGATGTGATGTGAAGGAGTTATTGTGTGAGCGTGAGCCTTGTGGAGTGCCCAGTGCAAACGTCAGCTATACCTGCCATAAACTCATTCCCTTGTTTCCATGGACACCATCAGCAGTGAAATATCAATGAGTGACGGAAGAGGGTATGAAGGAGGGAGGAGGTAAGGAGAAAAGCTGCCAACAAAATGGGGAGTGATGAGATGTAGTTGGGGAGGAGATGGAAGACTGTGTAAAGGCATTTCTCCTTCTCCCTTTGCCAGACTTTACCCATGTCTCACCAGTTAATGAAGACATATGGCATAATTCAGAGTGTGCTTGTGTGTGTGTGTGACAAAAGATATAAGGTGAGTTATCCAGAAATGTTGAAAATTGCTTAAATAAAATAAAATTTAATTAAAAATTAAATACTGTTTCTGTACTTGAAGCCAGTAGTACACAATTAGCAAGGTCATCATATCCACTCCACCACCCAGGCCCTCACCCTGCCACTTTTTCAGATCTACCGCTGATCTTCTTTGTCAAACCCCCTGATGGCCAGATGGAAAGAACGAGGGAGGAGGGGGAGAAAGCTGAAGAGGAGGGGAAGCAGAATGCAGATAGGAGAAGGGCACAGCGGACAAATCTTTGATAGTCCCTGTCAAAATGCTGGCAAGGACGAAAGGGCACACACTTGCATATACTAAACAACTATGCACACTAATAAGGATGTTTAACAGACAATAGTGTGGGACTGTGTGTGTTATTTTTTTTACCTTTGTCCAGTAACTGGTTAAGCAGTGAAACATTGGAGAAGAAGAAGAGGTAAGCAAACATCTGAGCCTGGATCTCTGGGTGAACCAGGTAACCATGGAGAAGCTCCTGTGCACTCTGAAAAACCTGCAGACACAAAGAAATCAACTTTTTAGAACAGAAATATCAATACCACTGATGCTTTGTGACATTCTACAATATATATTCAGTCTGTTCTATGATCTCTGATCTGAAGACGCTTGTAGCAGTTTTACTTGAATTTGAGGAGTAAAACTACCACAAACACCCAAGAATGTTGATCATTAACCGATTTTCTGTTTGAACGAAAATAGACACAATTGTGTCCTGTGCTTCTTTAGAATATGTTTCTTTGTTTTGTTTGTTTCATTTCCTCAGAGTTCAAGAGTTTTTAATTCTGCTTCAGAATGAAAAAACTATCAAAGTGGTTGTTGATGATTGCAGCTCCAGATCACCTGATTGTATACCCTTAATCCAATCTCCCACTAATTTCCAATCTGCTACAACTGTACTTTTGGAAGTTTCCATTCCTAAAATACAGTTACATCTTTGTAACTTTTTTCAGATTGCTCTTAAGAACAGCTGCTAAACCAGAAGCCTAACAGTTAATAACAAACTTGAAAAATATTTTTTGAAAATGCAGGATCTCATGGATCAATTGTCAGCCTTTATTATATAAACTTTAATGAAGACACAGTGGGTGTCAAAATATGAGTTTGCCTCAGCTTTTTCTCAATAAAAGCTCAGCTCAATAATTCTCAGTGAGCTCCAGTCCCTTTTTGTAATTAGACAGACAGTTATAATTAACATGCTAAATTGACAAAAAATAAAAAATAAAAATTCAATTATACTTGTGAGAACTGTTTCTCAAAACATTTCAATTTCTGCAAGGAAAATGTAAGGAATAAAATTCATTCAAGTTCAACATCACCATACTTGGCACTTTAGCTTTGACTAATACCTGCACACTTCTACATTTATGACATTTTGTTGCAAAATCCAATGTGGTTTCTGTGCAATGACAATAATGTAAGTCTAGGTCTGCTCTATGCTTACCTGCAGGACTCTGCGGACAGGTTCAGGAAACCCGACACCCCCTTTCCAGCAGGGCTGAGAGCTGTCGACTGGGAATGGATTACAGTCTAATAAACCAGGCAACACCACATAAAGAGCCTACACACAAACACAAACATGTGCCATGATCAAGATGATCTCAATCTACAGATGCACCACTTTTATTTCAGGTATGTTCAATACAAGGATAATATGGACAATTTATGTTTGTAACCAGCTCAGTTTTTAAAACATAAAGAAAATAGTGCCAAAGCAATAATGACAGAGAACCTTAGTGATATAATAGACACACTGCTGGAATGTGTACATGATCACTTCCTCCAAGATAGTCATAGCCTCTTCATTGGCTGTTATGGTCGCCGATAACAACGACTCTTTTGACCCTGGACAGAGATGACAAGAGACACAAGGACCTTTAAGAGGTTGCAGGAAAAAGGAAAGTGATGTGTACAGATGTGTCATATCTGCTGCATGTCTGTGAGAAATGGTTCCTCAGCCAGGCCATTTCCACTCATCATTCAGACTGAGTGTGTGGTGTGTTACCTTGCAGAGTCTCTATGCTGTGTGTGTAGGCTGGTGCCCTTTGCTGGATAAAGTAGAGGATCTCAATTGAGTTTGACATCCAGAAGAAGATGGTCTGCAAGTCTGGGATCAGGTCTGAGATGCTGAGTAAAGACAAGGAGGCTGGGTCCTGACTACACACACGCAAGGTGACACGTTACGTTGTTATGAAGACACAGTGACACAAACAACAGCATACAGACAGTAACACATAGGTACACATTATTTCTTTCTATGCAGCATAAGTTAGAAAGCGATACTCACTGCTGAGCTTGCTTCTGAGCCAGCTCCTTTGTCTTCTCCTGCAAGCCACACACACACACACGCACACACACACCAATTAAGTTCCCATTGAACTTGCAGGATCTGCGTAGGTGAATTACACTTCTTTTAATGCATTAGCAAGCTTTCTAAAGAAACATCATTGACATTTACAAAAGCCTGGCAGACTCAGAATACTGAATTTATGTAATTTAATTTTTCATAAATGCCTTTGAAAGCCTGTATGACACTTTTGCTATGTTTAACTAGTGTTTCTAAAATCTGATCATCAAATTTCCAAAAGGATATTTGTTCTAAATTGATGCTGTAGAAACATATGAAAAACAATTAGCTTTTATTCTGAATACAAACTCTGTAACTTTACATTTCCCAGTTGAATGACTGTACTAAAAACACAAAGATTTGCTTTGTAACCAATAGCTAAATCCTTTTTTGCCATTACAGCAATTTAATGGCCTTTGTAACTGCTTAGTAACCCAATGTGTGTTCTCACTTGAAAGACTCATTCAATGATTTCTATATGCCAATATACATGCTAAAATATGATTAAAACCTCAGTTAATCTAGGTTTGACATAACATTGGCCACTTTCCATCTCATCTCTACCAGCGGCTCTGAGTGGAGGCATGGCCTAAACCAGAGTCAGTGAATGCTCAACAACAACTGCATTTAATGAAATAACTGCGGTGCAAATAAGATAAAACATCTCAGAGGAGAACATGTGTATGTAAACTTCTGGTTTCAACTACAATGTTTGGTTAAGGTACAGAGAATTTTCTATGGGGAAAAAAAAGGAATAAACAAAAACACATTAGGATCTAGTATAGTTTGAATTCTAGACAAACTATGCTAGCATTCAAACTATGCTAATACAAATCATTTTGAATGCTAGCCTATCAGGGTATTCCTCTAATCTGAGATAACCAATGTACAATTTCACCAATACATGTACTGACACCAACCCATGCAATGGTTTGGATTCGACGGACGATCTTCAGCAGGAGTTTGCCAAAACTGCCAGGAGGGAAGGTCGATGCAGAGTGTTGTATACACAGACACAGTAGGTAGGCAGGCGTCAGCTTATGGTCGTCTCCTGGGGGGCAGACATTTTAAAGACCAGTTGAAAAAATACTATTGACTTATTTTTATGTGGAGGTGTATATCCAATGTACACATTCATAATGTAATCATCACAATATTTATAGACATAGGCTAACTCCTCCTACATGAGAATAAGGTGATATAGTTGATAAAATGGGAGCATACAGTTAACTGTCATGGATGAAGACAAATACTGTGTGACTCCTGTCTTTTTAAGAGAGGAAGACATCAACCAAGCTGACTCTAGAGAGATGTCACTTGTATATTTGACTTTCTGTAACTTTCTTTGCTGGAGCTCGTTTAGCATAAAACAGAACTAATTGTTTAAAAATCAGAGGTTTGCTTTTTCTATTCTGCAGGGCAGAAAAAATATAAGCACCAACTTGTAAGACATGATTAGACTTGGTATAAACAGAAGAGATGTACATTCTGACAACAAATCTGACATCTTTTGGAATCAAGTTGTTGATGCAAAAAGTACTTTTTTATGTTTTGTCAAAATTGCTGCTATGATCATTTATCAAAGTTAGTATCAAATATAGACTGATTCGCCCTCTGGAGAAACAGTCTATATTTGATATATTAAAATATTAATGCAAATATTTTTGCAATAAATAAATAAGCTAGGTTAGATGTTGTGCTTAAATAAAATAAAATAATCAAATAAAATTCTAAAAAAATTGTTTCTAATCTGTGTTTAAGGGTTACATAAAACTATACAGCAATAATTTCTATCCAAATTCAACACTGTGATGCAGTCTCAAAACTATCCAAACCTCAGAGTAGAATTCTTCAAAAAATAACACATTTTCATAATAGACATGATCTCAGATTCGACTAATCACTGGATTCATTAATATCATCAGACATTTCTTTCCACATTATGGTGCCAGTATTGTGAGAATTATCTTGTAATAATGTTTGAAAATCTGTTCAATAAAACAGAACTGAAAAATATAAAATCTAGGATTTCTTACCGTATATACTTGCACCATGTTAAAAATCTAATTAGACATAATACAATTTAATCATTATAATTGTATTAATGTCACCTTTATCAATAATAATAATACATGAGTGATAAATTCTAGAATTGTGCTGCTAAAGGTGGCAGCACGCTGGAGTAGCTCTGCACTTATATTGAGATTTTTTCTTATAAAAGGTACTGACCTCCAGGTTCAATGAGAGAGACGATTCTATTCAACAGCTGGTCCTCATGAGCTTGGTCAAACTCCAGCTGTAGCTTTCTTTTTTGACCTCCTCCTCCTCGTCCTGCTGTTTCACCTCCTGACACCATCCCAACACCACGAGGTTTCACCAGGTGTGGCTTGAAGCTACGTCTAACTGCCGGGACACTGACCACTTGTGCAGTTTTGTCCTTCAGTACAGAACCGCACATTTTACAAGTCTGAGTCCCATCCTCCTCCTCCTCTACCCCTGAATCATAAAGCTGCCCCAACGTGCGTAGCCGTGCCAAGGTTTGAGCAGGCAGGGGCTTGGCGCCCGTGGGGTCCTTGTAAAGGAAGATGTAATGTGCTCCAAAGGAGAGAAGGTCGCCATGTCGCAACGTCGTTGTGCGCTCACAGCGGGAAAAGTTCACCAGCACAGTGGCGTTGAGTACAGGCTCAACAGCTACACAGGAACGATGAGTCTCTGCCAAATCGTCTCCCTTGTTGCTGTTGGTATGATGATGTGGTGCAGGGACTCGGCGCAACCGGCAGTGGAGGGGAAGGATGTCAGGTGAGAAGAGGCATATGTTGGGGCGGGCTGATGGGGTCTCCTGACCCACTGTGTGCTGCTCCCTGTTCAGAAGATAAACCAGGCAGTCCTGCAAAAACACAGAAGAATCATTGGTACATTTAGGCCTGAAAAACAACTCGAATCCCTTGACCCTTTTTATATCTTGGACAGGTAAAACCATAAACCTCAATGTATTCTATTGGAATTTGTATCTGATAGACAAACACAAAGTAGTGCTTTGGAATGGAGGGAAAATTTTAAATTGTTCACCATTAAATCTGAAATGTGACTTATTTATTTTGATACCCCGGAATAAAATCAAGTGCAATCAGTTGAGTTTAAGACATTTAAACAAAAACAGCAGACACTGTTCAAGACCCAACAACAGCAATTATCAGAGAGGCAGGATCTCTGGAGGAACTGCAGAGACTCACAGCTCTGGTGGGACAATCTCTTGAAAGGATCACTATGACTCATCCACTTGACCAGTCAGGCCTCTTAAGAAAGTTGGCAAGAAGAAAGTCATAATCCATAAAAGCCCCTTTTGCAGATTGCCATAAACAATGTAGGGATCACAGTAAATATTTTGAAGAAGGTGATCAAATCCGACTGAACTGGAACTTTTTTGGTCTAAATGCACTTTATATGAGGCAGAAAAACAGCACTGCATGTCACCCTGAACACAGTTCATGATAAACTGTGTTCAGTTTGGATGCAAACAAGGTGGTGGTGCCATCATGCAGAGTAGATTCTTTACTTCCACAGAACTGAATGCTGATCAGAGTTGAATTGGGAGAATGTTTTCTCAAAGAATTGTTTGTGAAAACATGTTAGCAGCAGAAGCCTTGAGACTTGGGAAAAAGTTCACTTTCCAGCAGGACAATGACCCTCCATATGGAATAGATTAGATGATACTAGAGAGGTGTCATTTACCAACAATCTGATCAAACTCAAAATCTATGTAAAGACTTGAAAACTGGTGTTTCTCCCCATCCAATTTGACTGAGCTTGAACAGGTTTGGAAAGAAAAAATTCAGTCACTATAAGAACAAAGGTGGTAGACGAGAACCCCACAAGACTGAGCAAAATGTAGTTCTGCTAAATGTTGACTTGACTTGGGCTTAATACAAATGTTTAAGCTAAATGTTTGTCACACCTTTATAAAAACTGAGAACTCCTTCCACTCCACAATCATGGTTAATTTTGTGTCTGTCTATAGCATAAAATCCTGGTAAAATACATTGAAGTCTGTATTGAGGCAAAATGAAAAAAAAAAATGGTATTATGAACATTTTCATTATCTTCACCTGCCGATTGAATCCTTGTAACAGAAGAAGATGGGGGGACTGGTAGAGAGAGTGCCTCACCCCTCCTGCTCCCTGACTGCCCTCTTCCTTCCTCCGGTTGCTGGAGGGTCCGTCACGTTCTCGACCCCTCAGTGGCCCTGGCAAGGTGGAATAATATCGTTTGGGCTCCTCTCCCACTCCAAGCTGCACATACAGAGAAATGTGTATGCATTTATGTTGTTTGGTGAATAACAGATAATCCATCATCCAAACTGGGTGTGAGCAAGGCCCCAACCTGATTAAGGCTTGTTTCGCTGAGGCTGCGGCAGAAGGACGAATTGCTGGAGCGGGGCAGGGTCAGTGTCCCCTTAGCCCTGTTCCTCTGGAGCTTCCGGGCCTGGGCATTAATATCTGTGAAGCGGCAGAGAGGAATAACAAGCATGAGATCAAGGAGAGAAGAGAAGGACAAGGAGGAGAACATGTAGAGAATAAAGTGAAAGGGAGAAAAAAGGATGGAAAGAGCAAAGAGGAAGCTTTCTTTGATTTGGCGTATTTTATTATTAACATGAATGCTGAACACATGTGTGACCCGACCAGATTTAAAATGCTTTCTTAGGGATTAGTGTCACATGTATAATAACTTAAGCATAAATAAAATAAAAATTTATGTGAATAAGTGGTAAAAGATGAAGCATCACAAGAAGCAGACAATGGTAAAGAATGTGCAACGGTGAACAACTCCCCATGAATCGAATACAGGCAATCTATGGCCAGGCTATGTAACACACACACGCATCCTAACACACTCTACAGTGGCTTGCAAAAGTATTCATACCCCTTGAACATTTCCATACTTTGTCACATCATATGTGAATTTAATATACCAATTTAATGTGAAAGACCACATTAAATTGGTATACAATTGTGAAGTAGAAAGAAAGTTAGACATTCTTATAAAATGTATATATATATATATATATAAATAAAAAACTGAAAAGTGTGGTGTGCAAATGTATTCGGCCCCTCTGAGTAAATACTTTGTGGAACCACGTTTAACTGTAATTCCAGCTGCAAGTCTTTAAGGGTTTGTCTGCCAGCTTTGAACATCTAATTACCTGAAGGTTTTGCCCATTCTTTGTAAAACACCTCAAGCTCAGTCAGATTAGATGGAGAGCATTTGTGAACAGCCGATGGGCTGCCATCTTATCATGGTGGAGGGGTTCGAGTGTCCCAGTGATCCTAGGAGCTATGCTGTCAGGGGCTTCATGCCCTGGAAGAGTGACCCAAGGCAGATGGGTCTTAGGTGAGGAATGACCCTCCACATGCAAAACACCAGGTTCAGGCATAAATAAATTCAATGATTGACTTTGTCGTCATCTCATCGGATATCTTGGACACTCGGGTGAAGAAAGGTGTGGAGCTGTCCAGTGGCCACTACCTAGTGGAGAGTTGGCTCTGGTGGTGGGGAAGGATGCCAATCAGACCCCAACGTATTATGAGGGTCTGCTGGGAATGTCTGGCAGAGTCTCCCAAGAGACTGAACTTTAACTCACACTTGTTCCAGTGTTCACATGTTCTGGTGTTACTTGGACTTCATGATGCTGCTTGCTCCCCAATATTCTCTTAATCAACCTTTGAGGTGTCACAGAACCGATGGATTTCTACTAACATTAGATTACACACAGGTGGACTCTATTTAGTCATGAGCAGAATAATAGGCTGAATACTTTTGTACACTACATTTTTATATTTGATAGAAATACTGACCTTTATATTTCATAGGAATGTAAATCGATTTATGTTTGTGGTTGAAATGTGATGAAATATGGAAAAGTTCAAGAGGTATGAAAACTTTTGCAAGCCACTGTATGTCACTGACTTATGGGGGGTGACAACGCAGGTAGAGGTGGTCTTCATGGAAATGACTGACAGCCACCCTACCTGAGGCCAGTCCCCACCTTTAGAGCTGGACTGTACCACCCGACCAGACCGCAGGGGGGAGCTCCTGTGTTTGCTCAGCCCAGACCGACCCATTAGAGCCGCCAAGAATTGAGGGGTTCTGGGCCCTACAGCAAGGTGGAAGGAGTTAGGAGGGAAGTAGGGGGCTGAGAAAACAACCCCACACCCAAACACCAAGCACAGAATTTACCCCCAAACACGCAAAACCTTTCACACAGCACATGCCACAAGACGTACATGCAGAAAGAAGTAGTAACATAAGCAGTTACTACAGCGAGATAGTGTGAGGTGTGGCAGAATTTTACTCAAATACCAAATTAGATGCCAAATTTATTTAAGCAAACACTAAAATCATGACGTTAATTTGTGCCAAATATATACGAGTACGTTTAATGAATGGCTATAGAGTCAGAGGAGCTGGACTCGTTCTTCTAAAGTTGCAGTCCACATGACTGAGGCTCTCATCCCAGATATTTTAAACCAGTTCATAAACAATGCCAACATTTGTCATGCCTGGAAATCAGTTTTGCTAACCCAGCTTTTAAAGACTCATTCCTGTTTTGCTCCACTTTACCACATCAGTCAAAAGTGTTTGAAAAGCATTTTAACAGGATTAAATCTAGTTTAAAAACTGGCCATGACTGTTCAACTGCAAGTCTAAAAGTCATAAATGAAACTTGTGCTGCAATTTTTATTAATTTAGCCAAGGCTTTTAATAACATGAAACACATGTGTTTCATTGACAAGCTTGGTTGGATTGCAGTTTCTGGTAAATGTATTTTCTGGATCTCCAAATATCTCGCTACCCTCATTTGTGAAATCACAGCATTTTTTTTCTCTCAGCTACTCATGTTATCAATGATGTTTTACATGGATCAATTCTTAGTACCACCATATTTAACATCAACATCATTAAGACAATGGCGTCATTAGTGTATCTCTATGTGGACGACACAGTTGTCCACTACAGTGGTTGATCCCCAGATACAGACAACTTCAGCTAAGTTTTAGTGGGCTCCAAGAGGACTTCTCCAAATAGCACCTATAGTTAAACATCTAGGAGATAAAACTCATGGGGTTTGATAAGATAGGCTGATAACCGTAAAAAAATGCTATTATTTGAACTTTTTTTTAATTAAAAAAAAAAGAGTAGAAAAAAATATGTTTTATCAACTTTAGTGGTGTTTATTGGAGAATAGGTAAACTCAAACCACAGCATCCCTCAGAATTACTTAACCCCCTGTCTCCCCTCCCCCCGTCCCTCCTCAGCTTGGAAATGATTTCCATTAATGCACAGTGTCAGCTTGCATTCCAACACCATCAAAGTGACAAGTAAAGCTGAAACCTAAACATTCACAGAAAAACTGCTCAGTTAACAGCAGAAGTCCCTGTGTGAGCATCACTTTGGCACAAATTAACTTTCACGGAACAAAACTACTGCAGATACTGTAAAGATACTGTAGAACATTTACTGCCAACCTGAGCAGGTTGGCAGTAAATGTTCTACAGTATCTTTAAATTGTGATCTCTTTTATTAAAGTGTATGTGAGAATAGACAATTCACACATGAACATGCACGCTCTCACATACACCAGAAATATATATAAAAAAACAAACAAACAAACAAACAAACAAAAACACAAAAGATAAAAACTGCTAACAGAACAAGAAAGAAGTCCAGGCTGGGTGAGTTTTCTAAAAGCTAAACCAGAGAGAAAAGGTTAGTGTGAAAATAAAAACATAAAAATGTGATAAGTGAACAGAAGTTTTTTCATAGAAAGCAATATTTGCTGTTATGTTATCGTTTGCTCTTTTCTTTGACAGCATTTAAAAAAAAGCAGATCACATTTCAGAATGTTAAACCAACATCTCACCTTAGAACAACAAAGTATTTTACATGATAATACTGACCATAGAATAAATGTTTTGAATGAATCCAACAACGACTGAATACAACCTACCAAATAAGATGTTTCCGTTTCATCCAGAAACAAACACAACTTTGTTCATACATAACAAAAATAATTCTAAATGATAAAAAAAACATTTATACATTTTGAAAACACTGATAATATAATGTACAGATTTAGGAAATTCTTGTACTCATTCTTAACTATGGCAAGTTTAGTTGTATGAGCTCATTTTGTTCCATCTGACTAATAAAAATTTTTTAGCAAACAGTGAAGGTTGGTGTTTTAATACTTTGTACCTTAAAAATTCATGAATCTGCCACATTAAAATAAATACACAGTTTAAAACATTGCCTTCATTGTTTATGCAGTGTTCAGAGAAATGAGGAAGCTGTTATCTGAAGGCAGCAGTCAGGTCTAAAAGCACCAGAGCAGCACAGTTCCACAAATCAGCATTTAGCAGAAGGTCATTAAAAACTCCTAAAACAGCTGATTCAGAACTATGAAATTGTTGCACTGAAACTTTGCCTAGATGCTATGTTCAAAGAAGACTCAAAAATAAACTGTGCCCAATAGCTCCATTAATGGAAGAGCACATGGAGACACCTTTGCCCTCAAAAATAACTTTGCTGAGCTCAGCTTAAAAAACAAACAAACCCAAAACAAAAACGCACATGCACACATCCACCAAAAGATCTGTTCAAACAACATTCTGGAGGATGCATAGAGAAATGAAACAAAGTAGGACTAGGTCATCAAGCCCCTTTTTTAACTTATCTTACTTTTCTAAAAGAGATCAAAGAGAAAGTTGTCCCTCCTCTCTGTCACATTAGTATCTGCATTACTCTGTAATCTCCAGCAACCCTCCCGACCCCATTAGGGACAAGGGTGAAAAAAAAAAATGGATGAATGGATGGATGGAAAATGTATAAACCTCCATCTCACCACATTCAACTCATTACTCAATTTATAAAGTTTTAAGAGAAACTAAATCATAGTGTTGTGATGACAGTCTGACATCCACAAGAACTTAAGAATAGCTTATAAGAAAACTGAATATTATATTACTGAGACTGAGCATGTATTTTTTATGCATTTTAATACAGCCAATATCAAAACTATTTTTACAGTAAATGTAGTCTAATTCTGACAGCAAATAGCATATAAAGCATGTTTTGTGCTTTAAAGCACCACTATCAAAACTGTTGAACATATAGGACAGACCCCAAAACACAATGCCTGGAAAAAAAATAAAAAATCTCTGAGCAACCTTGTACATTTCTCTTGTTTATTACTTTTTTATTCACATTTGAAGGAAAAGAAAACCCAAGTAAAGAGCAAAAAAAACTTGTAGAGGAATATTTCATTTATTAAAAGGAGAAGAAAGCGTTTCTTTTCTACACAACCTGGCTATGTGTGGAAAAGGAATAACCCCTGATAACCAGCATGCTGGGCACAACAACTGTCAGTGTTGACAATGATTGTCTTCAACATCGCTGTGGAGAAACATTAACTCATTCTTCTTTGTAGAATTGTCTTAACTTTCCAACGGTCGCACTCAGACTGTCAATTTCCAAAACCACACAAAAAACCTCATGAAAGCACACCCAGGGTCAGTACGACCCTGCTGCAGCGTGCACAAAAAAAACTTGTGGGGTATAAATGACCCCGTCTCTCAACAGAGGGCTGAACTACATTGAACTGTTTCAATCATTCATTTTGTTTATTTCTGCCAATCCAAGGTGGGCTTGTTTGTATGTTTTGCATCTTTGTCCTATTTAAGATCAGGAATCGATAGCATGACATTCTCATTCAGGAGAGCAGGATTCACAATTTTATCAAGTGTTTCAGGTTCAGTCAAATAAGATCATCACACAGCCACCACTATGAATGTGACTTCCTATATCAGACATTGTTTCACTAATGAATCTTGGTAGGCCACCTACTGGGAAGCTTCCTTTCTTCTTCCTTGATTTTTTTCCCCATTTGTAGGTAATGGCTCTTACTGTGCTGGAGCCAGGACACTGGCTAGGCTACTCCAAAATGCTATTATTAGCTATTACTACTTCCAGCCAAAAGTAGTAATAGCTAATGGTAGTTTTCACTGACATCTCAGAAGAGAGATATTAGTGAAAACAGTAAAAAAGAGACAAACCCCCAGCTCCAAATCTGACTTTGGGTATGAATAATTTTGGACTTAAGTATACAGTCTGTATACAACAAATTACAACTTCACATGGAAGTCGTTCTGTTTTCTGAAATTGTATTTTTCTGTATGGCCTGAAAAATATTTAGCTCAACCAGACAAACAAAAAAGAAAACAGTTAATCTGATTGCAGACTGACTCTCTGGCTGGCGCAGAAGTTGACATAGCAACCAGTACACCCTGGCACGCTTCATAAGAAATGTCGGTGTTGCTGGAAAGTATAACGTGTGACTGTGGCTAAAAATACTTGTCCTCCATCACAAAAAACCACCAGAACCATGCTTCTTGAATTTTTTTAAAGGGATCCAAGCAGGTGAATGTTAGAATATGCTCATACAAGAAGCAAACTTTAAAAGAAGTGAAAACAATTAGAAATAAAAGGTAAAATCCCAGTTACTGAAGAGACATGGATTTGCAAACATAGCATGCCTGTTGACTTTGTTGTATGGCATAGTGAAAAGTCAGTCTGTTTTCATTTAGTTTTTGCGTCACAAATAAAACAGGTACATTTTACTAAAATGGTAGATTTTCAGACAGAATTAAAAGAATTTAAAATATCAAAGTACTGAAGCAAGACTTAAGCTAACACTGAAGTTCCCACAAGATTCTGAAGAGACATCGACCAATGGGATGGTAGGATTTCAGAGCTCTACCTCTGTGTATGCGTGTGTGTGTTTTGTGTATTGATAACTCAAAACACACACACACTACTCTGACCCTGATTAAATATTCTCCTCACAGCACCTTTCTACAAAATCTTCACACACACACGCTGACTGCAGAAGAGCTAACGAGCTGTGCTTTTCTGCTGAGTTTGACATGTAAGAGAGAAGAGAATTAGACCAGCTGCTCTGTGTGTTTGTGTGTGTTTACTTACCAGCAGTGATGGTATCCTTCTCTTTGGCATTGAGTTCGTCCACCTCAGCTCTCCTGCGCAGCTCAAACCTGCGAGCATGTCCTTCTCGGGGCTTCCACAGCTCCTGGAGCAATAGCGGCTTCTCATTGTCCCCGAGCGCTCGCAGGCACTCAGTCCTCCATGCCCCACCCCCTTCAAGACGTCCGATCACATCACACAGCACATAGACACGGGCTGCATCCTTGTTGAGCGAGTACCGCTCCAGCGCTTCCTTCACGAGTTCCTGAGCACTAGAGCGGGGCGTGGCTAGGACACTCTTGTAGTTGGCACCGGCACAGATCTCATCCCCAAAGATCTTCAGCACCCCTGGGGCCGAGCTCTGAGTGGAGAGTTCGGCAGGGTCATCCGCTGGTCGCTCTGGGGGTTCAGTAGTGGAGCGCCGATCCCCTCGCGTGTTTGTCCCCGTCTCTGCTGGGACTCGGTCTCTGTAGCTCAGAGTGCGGTACAGAACCTAAAGAAGCATGTATTCAGTGAAGTACACATCATGAACTTGAAAGAACAAAATCACAAAACAAATATTGTAGTAAAAAGAAAACTTTTGGTTTCATGTAATATTCAATAGGAAAAATCAACAGATATCCATATTTTTTTCAAACTAATAAATAATTTTGAGTTTATTGCAAATTTTCAGCAATAATTTTCAAAAACATCGGGTGGTACATCAAATCCTGGAGGTAGTGTTTTAATGATTTCCATCTGTCATACACATTTTAGTGGAAGTACATGACTATGACTCTGTCAGAACCCCTGATTTCTCTGTTTCAGTGGATTTTGGATTTTGTTGGATGTTTTAACCACTGCTGTCTGTGTGAAGAGGAGAGCTGAGGAAAGCCAGGTTAGCCTTTCCAGGTCAGGACATTCACAGTAAGGGCAGCAAACAAAATACCACAGAAATTACTTTGTAGACTTTCTGCTTGTCAATATTAGTGAATGTTGTAAGATTTTGTATTTTGTTGTGGATTCTATTTTGTTAAATTCTACAATTCCATCTACAATTTACGTATGGTGAAATTTATAGGATCCTACTTTTTTTATTTTTTCCTCAAATTTTTCCTCAGATTTTTTTTTTATATGCATCATTGAGAAATTAGGTTTTCTCGATGGAATTTGGTCACACTCTAGTTTTGGGTTTGCCAAAATTATCAGTTAGAGAATGCCGTTATCACAGCATGACTTAACGTGATGACAAAATTTTTTATGACAATGATAAACAATATTTACCCATTCTTAGCACAGATGGACTCAAAATGCTTTGCAAGTAGTTTTCCTAACAACTTTCACAGATGGTGTGGGACACTTGTATCTGAATTACTTTAGACACAATTAATTACCATTAAGTGACATCATGCACTTAATGCATGATGTTAAGTGCATTAATAGCTACTCTGAAGTAGCTATTAAGTTATTAGATGAATAACTGTGCTTTTGCTGAATATTGTCTAATTAAAATAAATTAATCTGCTGTAAATAATTTAATCCTGACATTTATCAAAGCTTTAGAGAGCTTTGTAGTCTTTAACCAATGGAAAGCTAATTAAACCAAAACAATCCTTTTGTATGACAGTAGAAGCAGCTATACCTTATTCATTTATTTTATCACAGTTATTTATCTTCTAGCAAGAAATCAGATTATATGGGAGAAGCGATGTTTACATACCTGTGTAAAGGTTCTGCTCTGGCGCTTCAGGCGGCTCTTGGATGGCAGGGACATGCTGGCCCCAGAGGAAGAACCATAGAACATGATGATGTTGTTGGCCTCACGAACTCCAAATCTGACAGATAAAACAGGAGCTGATGGATGTGATGATTATCGCAGCTATCTTCACTAGTTGTGAAGATATTTATTGTATAGTAAGCCCTGTACTGTGCAAAATGAATTCATCCTGATGGTAATGTGATAAACCACAAAAAAGTTTTTGTAAGATGAGAAATGTACCTTGACGTTAAGTATTATCACTTCTTATGCAGCAGGATGAAGGTCAGACGATTTGCATTTCATTTTCACTGTCACCTTTCACTCTGAAAAAATTCAAGTATATGGCATAGTTACATCAAAGTATCCCAGCAGTAATTCTAAACATTAAGGTATTCTTCAGGTTTCTTCAGAGTCACAGAAGTACCAATTGAATTTCTGCTATTTTAAATAGCAAGCTGGAGTATTCTGACACTTATGAACTGGGGATAAATGACTTTATCAAGGTTAAGTTTATAACTCAAAAATAAGCAAAATTAAGTAAATGTTAATAACAAAACTATGGAAGTTTTGGGGTTCGGCACAAAAACTATAAAAACATCAGCATAGAAGGGAATTTTATGTTTAACTCCTCTCCAGATCATAGAGATGTCACTGCAGCTGTGAAATGTGATGGCCAGAGGTTATATAGTGGGGTCAAAGAGCAACAGACAGAGAACAGGGGGCCAAATCTGACACATCATTAGTATTTATGTGGCCCTCTTGACCAGTGGTTCCCCACCCTGAAAGCAGACAGGTTTCTCCTTGCTGCCACACACCTCATTTAAATTAATGGGTGATTAGTAGGCTTCTGCAGCACTTGATATCAAATGGAAAAAGTCATACAATCATTGGAATCAGGTGTTCATTTAAAACTTGATGAACAGTGGACTTTTAACCACCCTGCATTAAAATATCACTACATTCTTTTGGTTTTCAGATAAGTACTATTAACATAGCATTATGATGGTAGAAAAACCATGATCAATTTTAAAATGATCCATGTGGTCTATGTTACTATTATATTGTGTTTCTGAAGACCTCTATTCTAGTTTGACAGAAAGGACTTTATTAGACCATTGCAGCATTGAGGGGATTAGAGAAACTGATAAAGAAACAAAGGTATTGCAATCAAGTCCATATTAGCTTACTTTACTGATGAATTTTAACTTAACAACAAAAATTAACTTCAGTTTTGGCATATATTTAAGTCACACAATATTCAAAACAAGTACATCATGAAAATACATTTTGTCTGTCAAGGGGGCTGGTCTATTAAAAAAAAAAAATCTAGTCCAAGTCAGGATTTAAATTAAATTGAGATGCAGTGCTCATGATTAGAAAGTCTCTCAATTGTGTCTAAAATAAAAACAATTCTGAAAAGAAGAGCAAGGAAAAAATTAATATGGAGCAATGTTAAAGAATTACCATGTGTAATTAATAACAGCACAATGGCAGTTCTTGTCATTAAGGGTGATACAACAATTATTAGGTTTAGGGGCGTGTAAATGTTTTCTACATTTACACGTTTTAGATGTTCTCCTGATTTAACACACCTCACATCAAATCACTGATATATTACAAGAACTTTGTAGAACTTTATGACATGCTGAGGAGGTAATTCAGTTGTATTGGAGAACAGACAAAAATATTCAGGACACCTTTTTTGCAGCTCTTTATTTATCAAGTTGCCACCCGATCTATTTGCACCAAAATGTTGCACCTCCTTCAAACACTTGAACACTTGAAATTCTTTTTTTTGTTTCAATATTAGTAGGTCAGCCTAAATAGATGATGTTGCAGACTTAAGAAGTGCTGGGATAACGTGACTATTTTAAATGCCGCCTAATCCACAATAATCTGGCCACTTGGCTGCAGTTAAATCAATCCCAGGAAACCCCTCCTTCGTCTACTCACAGTAAGAAAAACTATTGAGTAGGCTCCATGTTTTACAATGATATATTTGAGACCCACTTGGTAACAATGTTTCACAGGCTACTGACCTGCTGCCTGCCCTTGTATTCACCACCAGAAGGTCAGGATTTAACCGTGCACACCCACCACTATCAGGGAGAGATAAAACTGTGGAGCTCGACTTGTGTCTGTCCCGATATTCAGTGTAAGTCCGTCTGTTTACCACTTCGGAGTCGCTGGTCGTCAGTAGCAACCGCCTTAGCAACAAAAGGCAGGAGAAAATCCTCAGAAATTAATCCGCTGAGGAGTCTGCAGGCGCGGCCTCTGACCGTCAGCAGGTGTGCTTAATGACTGTACTCCGGCTCATTTTATACAATTATTATGTAATTAGTATAAATACCACCCGACACATAGAAACGTATATGAATGATTTATCTTTTTAAATTAATTAGGTTAGCTGGTGGAAAAGTTGAGTGCTTCAGCAGCGCACTCCCCTGGGAGCTCTCTGTGTGTCTGTTGCCTCAAAGTACTCACGTTGTCTGCAGTGCGTGGCTCCATGGTGCTGCCGGGGAATCCTTGGCTTCTCTCGCAATCCCTCTCTCCCCCCCACAAAGACAGAAAATCCCCAGAAAAAATGGATGGGGGATATACAGACGCTGCTGCACCGTTCCCACCGTCGCCTCTCCGTCTCGAGTTCCCTTCCACATTCCCGAGACGACCCCGCTAAGTTGGACAACAGACAGACGCGGTGGGTCCCCGTTCCCTTGCGTACATCCCCGCCGCGCCGAGTGCCCAGCAATGCCCACAGCCCAATGGTAACCGCATTCCTACATCCACAACGCCTCGCGGCCGAAACGAGACGGAAAGAACCGAGCTCTGCTCGTCACCAAAATACACCTGCTTAAGTTTAAAGCGACGAAAAGGGCTCCCTCTGGCGGACACTTCATTACTCTCTCCGTCTTCAATGCAACAAGCAGGTTGAAAACCCTTCATCAGGGTAGAAATTAATGAAAATTATTATTGAGTAGGTTTACTGGAGAGACTGTTTAGCATTTGGAAAGAACAAATAATGTTAAAAATAATCTAAGTCACAGCCTACCAATTTACAGTGATCTTAAACTTTGCCTAATTGTTAAATCTTCAATTTCTGTCTAGAGCCGTCTGGTGAAAGAGAGAGTAAGCACTTTACTCAAGCTAATCAGTAATTATCTGAGACACAAATAAAATCAAATTCTTTGTTTATGATCAACAGATTTTGCGGCATTGCAGTTGCTCTATATGTGGCTAATGGCCCTTTGATGCAGTCTCAAATTTAATTTACTTATGGGTATTACAAACTTCCTTTACTTTGAAGTTAATTATGATACAATTATGATACGGTTAACGAGTAAAGTTGTGGAAAAGTTCAAAGCTGTTTTAAATGGTAAGACAATATCCCATCTTGGAATATGTTGCAGACAACTGAAAACGGAAAGGATATGGCACATCTATAAACCTGCTAAGCCATGACTGTCCAAAAACCTACTGTCCAAAACTCAGGACAGAAAAGCATGGTGGACATAGAAGATCAACACTAAAGCATTGAAAATGTATGTTTACAGATGCTCTCCAACCAATTGCCCTGAGCTATTTGACAAAGACGAACAGGCAAATGTATGTAAACGTGCAAAGCTGGTAAAAGGCATAGCCTGTCTCCAAAGTCCTGCAGCTGTAAATACAGTACAAGTTTAAAAAATACACACAAAGATAGAGACAAACAAAGGTTTCACATCAAAGTGCAGCAAAGGAGAAAAAAATGTTTAAAACCATTTAAAGGAAGAGTTCAACAATGGAGTGCATGAAAAAGCATTTTTATTATAACAGAGATAGAAAAGATAAAAGCATTGTTAGCATCAAATCGGCTTATCACAGCACAGAAAAGCACCAGATACAATAACAAAACTGAAAACTATAGAACCATGAATGTGGGAAAATACTTTAGCTTTCCTGGAACAGGAAGAGATCAGCAGCAGGACTAAAAACACTAAGCAGCTTCATAATCACAAAGAGTCTATAAATAATACTAACAGATATGCCGTAAAGATTTTGGAATTTATACAAAGTCATATGTGCACTACATCTCTAAAAAAGACAAATACTGTAAGCAAGATAAAGACAGAAAAGTAAAAATAATTAAACTGCTTATGGAAGTAGAGTTAATACTGGATATGATAAAGTACAATACAACACTTAGTTGTTCGATGTATCTTGAAGGCGTCAATAAACACAGAATGCAAATACAAGCTGTTTGGTAATCATGAATATGGTTCAAATTAGCATCAGTTAAGTATCTTTGCTTCATTTAGACATATTCAGATCTACAATAAACATTAATATCCCACTCATCTGTAGTGATGCGTTTGTAATCCTGAAGATTTGTTGTTAATTTTAGACCAGTTCATCTTTCTGAAATATCTACAGCTCAAAAAAAGGAAGAAAACAATTGTTTGAGATTTACAGTTAGAAGTTGCTCAATCTTCTTTCAAATGATTCAATTCACATTACGTTCTTGTAAATTGCTTCTTTTTAAAAAAATCAAAAACGGAGGTAAATGTTTGAACACAGAAATGCGCTTTAATTAAACTTGCAGGGTAAGATTTGTTTAGTATTTGGCTTGGCTTCATGCATTACTTAATGTTGTCAGAATGATTTACTTTGCTATAAACAGATTATGTATCATACGGAACACAATTTGAGATTCTTTCTGACTGTCTGTGAAAGCACTGGTAATATCCATACTTCAAAATTAAAAAATAATGTGACTAATGGATGTCAGCAGGGTTGATCACAGTGTATCCTTGTACAAACTGAAACATTTTCAAGAGCCATATTTTGATTCACAGAGTCTTACACATATATTGGGATCCCTGGTAAAGATAAATTAATGATATTAAAAATAAGTAAGCAGTAGCATCACCTTACACTGAAAAACCAAGTGGAGATTTTTTACCTATTCACTGTGTGTGGTTCTAATAGCCTAAAACACACTTTTCTACTTTCTGTCTCAATAGAATAGAAAACGTAATGCCATGGAAAACGAATGCTCAGGCAACATGTTGCAATGCATTTGACACTGGAGCGCGCACAATGAGATTACCAGGCTGCCACAGATACATGTGGACGTGTCGCTTCACATGAGCACCACAGCTCCCAAACACCATGCATCCTGTATCTGAGGGGTGCACCAAACACATTTTTCTGCCCAATCATGATTACCGATATTTAAAAAAGCCTGACTTGCCAAATACAACTTTGTCCAATACCAATTTCTTATTGGGAGAAAAAAATCTGTCTGAAAAACCATTAAATATAGCAAGAAAGTACCTATGCTGGCAACAAGTAGTGACTATTGTTAACAGTACACATGCAGATCTGAACTGTTGATCAGACCTGTCAGTCCTTCCTCTCTTACAGCAGAGCAAAAGGTGACAGTAGATAGGTAGATAAGATTAATGGATAAGAGCAGTTTTCTATTTAGGTTTCAGTTGATCGCTGATTTTCCAAAATTAAGGAAATTGAGGACAATTTATCGGTGCACCCTATTTGACACACAATGGAATTGACATCTTCGTATACTTTCTGATTAATTCGGCCAACAATTATTTGACTGCTTATAGATTACTGAAAATTCAATTTTGCCTTGTTTAGCTGATCTATACATTTGAGAAATAGCAACATATGGCATCACAATGCAGCAGAACCAACTGCATTTCCCACCATTAATCAATCCTAATGTACATGCACTACTTATAACAGCTGTGCATCAAATGCAACACCCAAACTTCAAATACGTGATAGCCAGGACTTGATGTTTTATAAAAAGCTCTGGCATTTTTTCACATTAAGACTTTCATACCATGCATTTGCAATACACCACCATAGGGAACAATGTGACAAGTTTAAGGTAAACCTAGATCTTCATCCAGGATTGTAATCCAGGATATTAACGTTATTCTTTTTTATTACTGCCCGGACTGTAGGTATGAGCAAGAATCACATAACTTAGCAGAATGACGTTACCCTGCTTTTTACATCATCTTCCAAAGAGAAACTTCTTTGACATTTATACCACAGAGAAAAGGAAGTCATGGACATCTACTTCAAATTTTAACCCTCTTTGCTTAATAAAGTAAGTATACATTGTAACCTTACTTATTCCTCGCTGAATGTGTTTGATCGCATTCAAATGTAGATTTTTCTGGATATAATGATGTGAGATTATGCTACTAAGATGAAACATTAATTTATTTTAAGGCTTTTTACATGTTTTTACCAGAGGCAACATTGTGTTGAAACTTGATTTTAGCTGTTTGATACCAAGCTTCCTAGCTCCTTTATATCATACCTCAGTTATTGTATGAACAGTAACCATCATGTAAAACTTGTAGAAAACATTTGGGAGTAAGCAAGTGGAGCTGTGGTGACAACCAGACAAAATACAAACAATTGATGCAGGTTGGAGGTCCTTTAAATTGGCTGTAAAATCCTGAGTGACAAACAACTGTTGAAACATGATCCACATCAGTTGCTTTTTTAAATACCTTTAAATGTTAAATTTCTTGACCCTTTAGGTCCTCCTGCCACATTCATCGAAGTGTATAAGCTTGTTTGGCAAGCAGAGTTAAAGACTTTTAGCAAATATAGATACTTGGGTTCAAGCTATTTATATGTAAACACTGACAACCATGTGTTTTGGATTAATGGGTGTAAGATAGTAAAAGATACAAACAACTACACCCGGTAAGTAATAGACACACACACGCGCACCCACGTGTACACACACACTCCTGAGATGCCTTAATATTGGGGCAGATTGTTCAAGAGTACTATAGCTTCAGTTTCCTTTCGGATAAGACGTATTGTTTAATCATGGTAGCGTGTGCTAACAGTTACGGCAGTAATTCAGCCTTCTGGCAGTGCTGATTCATTGTGGTTTCAGACAAAGTATGTCACTAGTTTTCACGTATTTTCAACACTACAATCACAGCACAGGAAAATATAATCTCTGTATAAATGATACTGATGACATTCGTCTTTGCAAAATCTAACCAACAACACAAAACTATCAGTATTCAGTAAATATACTACATAATCAGGTACCAAATAATTGTGGATGTATACAAGTCTGTAAGGCTGCAACCACAAATGTATGCTATATGTACAATAATAAATTTGTCTATTCATCCTTATTTTGACAATTACTGTAAGTCACTAAAAAAAGAAAAACTACTGATAAAAATAACAGTAATATGTGATATACAAATCTAGAGTGGAAGTAAGAACTACTCGTGTTTATCAGGTGTAAATTATGATTACAATAATTGCTAAATCTGCGATGATAGCCAGAGGCAGCTAACTGTAAACATTGTCTTCCTCTTGACATTAAGACAATGTCGTGAATTCAGACTCTTAACACTGAATCTGGACGTGCACCACAGAGAGAAAAACCTCCAATACTAGTAACTAACCCCTGATCACTGGAATAAAATCAAATTGCTGGAAAATACAGTGAACCAAAGTGGGGGATTCTAGCTGTGTCCAAGTTTACAAAGCTGCCTCAGAATAATCACAACAAGGTGTCTCTGCTATTGTTTTTTTTTTTTTTTTCATGAAAGATCTAATTTGTTGTATAATCTAATGCCGGTTAGTGGTATCTGACATCTTTTATTATTATTCCAGGCTGTGACGTTGTAAGATTTACCCAACTTTTAATTAACATTGTCTCAACATTGTATCCTTGGGAGACAGCGGGGATAAATCTCAAATGAAGAAATCCTTGAGAAAAGCATAAGGCTTTCCAAGCAGCTGGAAATCAATTCCAATGACCAATTTATGTTTTTACCCGAGGCTTCACCTCTGACTTTGTAGCAGGATCGCCAGCAAAATTGGGCTGAGTTGTCTCATCTCCAACATCATTTGAACTTTACTGGAATGTTTTAATCCTACTTTTAATGCTAAGGTTATTATGATCCTACTGTGCTATTATCTTTTAGCAGTAAGTCTTTCTCTGCTGTTTTCTTAACTAATCAACAGCATGAAAGAATATAAGTAATGGGGTTAATTGTTGAGAAAACAGCATATTGTCGGGTGTGATATTCTGCACTCTATATTTCTTAGTGGCGACATTGGTGCTCAAAGGTATAAAACCTTTTCTATTGGTGACTGTGAGTAGGTCAAACTGAGGTTCTGAAGCATATAGATCAAGCACATATTACTTGATTTTCCAGTAATATGTGTAGTTTGGAGGTGTATGCACTTCTCTCTAGCTGGAAACTTTTTTCCATAAAGAGTCTAGCAAACGTAGATTTGAATGTGCAAAGCACAATTGTTTGTATTTTCTAGCTGCCTGATAAGACTGCTTTTGTTGCAGCAGTAGAAATTCGTGCTGTCAGATGAAATAAGATGGCACCAGAGTGGGAGGCTTGCTGTTTGCTGTTGCCTGTGATTTGTTCATTTGTGCTGCTTGTGCAGCAAAAGTAAGACTGCCAGCTTTTGAAGGCGATTTCTTGATAATATATGAGCTTTGTGAGTTTATCAGAAAGGCCCAAATGTATTGGTAGTTTTCCAATCAAGTTCTCCCTTATTTGAAACAAGCCTTGAACTTGGACACAGCTCTCCAGAGCAGCTTAATCACAGGAGTTTATGCCTGTGAAGTCATCACTGATGTCATCTGGAGGTCTGGACCTGCCTGGGAGTCTGGGCGTAGAGGTACTTCCAGATGGCGTAGTAATGTATGGCTGCTCCCACAGCTACAAAAAGATGCCAGATGGCATGGGCGAATGGGACGATGCCATCACTTTTGAAGAAGACTATACCAAGACAGTAGCAGGCTCCACCGACCAGCAGCTCACACAACCCGGACTGCTCCGGCTAGTGGGAAGCATGAGGGATTAAGGTGTTGAAATACAGCACAGCGCAATGCATGCATTACACGAGTGACCTCACCATTGAGAAAATGACCAGAGCAGGAAAAACTCCCATCACTGTATAGCAGATCAACTCCATGAGTTTATACCTGAAAGAGAAAATAAATATAAAAACAGATTTTTATTCTTAGACGTGTGGTAGCAACTGCCAAAAGCTGATGCAAACTTATTGAACGATTACATGAAGATTGAAACAAAAAAGCAGTAGTTTTGTAATAGCTTAAGTAATTAGTTATCAAAATTTGGGTCAGGACTTCCTGTGGGTTAGGGTTAATTAATCAATAGACTGGCATAGAGTCATCCAGAACATGGTAATCTAAATTGTGCACATAGAAGCCAACTGGTCTTCTTCTTAAAGATGTTCAATTAGATTTAATCTTTCTATCATCTACTCTTCAGCTCTGACTTGCTTGTTATTTTAAGTGTTTCTTTTTTGTTTTGTTTTTGTAACTCACACCACTAGTTTGCCTGTTTTGGTCACATGTCCAAAACAGGCAGACCCAGTAGCTCACATGTTCCAACTGTCCCATAAGCGACTTAAATTTGCAATGCCTACATTTATATAATGAAAGAACTGATGCAGCATTAATTATTATTACTAGCTGTGGTAATATTGTCCACATTTAAAGCATGACCGATCTGTTGTGTGGACAGAAAGCCAGACTGAATTAAGTAAAGGTGTCAGTGTGGGAACAGACCTCTCATGATAGAAGAAGACATAGGTGGTTCCAAAAGACGCCATGACCCAAACCAGCCAGCGCATGTGACATGCCCATGGACCCAGCTCCCGAAGGTTTAGCCTATAGGAGGGAAGCACCAACAGCTGCAAACTGGGTTCCTATGTAATCATATTTACATTCTCTCACACAGACAGCAAGCCAGTATGTTTACCATGGAGCATAAGAGGCTGCGATGAAGAAGTAGATTACCATCCTGTCACACATGTGGAAACACTGCTCCACAGAACTGAAAAACAGAATATTTTTTGTATTTATATTTTTATGCAATCTCAGGCATAAAATCACTTTAATATGTCTTGTAAAAGTATTCAACATTGTCTGATACACAGACAGACAGACAGACAGACAGACAGACAGACAGACAGACAGACAGACAGACAGACAGACAGACAGACAGACAGACAGACAGACAGACAGATAGATAGATAGATAGATAGATAGATAGATAGATAGATAGATAGATAGATAGATAGATAGATAGATAGATAGATAGATAGATAGATAGATAGATAGATAGATAGATAGATAGATAGATAGATAGAAACTTTATTAAAGAATAATTTTTGTTTAAAAGACATTGACACCTCAGTCCTACAGTCCTTCTGTTATGACCACATTCTCATGAGGATTTGTAGTGACAGACCAACACAAAGTAATGCATGTATAATTGTTAAGTCCAATGAAAATCATGCATAGCTTTTAAATTTTTTTTAAAACAAAAAGCTGGTGTATAGAAGTTGGAGTGATATTTCTCCAATGCTGTGTAAATGTGTCTTGGTACCGAAGGTGGCTTTTCTTCCAGGCCACAGTGTGGAACAGAGTGGAGATGATGAAGAGTGAACTGAGCCCCGCCCCATAGACCCAGGCTGACAGCCGCTCCCATTGGTCCTCTGACTCGTAGTGCAACAGTGAGCTGCCCAGCAGGCTGGGGATTATCCACATCTAAACCAATTTAGAACATAAATAACACATTACATTTCAGAGGATGATACACAAACTAGATGGATGAAAACACAATTGTGCAAGCAATAATGGCACAACTTTTAAAACTAATTACAGTATGAGTGTCCTGCTTTATCTTTAAGATTCTTACAGATCAGTTTATATGTGATGTGTGTGTGTGTGCATACTGACCGCATGCGTGGCACAGTTGGCAGCATGCTCATAGTCTGTGGGCTGGTATCGCTTGTTAGGAGGAACACGGTTGTTCATAAACCTGTAAATGATCAAATATCAACAAAATTTAAAACATTGTATTTCTTCTTTAAGCTAAAATCTAAGACAGTTGCTTCTATAAAAAGAATAAACAAATAAAAACAAGTAAGCAAAAATCTTTGGATTCATGGATATCATGAATCACAAGATTCATGATGTCCAAAAACTAAAAGAACACAAAGTAAACAAGTCAAAATAAAAGTAATAATAGAAATTAAATGTAATTAAATAAACATCAAATAAAATTAAAGGCTACCCAAAGACAGGCACAACTAGATGAGACTCTCCATCAGATATTAGGATCAGCAAAATTATTTCGTTTTGCTAAATACCAAAATGATGAGAGAAGATCTTAAAATCAAGTTTAAATTAGTATCTGGAAGAACTGCCTGTATTACTTGGGCTAGATGCAATTGTCACTCTCTGAGAGCGGCACTGCATTCTTTACAAGTTAATGATTGATTTAGATCAGAAGCTCTGACTTTAGATGAGAAACTGTTGGTAAATTATGAGCATAAACTAATTAATGTTTAATATGCATGAGCTGAAGGTTGACCTGCTTCTCATGAACGCTGAACCTGTAAAATGCTGCATGTATCTCATAGCTGTCCATAACTCCCCACCTCCACTCTTTCCTTTTGCTTAGCAACGCTACATCATGCTTCAACTTGTTGTCATGGCTGCAGTTGCATGGCAACAGTGGGTATCCACGGTCCCGTCTGGACCAGACGTTTGACCCTATGATTCCTTTTATAAATAGTTCACTCGGAGAAGCTCCCGCATGCCACACGTCCACTGCAGACACACACATTAACACTGATTGGTGTCTCTGAGCACGACTGCAAAGAAGAAAAGGAGGTAACCCTCAGTGATGTCACTGTTGTCATGGTAACTGCAGAGCAGGGATTGTCTTTTTCTTTAACAGAGAACTCCTCGTTTATTTCTTGTCCCTTGCCAGTTTCTGTCGTGTCTTGACTTTCTTCCTGATTAAATAACATGCAGAACCTAATGCACATAAATCCAAATCACGCAAACACACATGCACACACACACACGCCCATGCTCTTATGTTGCATCTTCCAGAAGCAGATTTCGTAAGAGACCTAGATTTGTCATTTTCTCACACAAACACCCACCTATAAGAGCGGTGAGATCCAAAACACAAGCTGCTGTCAAAAAAAGAACATCCTCGGCTTTAGCTCGTTTGTCTCATATGGGGACTGGAAAAACTTCAGTCACAGAAAGAGTCTAGAGTTAAAGGTCTCACAGCAGCTTTTTTTAAAAAGAACACAAAACATTATCTGTATTTAGTATATTTCGGGGAAGGAGCATTTCTTCTGGCAATCTCCCAATAAGACATGTTTGAGATATCTATTTTATGACACTTTGGACACAGCACCTAGTTTGAGCTTTCTGTCCTGAGGCTCGCGTTTTTTTCCTTTAACCGAATTATCATTTTAAATTTTCCTGTGTAATTTGGAGACCCGGAAACAAACAAACAATGTGATGAAAACAGGTGAACCTTTGGAGAAGTCCAGGGTGCCTCAACAATGTTTATAGAGCCAAAAGGGAAAATCACTCATTTTCTCCCTCTCCCTTTGTAAAGGAAAGTATTTTTAGCAGTATTTTTTTCACTTAATTGAGAGAAGGACCATTATGGTCCTTCTCTCCTAGATAGTAAATGATCTGCACTTGAATAGTTCTATATCAAGTCTGAGGATTCCAAAGTCTGTAATCAGTCATTCACCCATTTACATACTGATGGTTGTAAGTTACACTGTAGTCACAGCTGCTGTGGAGCAGACCAACAGAGGTGAGGCTGCCATTCAGTTGGCAACAGGTCATCTGACCACAACCACCAGCAAACCTGGCAACCCACCAGATGAACCCCCATCACCCGAGCCACTGCCACCCCAAAATATGCTAAATATAAAGTTCCGTGTCTGCTTTAAATTCACACTATGTACATGTTTGGACTGTTGTACAGTACTGAGATGCAAAGTGGAAGTGGTTTCCTCCCACACAATGGACACACAAACTGCTCGGAGACAAACAACTGCAGGATGGAAACAGAAGTGAAAAATGTACCTATTGTATCACAAATATGTAAAAGATGTGAATCATCCCATCTTTTCAGTTTCCCCTCTGTTGGGCTCTCTTTAGTAGAGCTGCTGTTTTTAGAGTGACACTCATTCAGAGATATTAATAATAACTGACCCAGCCCAGAAACTCACAGTCCTGTCCCAAATAAAGAGATTCCTCTATCCAGAGGGCACCTCTCTCTTTAGTGTCAGTCTGTATTCTGTGTTCCTGTTCTCAGCCCAGTAGGCCTGGCTGGGTTATAATAACTTTATTACATTTGCTGACAATTAGCAGACTACAGGCTATGGGCCAGGCATAAAGACTCAGTGAGTGGATAGAGAGGAACTGCAGTATAAAGCTGATCAAAAACATCAGGATTCAAATCTTTATTAGACTGAGAAATATTCATTAGATGTAAAATGCATAAAAAATATTTGACCAAGTACATTACTACCTTTGTTGACTGACTCTTACAAAACAAAAATGTGTAAAAGATTCACAAAGATGATTTTTAAGAATCTAAAATAATCTTTTGCAGCATCTTTATTAATGTTTAATTTATGTCATTCTGTTTTGTAGTGTCTGTTTCTCAGGTTTTGTCTCAGGCTCCTGCCTGCTGAGCTTAACGGTCAATTAGTCTATCTGGTTCTGATGGAACTTTCTTTCTGCTAAGGGGCTGTTGTTTCTTTCCACTTTCAACACAAGCTTGCTCAGGATGTAGAAACTCATCAGAGATAACAACATGGTTATCTTGTTAATTGATTGTATTGTAATTTATTGAGATGCGTCTGTGTCCAGGATTTTAAAGAGTAAAGAAGAGATTGATCAGTAAAGCTTTGTGAATGGATATTTACAGATTGAAAAGTGCTGACAATAATGGAGCTAATGTTTGTCTTAATTTTGTGTCAAACAATAAATAAAATACAGAACATTGTGGAACAGTGCTGTGTAGTACATCAATTGCCCTCTTACAGATTTCTTCTGTTTTAGCTGCTTTTTTTCTGATGCTCACATCCATCCATCCATCCATCCATCCATCCATTTGTTTTTATAAAAGCTCTCCTGACCCCATGTGAAAAACTAAATTATCTTTAAACCTGATAAATTAATCCACCCCTGGTGCCAACAACCTGTTAAATCAGAGGTGGACTTTCTAATATGTTTTGGATTATTGCCCTGGAGTATGATCCTAGTATTTGAGTTTAAAGGGTTGCCTTCCAGGTCTCTGCATTGTTTGAAAATTAACCCGACAGACTCACGTTCAGCTGATTAGTATAATCAACCAATGAGGCAGCACAAGTTAGACTACCTCGTTAACTTCCTCCACCTTTGAGGATGTACTTAATTTTCATACAAATTGAGATAACATATTTCTATGGGATTAAAGGAACTATTACAAACTGATCACATTCCTTTTCAGGATTTTCAGGGCAAAGCAGCCCCAGACCAAAACTCTTCTACCACTGAACTTGATGTTCTTTTCCTAAAGTGTTTTATTACTTCACACCAGAGGTAACATATGCACACATTCCAAAGCATTATACATTTGTCTTCTTAGTCCACACTATATTTTCCCAGTCTTAGGGGTTTTCAAGGTTTTATTAGACAATGTGGGTTTTTTTCTCTTTTATTTAGGGGTGAGGGGAGGCTCTCCCATGGATGCAAGTTTAACCACGTCTCCTTATTGTTGAATCATAAACCGCTGTGACAGAGGCATGTGAGGCCTGCAGAGCTCTAGATTTTGTTCTGGATCCTTTCAGAATTTATGGTGGTTGGTGCAGCTTTGGAGTAGTTTTACTGGGCTGGAAACTCCTAAGAAAATTCCCCTCTTTTTCATGTTTTCTCCAAGTTCAAAGGCCTTAGAAATGGCTTTATAATTCATTCCAGATTAATAGATGTCAGACACGTTGTTTCTTTTCTGTTCTTTGCTTTCTTTAGATTGCGGCATGATGTATTGCCTTTTGTGATCTTTTAGCCTATTTTTGATTTAAGTTTTTAATGCCTGCCCTTTTACCTGGCTGGTTTGGATAGCTTTAATCCCATCCATCCAACCATTTTCAAACACGTTTATCCCTACTGGGGTTGTGAGGGGTGCTAGGGCCTATCTCCAGCAGTCAATGGGCGAGAGGTGAGTTACACCCTGGACAGGTCATCGGTCTATCACAGGGGAGCTGTTATCCTTTCTTATATTAACAAATAACTTCAAATCTGTGTTTTGTATTCACTCTGGGTATTTTTTTTATTAAAATTTGTCTGATTATCTGAAACATGCAGGTCTGACAACAAACCAAAACCTTAATTAATCTATAAGAGGAAAATACTTTCTCACAGTACTATATGTTGAGTGAAGTGCGTAAATACATCTGGTTTCGGAGAGAATGGTTCTGAGATTAAATATTGAGTTGTTCGCTCATCCCAGCATCCTCCTCATCATCACCAATAGGAAACAATTAGCTGTATACATGCACTACTCAAGTATTTGTTTAAATAAAATTGAATTCATACTGCCAGTAGGTTATAATGTTACGCAAAGCTTCATACCTACCTTACAAGATTCATTTACAGTGAAAATAAGCAACAGTTGACGGCAGACAGTAGGATTAAAAGCCTGTATTTCCGCAGAGTGTCGGTCGATAGAAAAACTGCTGCTGATGTGATGCAATCTCTTCAGCTGAGATTGCAAAAGCGAGATTTAACGCAACGCAACCAGCCGCCGCGTTTCACTGGCACCGTCCTCCCGTCATCTCAGACGGACGCATCCCGACCCGCAGCTGCCTGTAACAGGGTCTGCTCCGGAAGTGTGGGCGGCGGGAAGCGGCTGGACGAGACCTGCTCTGTCAGTGGTATTTCTGCTGCTGCTACTGAACCTCTAATGTGTCTGCAAACCACCGCTTCATATCGTCATCACGACTCAATGAGGAAGGCTGTTTAAAAAAAAAAAAATATCTCAAGGCTGCCACATCATTTTCAGAGGTTCTGATTCATAGCTGAGGAAATTCTGAATGCAGTTCCTGGTCGCGCCACTAGATGGATGTGCAGGCACATAGAGCGGGATTAGATTGTTGTCAAATTCAAATTAATGTTTATACGATTTTTATGAATTTGTACAATGTATAGTTAATGTAAAACTTACGTGTTTGTTAAATGAAGAGTGTTTTTCTGTTTTAATTGATAGCTCTACACACAGTAGTGCGTAATTGTGAGGAGAAAGAGTTTCCAAAATTTAAGTGTGGCATTTACATTTACAGTAATACCTCTAAATAAAATCCAGTGCAACAAGCTGCCTTCTGATTTAGAAGTCATTAAATCAATAAATATAGAGTTATGTGTAATTTAAGTTTAATATAAAATATAACTGCTTTATGCATGGAGTCTGCAAATTCTCCCCATCAAATCCTCGGTTCTAAACAGGTTCTCCAACTTCCTTCAACTTAGATGTAACTTGCCTAACATGGAACCCATGAAACAAAGAAATCCCTATTCTATATGTAAGACCAGTTGAGTTCTGGACCAGAGTCCACTGGTCCAGTACTGAAATGAGCTGTCCAGTGATTTCAGTAATAGGCTATGACATGGCCAACAGTGTTAAATGACGTGCTGAGGTCCAATAGAACCAGCACTGTGGTTCTTCCAAAGTCTGTGTTTATGTGGATGTCATTGAACACTTTGAATAGGACAGTTTCAGTTGTTAAAATTATTTTTTTTTTTTCTGTAGTTGTTATGTCTGGTCATAGCACTGATATTGGATTTAGTAGATGTGAAGACTAACCCTCTAATTTATTTTAATTTTTTCTGCAAAAAAGAAAAAAAGGACAAATTCATTGCAGTCTGTGTTTGATTGGAGTTCACGTGGTACAATCAGAGGAGGGATTGTGAGCCTGTCATTTGTGGCAAATAAAGCCTGAGCATTGTTTTTTTTTTTTTTTTTTTTTTTATGATTTCTGCAAAGAACATTTTCCTTTCCCTTTAGTGTAGAGTGATAACTTTCTGTGTAGATTGTTAAATAAACGTTAAATTGAGTTTTAGATAATTTATGTTTGGCTCTATGAGAACGTTTTCTTGCAGATGCAACTATTTCCACATATCTCCACAGAGACATGTACCTACCGGACACAACCTGAATGAAAATGATTTACCAACACATCTACTGGGTCACAACATGCAGGCAAAGTGGAAGAATAAATTTGATTAAAAGTTTTGGCTGTGTTGTCTGTGAAAGAATGCTTTCTAATAGTAGCTGTTTTGCCAAATGAGTACATTAAAAGAGATTGTACTTTTAAAGATTGTACTTTACAATGTAAAGTACATGATCAGACAGAGCAACTTCAGACCTTGGAAGTATTCACACCCTTATTGATAATTGAATCCAGAATGTGTCCTTGATTGTGGGTTGGCTGTGTAACATGTTGAAAGAAACTACCTGAGGCAGTCAGTCATGATTATCAATGTGAAGTTAGTTGGCCATGCAAAGTCAAAAGACATTCAAGAATTTTTAATAATGTATGAATAAATATTTAGGTTAATTTTTGTATGTTTTTGACCTGTTATATAAAATATGAAAAGAGTGGATAAGCAAAAAGTTATCAAAAAGTCAAATTTGAGCACCATTTAATTGTAGCCCTTACAATTCACAATGTCCTATTTTGTCATGCAATCCTTCAAAACATGAAAACTAGACCAGCAAGATACTTATTTCATTTAATCTCTAATGATATCTAAAATACTGAACACAACTAAAACCATAACCTCAAACCTATATGGTGGAATAGAATGAAATATAAATGAAAAGCTGTAAAATTCTTGTAAAAAGCTGTTCATACACAGAGACACACACTAGTTTTGGCCCACTTCTACAGCAATCATTTATTAAACGCATGTTATGTCCAGCATAAGGTTTTAATATAAGCAGTGAAGCAGCTCTCTGTGGTTAAAGCGTGTAAAAGCTGCTTTAAGCATTCAGCTCACATTGAGCTCTTTTAAAAATACAAATAGAACTCATTGAGTACCATTTGCAGACCTGAGGTTAGCCCCTCCGATAGAGCAACAAATCAAATGAGCCAGCAAAATGCCTCAGGGAGACTACACACATTGTTGGAACAGAACTGATGGTTTTACTTTGTGTATAAAGAAATACTTGAATAAAATACAGCCGAAAAGCTTTTTGTAATGTAGAAGCAGATTCCTTCATGTCTATAGGAACGTTGGTGTACAGCTCAGCTCACACGATCTTCAAATTCTTCATAGCAGACTCCAGGCTCTGGAAAGATATCAGTGAGGATGCAAATGTGTCAGATAATCAGAAATTAAATCTGACAATATGGCTGAGGCTTGAATGTGTGTTACCTTGACATCCCAGATGCCCATTCCTCCATCCATGCCAGTGGTACAGAATTTGGTGCACTGGTTTCTTCCTCCCTCCAGCACTGAGATTTGGCTGAAATGGAGGTTTAGAAAAATCTAAGTCTGTACACTAAAACATGATGTGATCACAACCTGCAATTTCAATCAAAGAGTTTTTAAACAGCCTCATTAGAGCAAATCACTTTGTGAATAAGACATTGAGAATGAGAAGAAGGAGGGTGCAAAATGTTATTTAATTAGGAACTCCGTGTTTTACTTTATTTGCAGTTCCCTTGCTTATTAAGGGAACTGCAAGCAAGGGAAAAGCCTGGAGGGGTTTTTACGTTTGGCTTGTAAAAACCCCTCCAGGTTTTCCCTTATCTCAGAATTTGAACACTTGGGTCTTCTGACCTGATGCTGTTCTTGTGGAGCGTGTTCAGGTCCTTGTCAGTGCTCTGAGTCTCAGAGGCTCGACGGTCCAGGTTCTTAAAGCGTTCCCTGGCACTGATGTCCTTCGAAGCTGCCTGCTTGGGAACATCCAACTTGCCACCAAATGTCAAGCTGGCATTCGCACCATCATATACATACAGCATCGGGTAACAGTCATGACCCTGAAGAAACAAAAGAATGCAAGTTTTGAAAGACAACAGACACATGAGCAGATACTATTATATTGTGACATGCTGGTTGTTTTAAGTAAACAGAAGATGAAGAATTCCAGATACAAGCAAAATTCTAAGAGGGACTTTAGCTGTTGGTTGTAACATGACAAAGTGCGGAAAAATTCAAGACATATGAATACTTTTTTGAGGTGCTGTAACCCAATTTAAATTGAGATCATGAGCTGTGCTTAAAACAAGTGCAAGGTGTGTATTGTGTTGAATACTCACAGCAGCAACTAAGCTGTTCTCAGTGATGAAGGTAACACACAGGAGAGGAAGAGTTTCCGAGCTCAGGCTGCTCACCCTATGAAAGTCAGAAAGAAGGTTAAAAGTCTAACACTGAAACAAGTGCTAGCTCCCCAGGTATACTGTCCCTCCATCTCTTACGTGCCCGTCTTTCCTCCCTCAGCTACTGACACTGTGGAATCGTGGGACGTCCAGGCCAAACGGTTGCCAGAATGAGAAAAGCACACGCTGTGCACCCAGCCGCCACCTCCACCTGATGAAGGAGCAGCACCTCCAGAACCTCCAGACTCAAACAGCACCTCCCCAAATGGCATCTTGCTGCCCCAAGGAGTGGGGCCAGGCTTCTCCTCCACCTCCTTTATGTAGGCTGAGAACACCCTGCAGAAGACAAGTTGCATTGCTCCCATCAACTCCTACAGTGCCTTCCACATTTCATGGCATCCCTGGTGAAGGTGTGTAAAGGCCTTACAAAACAATATCTACTATTACAGTACCATAAACTGTGAATTAATTGTTGATTTTTTTTATTCTAAAAGATTCAGGCATTAATTTGAATATTTTTTGCAGCTCCCTTGTGTGTCTATGGCATATTATGTGCCTATGTTGTGCTCAGACAGCCATCATGTGAGCACGAAGAGCAGCAGAAGCACAAGTCATTAAATTAGTGACTAGGAGAGGCTCAGCTTTCTGAACGTCATTGGTGAAATAAGTGAGATGAAGTCACAATAATGCAGATCATATAATATTGATGAGATGCAGCATATATTAGTGCACTTCACAGCTAATGAATAAAAAAATTTTTTATGAATATATATATATATATATATATATATATATATATATATATATATATATATATATATATATATATATATATATATATATATATATATATATATATATATAATAATATAAAATAAGATCCATAAAAGTTTTTTATATATAAGGATTGGGTCTGAGTTCCTGAGCATGAATAAACTTAAGCAACTCTGATTGAGACATCCCTGTTAGCTTTATTTAAATATAGTTTAGCTCGTTTTACATTTGGCTTGTAGAATCATGAGAAAAGCTAGCAATACCTGCATTTGAAGTCACAGGATCCAGCAGCCAGCAGCACGTTATTAGGATGCCAGTCCAGACTCAGAATAGTAGAACGGATCGGCTTCTTGATGTGCTTGCACACCCACCTAATGTAGAGACACTTAGTCCTATGTTATGCTGACTTGTATTTTTCAGATAGAATAGAGATTAATTCCATGCAACCTCACCAGTCATTTTCCTGCTCAAAATAACAGATTGAAATGAGCCTCGAACTGCTGCCAACGGCAAACTTGTTCTCCTTTGGTGACCACTTCACACAGCGAGCGGCACGGTTGATCCTCAAGATAACCAAAGTGGGCTTCCACGATCCCTCCTTCAGGGTCCATACGTAAGCGTTACGGTCAGCACCACAAGTGACGATGCGATTACTGTCTGGAGCCCAGTCAATACCTTGAAGGAAAAGAAACTATTCACATTCTGCACTTATGATAAGGTGTGCAGTTCTAATCAGAAGTAAATCAGCACAAATATATTCATTCTGAGATGGTAAGGATGTACGTGAACCTTGCAGCCAGGTTTGAATTTGAATTTAGAATGTAGAATTTAGAATTTTTACAGACCACACAGCAGCACACATGCAAATACTCTCCACCAATAATTTGTTAGTGTTATTTTTAGTGAGATATTCAATGTTTATATGTTAAAGACATCTTTAAAAGATGATGGTGATAATGAGTTGAGGTGTATGTGAAAGATTTAGTTTGGTACATGAGGAACACAGATGGTCTCACCTGTTACCTGTCCATTGTGCTCCTTCAGCTCATGGATTTTGGTCCACTTGGTTCCATCTTTCTTGTAGATGTGGACTTCATGGTTATTGGGGCACAGGGCAATCTCTAGAACACAAAACAAAGCATTTAAATGAACTATGACAACATATACTCACTGGCCATTTTATTAGGTATACCTGTTTACTTGTGTGCTAACACAGCTAGATAACTGGTTAATTGTGTGTATGCAATTGATGGCAGTTTTGCATCTAGATGTGGTGAAAATGACTTATTGAAGTTTAAACTAAGCATCAAAATTGGGAGGAAATATGGTTCAAGTGACTGAAAGTGGCACGATTGTTGCTAGATGGTCTTGTCTGAGTACTCCTAAATCTCTTCTCTTTCCAATATACACCACCTCACTGGCTCAGTTTATCTGATCACATGGCATCTCATACCATCACTATACTGACAATACTCAGCTTTATTAATCATTTTCACCTGATGACCACATGGCCCCAGGACTGTCTCCCTGGCATATTGACATGAATAAAAGCCCATCGTCTTCAACTAAAACTCTCTAAAACTACGTGCTTGTCTTCCCAGGCAAGCACATCACATACCAAAATATCAGCAACAAAAATGAATCCCTTTCACTTGCTCAATCAAAGGTGCCAAGAAACCAGTTGTCCTGATCAGTGACCAGCTTGATCTTTAAAGATCATGTTACCGCCATTGATCAGTCATGCTGTTTCACATTGTTAAACCTAAGAGAAGTCTGTCTGCGTCTAATATAACATATCAGTTAACTTGTGTCATTCCATGATGGTGAAATGACTTGCTGAGCGCTACTACAACAGCTACCTTGTTTGTCTTCAAGGACCCATTGATGACCCAGCTCTTCAGAGATCATTTTCTATTCCAGTATCTACCCTGTACGTCTCTACGATCTTTACTGCATTTTTTCCTCTTTCTGCATTCCTCCCTATGTTTTCACTATTTTTACACAGTCACCTCTGACAGAACCTGGGCTCGTCCTACTAGTAGCTTATTGTTAGCTTTGATATTAACTACACTGCTATGCAAATATTCATTTGAAAGTTTCTTTGGATAAAAGTGTTAGCCAAGATGCATAAACATAAAGAACGAGAGGATGTGCAGTGGAATAATAAATGAGCAGCTGACTGAATGCCTACAACAGAAAAACTACAGAAACACAGTGTGTCTCTTCCTGGGGGCAGCCTACACGGCAGCTTGTGAGAACACAATGTCTTTTCCTATAAACTGTGGCAAACCCCACATGTTTTAGTCTGCAGATGAGTCAGAAGTTTTTGTCTCAGAAGAAGAGTATGAGTGCTTTGTGTGCATTTTTCTTCTCTAGATGAACCAGTCCCAGGGTTAATTTTTGCAAGGTGTGTGTAAAACTAAATATACACAAGTATGACTCGATCACAGATGTCTGTTACATCCGCTTTGCTCAGAAAGCAAAACACTGGTCAAAATAGCCAAATAAGGCTTTGGTTTCCTCTAGCTAACGGTGCACAAAAGCCTCTCAGAAGTTCTCTGGCGCCACCCTCACTGCTACAGGAAACAGGAAATACCTTCTCCCACCTGGGAGCCAATCACAGGCTGTGGCTGATAGCACCAGGAGACTTTAGTGAGAGGAAGATGTACCGTTGGGTTTAATCAGTTGAACAATGAGATATATAGTTTTTAAAGCAGTCTTACGGGTCCAATCTTTGTTCCACGCATGGCAGCTAATTGGTTCCAGAAGGAAGCTATGGTACGCCATGGCCAATCAGATGCCAGAATCAGATCAGGAAGTGGGGAGAGGAACCTTGTGAACTGAAAGATTAACAGAAAAAGAGAAGTGACAATATACTCGCCTAAAAGAGGAAGCAAAGTAGTGGGAGAAAAATGTTTAAATGTCAATAATTAACAGGGATATTTGTAGTCTCCTGCAACAGACTGGTGACCTGTCCAGGGTGACACCACCTCTCGCCCAAAATGTTAGCTGGAGATAGACACCAGCACCCCTCCTGACCCCTCTAAGGGACAAGGGTGTTAGAAAATGGATGGATAGATGGATTTGTAGTCTCACACCATGTGATGATCCAAAATGGAAAATAAATAAAACTAATCCAGGTTATTATCATGGTATTGAAAACTTAGCTTGATAACCTGTTTTAATAAAATCCAGACTTTCAGAGGAATCTAAAGAACTGTACAGGTCAAGGGTATCATACGTCCCTATAGCAGATCACTCAACTCTGAGTAGAAAAAACACTAAAACAGCAATAAGACAATTCAAAATGCAACCATTTCTTTACAAGCAACAGCAGAAAGATAATGTTACATAATATAATTTCTCTGAGTACACTTATTTTTTCTTAATCTGTGCTGTCCTTGCAAAATTTGCATGGGAGTTTGTGAGTGTATGAAATGGAAAAAAGAAAAAAAGAAAATCACAGCTTACTTACCCAGAGGGAAGGACGGTGATGAATAGAGTTGCAGAGATGGTAGACAGAGGGTGAAAAAGGCAGAGGGTGCTCAGCTCGCGGACTCTGGCCAGTCAACGCGAACGCCAACGACAGAGTGAGCTCAGGAAGAGCAGAGCAGAAGCTGAAGAGAGGGGTGGAGAAGTTCAGAGGGGGAAGTGGAGGACGGTGCAGTCAAACTCAGACATGCAGGAAGTTTGTAATTTCGGGTTTTGGGTTCAACGATCTGAAGAAAAGAGAGGGTTTAATGGGAGTAAACTTCTTTTCCTTTGAAAGAATGAAGTTGAAACAGCTAATGTGGAAGCCAAAAGTAAAAAGTAAAGGCAGGAGCATGAAAACAGTTTAATTTGACACAAAATGGAGGAGGTGCAGAATGAAATGAGAGGCAAACAGCATGAAGAAAAGGGGAGGGGCGTGTAGGCATGCTACATAAAGAATTTGAAAAGGAGGAGGACTTCAATATAGAAGAAAAGAAGAAAGCATGGGGTCATTCCAACAAATAGACCGAATCAGCACACTTTGATCACCATTTTAAATTTATGCAGATACCCAAGAACTTTCTCTATCCCACCTGAATGAAGCTGTTATACATTATAAAATATATAAAAATGTATATATGTTTATATATAGATATTCATCACTTGGACACAATTATTTGTTTTACAATGACAAAAAATATCAACAATGAAATCATTTGAAACTGACAAAGAATAATATTAAATAAAACTTTACTGGAAATGCTTTTATAATGTAGTTCAACAGAATCATTTTTAAAGAACCAACAAATGAAACAGTTCTATACAAACATGATGGTACCTTTAGAAAAAAGTGAAAATAATTTGACCATAGCAATATGTTATTCTAAGGTGTGTCTTCCAATTAACATTAAAGGTGTTTTCATGCTCTGTCAGACTGTCAGCTAAAAGCAGCGGGGTTCTGGTTCAGCACAACTGTCTGCCTGACTTGTTAGGCAGACCCGTGAAGACACTATCACAGAAAAACAAAATATATCATTTGCATTATGAAAAAAAAAACAGAACACATTCCAATTAGTTAAACATTTATAGCTATGAGGCAAATTGCACTGATCTGTCACTAATATGTCAGAAATTACAGCAAGCATTTACAATACACAAGAAATAGAAAAAAGAAACACTTTAAATGTTTCAAATACTAGACAAGATGTGAAGTTTTCACTTGATGAAGGTTACCATAACTCACAAACTGAGTCACAGTTCTTAGTTTACAGCACAGATAAAATGAAACTCATTATGATCAGACTTGATGAACCAGAGATGATCTCCTTCTTTCTCCGTTGCTCCACTGGTGTCACAGTTGAAATCCCCCAGCAGAATAAATGTTGCAAGAAGTTGGGCTTCGATCAGGAATAAATAAGGGGAAACGGGGCAAACCTGTCTCACTCCTCTGGATACTGGAAATCTGGGACAGGTGCCATGCTTCAGTTTAATACAGCAGTTACCTTTCTTGTAGAGAGTCTGAAAAGATTTTCTAAAATATTGCCCAAAACCAAATTTTTCTAAGGCCCGATACATAAAGCCATGCTCTAGAGAGTCAAAAGCCTTATAAAAGTCTAAAAAGAAAATAAAGCTGTTATCATTTATTAATTCTGAAAGATTTAATAGATCCAGCACAAGCCTTAGGTTGTTTGTGATGTGTCGGTGGGAAATAAAGCCTGATTAAGATTCATCAATATTTTGTTATCAGCCTGAAATAAAACTTTACAATGTTTAATAGAGTCAATTAGTAAAGAAGCTTTTTCATCTGAGTATTTAGAGGAATAGAGATAGTTGTAAAAATTGGAAAAAAATGAACCATGGGTTTTATGGTCTGATACAATCTTGTCATTAACTTTAAGTGCATCTAAAGTATTATGAAGTTTAGATTTTTCTAAACCAAAAAAGTAGGAAGAACACTGTTCCCCTTCCTCCAACCATCTAGCTCTAGACCTGACAAATGCTTTGTATATTTCATCAAGTTTAGTTTGACATTCGGAGAGATAGGTCATCCTCATTAAGGTTACAGTTAACTCCCGCTCTCCGGGTCCGTGCCGCTCCTCGACTGAGATTTTTAGAGAATCACATAGAGGTTCTCATCAACATGATGATGTCAAACAACCTGTGTCAGGTTTTTGTTTTAGTTGCTATGGAAGCACAAGGAGTTATGTGTATGATAAGATTACTGTAAATATCAAAAGTCAATAAATGTGCATAAATTTAAGTTTAGAATTTGTCCTGTTTTCCAACTCATACATACATGTAATCTGAGCTATTACCTATGAGAATACTTGTAAACAATTAAATTAATAAAAGTATTTTTGATAAGTTTTATAAAGAGAGAAAGTACTTTTTCCAGAAGTAAGAGAACACATGAATCACATTTATAAACTGGCTCTAAGCCATCTGCTTGATCAATTTTGAACTTTGGGTGAGGAGGATCCTCTTAACCTCCTGATAAGTGGGTCTTTTTTGACCCAGTAACATTCCTCTTTAGGTCCAAAGATAATAACTTGAGTTTTGTTTTTGTTCAGCTGAAGAACGCTATGGCACTTCCTTGCACTGATTTGTTCTAAGCAACTATTCGGTGCTTGGATTGGTTCAGAGGGACCTGCTGATGGCACTCAGCTGTATAAACCCTGATGAATCCAATCTGCTATGTAGACTACAAGCACATCTTGAGGACATTAAAATCTCTATGACACTAAACTTCCTTCTTTTAGATTCTGAGACGACAGACGTTAAAAAAGTACTTGCTTAGTCAATCACTTCATCTGGATGGTATGGAAGGCCGTTTCCGCCACTTCACCATTTTATATAAAAAATAAATAAAATAAATTTTCTCATAATGAGATAGCATCTAATTATATTGAGATAGTACCTCAAAATAATGATACTATCTCAATATAATGAGATAGTATCTCAAAATAATAAGATACTGGAAATGATAAGATAATCTGGAAATAGCAAGATACTATCTCATTATTTTGAGATGAGTTAATATGTCAATATAATGAGATTGTAATATTGAGATACACCCCCTTAACTCCTCCCTGCCCCCTTTCAAACCTGTTCAGTGTTCTTTATTTCCCAAAGGTATGAAGGGATGGGGGTGGGAGGATGAATATTTCAGCTGCCTGAAATGATCTGTTCCCCTTCCATAACCAGCAAGTCTTTAACTATATTTTTTCCTCAACAATAAATCCTGAAAGTTTGAAAACATTTGCTATTATTTGCCAAAGTTAAGAGGGGGAAACCAAATTAACCACCTAAGATAATCTGTTCCCCCTTCAAACAGCATTGAACAGGGGAAGATTATTTCAGACAGGAAATAACATGATTTGTTGTTCAGACAGGAATAAACACAGTTAAAGAGTTTGTGAAAAAATAATTAGCTCCCATGTTATAGATGGAGAACAGATTTTCAGGCAGCTATAATATTTGGTTCCCCTCATAACTTTGGCAAATAAGGAGGAAATGTTACCACAATCACAGGATTTGTTGTTGATGAAGACAGGAATAAACAGTTAAATACTTGCTGGTAAAGTAATTTGTCCCTAATCAGGAACAGATTACTTCAGGTGGCTGAAATATCCATTCATCGCCTCCATGCGCTGCCCCATAACTTTGGGAAATAACTGTTTCCAAATTCTCAAAGATTGTTATGTGTGATAGCATGCAGTATGAAAAAAAGACTGATTCTCTTGGCAATTAAAAACCAACACAGGACAGTGTAATAAGTATACGTAGCCCTTTAGGGGACATGGGGACATTTGTTTCTTTTGCATTACCTCGCAAAACGTTTGCATTCCTTTACAATACTTTTGTTACCTCGCAACATTTGCTGGTCTACTATACTGTCACAAAACTAAATTTCAAATTTCAAATCTATACACATTTAAAGAGTCTCTGGTGCAAATAAACTGATTGAGAATCGATTTATTCACTGAATGTCTATTTGTGTAAGGTGGCGACGGAACTGCACATGAAAACATCCCTTAAACCATTCAGACTACCAACACAAGAGACACAATCAAAACCATCAGGTGTCACATATTATTTTTGTTAAAGGATGATCAGTTTGTTTCCAGATGTTATGAAATAAAACTTCTAAAAAAAGTTTTTAAAAATTGTTTTAGAACATCTGGCTTCAAGTCGTTACACCGTGCCCAGTACAGGGGGCGCTCATTCCGTTCTCTTAACATGCCAAGAAGCGTCACTTGTTTTAACTGACACGAATGTTTTGAGTTTATTGAGCCCCAATATTCTACATACTTTCAAGTAACAAAGTGAGAATACACAAAAAGTACCTGCTGTCAGAAAATGTACACAAATAAAGAGTGCAGTCACTTAGTTGTGTAGTGTAAATGTACTTCATCTTTATTTCATGTCAACCTCATGATCAGTTACATAGAAATCCTCCATTGATGGTTTTAGTGTGGTAGTTCAGAGCGTAGTGCTGGCCAGGCGTGACACTGCAGCTTCAACAGCTGCTCCCCTCAATCCTCCAACATCAGATCTTGTACAGGTTTTGATCAGACAACGATCAACATTTGCTCAGCATTTTAATAACCCCTGGCCTGAAGTCTAAATTGTTTTACCAACTCAGTGAGGACAAACACCTGTACAGGAGATCATGTTCAGATTGGAGTGAGATAAAATACAGTCTGGGATTTTTGGATAAAACATACCTTTTAGCGTTCATCTTTTGGTACTGGAGGTTAGAGAACATAAAAACACACATTTCACATCACGTTTAGTACGTGTCAGAGGACCTTCCCCCTTTTACACCTGGTTAACCTTTATTTAAAAGCAAAGAAAAAGAAAAAAAAAATCAGTGATCTCACACCACAGCTCAGTGTGTGTAGTGCGTGTGTGTTTGTGAGTATGTGAAGGACACGCCCAACAAGAGTGTTTAATGGTCTGATCAGTGCTTCAGCAAACACTCAATAGGGTGGTCAGTTATGTACTTTGCTGGCTGCGCCACACAGGTGGGGGAGGGGGACAGGGTTGATGACTGGGGCAGAGGGGGCAATAGGGGTGAAGCTGCAGCGACTTCATTCATTCAAAACATTTCTTCACATGATGCGGAGACCCTGGATAGAAGCTTCTAGGCTCTGAGGAGGAAAAACACAGGAGGTGGTGAGTGCTGCGTCATGAGTGGACCCACACTCAATACAGGAACGATTTTACCTTGAAGTCCCAAATTGTCATTGCTCCATCAATGCCCGTGGTGCAGAACTTGCGACAGTCCCTTTTGTCCCCCTCATAGATAGACACTTGGCTAAACAAGAACAAAGATGAAGACATGTTAAATGAGAAGAATGCTAAAGAAATGCTGTAAAAGTTCAGACCACTGAAACAGAATCGGGTTCTGTGGAGCTGTCATTACACCAGAGTTGTGGTGCGCCAGCATCGGTGGCCTACCTACTGACATGAGGGTGGCAGCCAGTTTCAGCAGTTCTCACCATTAAATAAATTCTAATAGCATTGTCATTCTCAATAAATGCTCACTTCTGACTTGATCTTCTATTCTAAATAAATGCGGAAAAGTGAAAAAGAAATGCAAAAAACAATCTTCTAGTTGTTTCCAATTTTACAATCACGGTACTAATCACTGCTATCAGGCTAAAAGTATCTCCTAAAACTGCACTTTTTCAGAAATGGAAGGGAAAAAAAGGGCTTTATTGTAGATTTATATTTATAAAATTTGGTCAGTCACATGATGTTTTTAATACTTTCAAATGAATATGTTCAATGAATGTACATAGATTTGATTTTCACAACATACAAAAAAGGAAAAGAATGAAGAAATCAGGGGTCTGCAGGAGACTGACAAATAGCTAAATTTGTTTAAAAATGAAAATCAACATATTTGCATACATTCATCATTCTAGCCTTCATTTATTTGCTAATTGTTTTGACATCTTACAAAAAACTAATTTTGTTTTCTTACCAATACCATATATTGTGCTGAATTTGTGAAATTTTTCTGCCTCTTACCTCAGGTTTCTCCTGTTTGACCGCAGTTCATTGAAATAAAATATGCAAGTGCTGAATTTGACTACAAACTTAGCATGTTGTGTGTGTGTTTAGTTGCAGACGTACGTGATGCTGTTCTGGTGCAGTGTGTCCAGGGTAGTATTGCGGTCCTCGGTGGTGGCCCTCTTGTCCATGTTCCTGAAGCGTTCCATGGCAGACATGTTCCTCTGGATGCTCTGCTTGGGGAGGTCAAGCTTCGACACAAAAGCCAGTGCTCCGCTATCATCACAGCGGAAGAGCATGGGGCAACAGTCATGCCCCTGAAGACACACACAATGCATTTTAATATTATGGCTCATGTCTGGATGGTTAAAGTGTGAATGTTTGTTTTAAACTCACCGCAGCTACTAGACAGTTCTCAGAAACAAAAATGACGCTGAGTAGAGGCAGGAACTCTGTCTTCTGCTGTGAGGGACTAAACACACACAAATTTACTTACATTCATTTTATTCTATCAAAAGAAATAATGTACTGCCATAAAAAGGAGACATCTCTGCTTTCATGATTGACATATGCATTTTTATACCTAACTCAATATTTTACACTGACCTGCATTAGCGTAGATAAATCCTCATGATTTATTAGCAACGAACACATTTTTCTCAAGACTACATTACCTGGAATAATGTTGGCTGATGCATCAAATATACTTGAAGTAAAGTAATGCAGGTTTCTCTATATGAGATGTCTCACATGTAATCTTTTTACGCTTACTCTATTCTGCCTAAAGATTTTCTGCAAATCATATCTCTCCCACCACCATCATTGGAAAGACTGCAAAACGTGTAGAAGGTTGATACCAGGTGAGAGAGAGCATGGCGACAGTCAATAAAGAAAAAAAAAAAAAAAAAAAACACTAAACAGACTCACGAGAATATTGAAGTGTTCACAAAAAGTAAATCAATCAACAAAGAACTTGCTTGTGAAAGAAGACAGATACAAAACAAGGCTAGATCAGGACTAAATGACAAAGTAACCTTTTCCAACTAATCCTGGATTGCTCTTGTTGCAATCAAAACTGCTTAAGATGTGCAAAAGCTAAGGTCTCACAGTAACATTTCAAGATAAAAAATGTTTGATATAGTTTTAAAAACTGCAGATCAGAGCTCAGCTTGAGAGACTCACAGAGACGTCAACGCGCCTTCCGCAGCATGCTACAACAAGCTAGCAGAGTCGGTCTTTATCTACATACAAATTTACTTCATGATGAACTGTTACAATTAATACAGTTGTCCAAAAGCACATAACTTGGCTTCTGTGTTCTTATCTCATAACAGGGACCAGGGGCCTCATCTATAAAGCGTGCAAACACACAAAAAATGCATGGCACCATATTTTACGCGCAAGTTGGCATGTGTAAAAATTAACGTGGCGTGAAAGTTTGCGTTAATATACGCAAACTTTTGACCTGCCGTGAAAATGTGCGGCAGCCACGCAGACTTTTTCTGTGGACAATAACAAACTACAAAGTGACAAAACTCACCTAAATACACTGAAATCTGACGACATTCAGTGTTATCTAGACCAAGAAACATCAAACCCAATGATTTCTCATTATTTTAATATTTTATTGTTTAAACGTAAACTATGAAACTGAACATTTCTCCTCAGACAATAACCTAACACACACACAAAATAAAGAAAAGAAAAGAAAAGATGTGAAAACCTCACCCGAATGCAAATAGTACATTTCCTCAGTTTTTGCCTCATAAATATATAATTGTTCTGTGTGCTGAAGCGCATGAAATGCATCTGTGGAGTAATTTCATTTTCACTAAAAATAGAAAACAGGGTTAGATCAGCAGATTAACTCCCAACAGGTTCGATTATTTTTAAGGCGATTAAAGTGTGTATAATCACAAGCTGCTGCGCAAAGGTGAGCTGCGTAATTGAGGAGCGCTTTGGCCCTGATGGGGAACATCAGCAGTGGACAGATTCAGAGGGAGCCTGTGTTCAGAGGTCATATTGATCTGCTGGGAATGTTGATGATTTATTAGCGTTTAGATTAACCCAGACTGATCATCCTGGAGCTCAGAGGAAAACTTTCAGAAAGAGCCGTTGGTTACCGGTGCAACTGCAGTCATCCTTCAGTCAGTTATTTACTCATGGGGCTTAATCAACAAATGGGATTATTAAAAAAATAATTTAACCTACTGATGGTATACATTCAGTTTTTTAATGTATTTTACATTTCAAAACTACTTTTCTAAATTATTTAGATATTTTGGGAGTTTTAGAGAAACTCCCATTTCATGGCATTGTGAAATTCTTTAGGTACAGAAACCAACAAACCTGGCAGTCTTAGAGCTGTCTACCACAGTGACAGTGCTGTCATGGCTGACCCAGGCCAGACGGTTCCCAGAGGCAGAGAAAGAGACTGAGTGGACCCATCCCCCTCCACCTGCAGGATAAGAATGCATAAAAACCTGCTGGTGTGTTTTCAGTTCAACAAACAACTGAATTAGCCTGAAGTAGGACATAGATACTGACCTGCTCCTCCAAACTCTGCTAGCACGGCCCCAAATGGCATTTTGCTGCCCCAGGGCGTGGGGCCCGGCTTTTCTTCTACCTCCTTAATGTAGGCTGAGAAGACCCTGAGGCCCGAGACGGAGCACAGAAAAGACAGTTGAGAGGAAAAAACACTTAAAAAAAGCAAAAAAGGCTGGACAGTTTTTACTTACTACAGCTTTATTTCTTAATACATTTTTTTATTTACACATATTGTACCTGCATTTGAAGTCACATGAGCCAGCAGCCAGGAGGATATTGTTGGGATGCCAATCTAGACTGAGGATGGTGGAGCGGATTGGCTTCTTTATGTGTTTGCTCACCCACCTGAGAGGAAGACAGTGATTTAAAGCAGGATTGGTAGCACTGTGCAACAGAACCCAAGTAAATGTTGGTTCATTACTGTTATTGCTCAGGAAATGTCACATTAAACAGTCACACTGTTGCTCACAGGGACCCTAAACCTTTTTCATTTTAAAATTCAATACTTTTCCCTCCTCAATTATGTTTTGCCATTTTTAAAATACTCTTAAAATTTATATGCAAATATTTTACATCAAGTTCTAGAAGTCATAAAACGATAAATGATTATCAACAATTTGCCAGTGTGATGGATATTTCATGGAGTTATTCTGACCAAGTTGGAGCAGCTGTCTAAAAATCTCAAAAACTCAAAATATGGCCTAAAATAAATGTTTTAAGTCTAGCCAATTGGTGACAACTTTAATCTTAAATTCAAAGTGATAAAAAAAATTTATTAAGTGAATGTGACCTGGTATAAGAATCCCAAATTCATCATAAAATATTGATCTAATAGAATCTGAAGGCTTAATTTTGAACTTTTAATTTTTCACCTAAGTAAGCATTTCAGCGTTTTCTGTTTTTTTTTTGTTAAACTGAAGCAGTCAGTGAAAATGGACAGAATCTCCAGTTGTCATGCAGCAAATCAATGACAATGGAAATAAGTTTAATACTAATCATTTTAAAAGTTCACTTTTGAAAAAAGGTAAAGAAAGAAGAAAGCATTTTCTAGAAACATAAGTTTCTATGCTCCTATTTTAAAAGTATCCAAACATGAAAATAATCAAATTCCATATTTTCTAGGTTGCATAGGCATGGTAGGCAAATTTATTCATATATTAAAAAACGCATTTGGAGAATGTGAAAGGTGCTGCACTGCTACTTCATTCTCACCAGTCATTCTCAGACTCAAAGTAGCAGACAGAGATGAGTCGAGCTCCACTGCCGACTGCGAACTTGTTCTCCAGCGGAGACCACTTGACGAAGGTGGCCGCCCGGTTGATCCTGAGAATGACCAGGGTGGGTTTCCAAACTCCTTCCTTCTGAGACCACACATAGGCATTTCGGTCTGCTCCACACGTCACTATACGGTCACTTTTGGGAGCCCAATCAATACCTAAGGAATAACCAATCAATGACAAATGTAAAAAAAAAAAAAAAATAAAAAACTAACAAAAACCCCCCAAAAACTTTCAAACTGCTGGTTTTGGAAAAGGGTTATATGTAAATTAAAAAAAGATTGGTAATTTATTTAAGAATACATTATGACAGTAGATATAACCAAAACAAATGCATAGTTCATTTTGTTAATTTGCATCTTCCAGAATGCATCTATGACTATTAAGGATGAATTTGAGAAATTGTCTAAAAATCAACAAATTAAATTAGTCTATTCATAATTTACTAAAACGTGAACATTATTTGCAGGCACCAATAAATTGGTCAGCTGGTAAATCTGCTCTGGTTTCCCAATTTTGGAAGCTGGGTGATCAGCTAATACCTACATGTGAAGCCAATCTTATCCACTGATCTTATTGACCACATCAAAGGTCTAAAAATCAGCCACTGTCCTCTTTAGTCTACTGTGAGAGTCTGACAGACGCACCCACCAGGTCATGTCTGCACATTCGGTATTAATAATTGTCACCACTGTTACCAACCCTGAAACTTTCTTGCTTCATTATATCTATATATTCAGACAAAAAGAAAATTGTATCAGCCAAAATCGGAATTGAAAGGTCAGGCATTTTTAAAGATCAGTGATCGGTGCAATCAATGGAAACCTAATGCTGCTGTTGAAAACAACACAAAGTCAATTGCAAAGATTAACTCTGGACTGTCAACAAGGTGTTCAATCACCCTCCAAATGTGCTTATGTATCAAATAAGAAATGATAAAAACAACAATTAAAATCATAATAGTTGATGTGTTATATTAGTTTAGCAGCCAGAAAAACTGGCTGCTTTTCTCTTAAATAAAAGCAATTTCTTGATTTCATAATTTGACATGACCAACAATATCATCTCATATGTTAAATCCATGGCAGGAAAAACTTTGATTTAAACTACTTCAAGAAATTGACATTTCTATTAAGAAAGTCCACAAGGAAAAACTCTAAAATGCCCTTTTTAATAAAATGCAGACACTGAAAGTAAAATGTTATATCTCCCTTACTGCATTGATGCCCTGAATATATTCAGAAAGGAATCAAATATAAGTCAAAAATCTCTATCAAACTAAATACAAGTTAAAGAATGTGTAAAAGAACCTACCTGTAATGTGTCCATTGTGTTCCTTCAGTTCATGAGTCTTCAACCACTGGTTGCCACTTTTCTTGTAGATATGAACTTCGTGGTTATTTGGACTGATAGCAATTTCTGAAAACAAAACAATGGAAAATTAAATAAGAACTAAAAAACCAACAGGTTACCTTGATGAAAATATATAAACCCAACCAGTTAGACCAGATTCCATTGACTACTGAAGACTGAAACCAAGCTTGTCCTAACACCTATTGTTTACCTGCAGTTACTCATTCATGCATGAAGAGCTTTTATAATGTGGAATTTGATACACAACCTAAGACAGGTGTTGGAACAAACCAAAACTTCTTTGTTAGTATTTGCTATTTTTTTAATTCGATTATATTTTCAGCCTTACGTGTCCTGTCGCGATTCCACGCGTGGCAGGTGATGGGTTCCAACAGAAACTGATGAAGTGACATCTTGTCTGGGTGTGGTCCTTAAGTGCAACTCTGCACAGTCACAAAGCAAAAACTTAGTTAGCACCTAGCGACATGGATTTCCAAGCGAACAGTTGTCCTGAACTTTGCCTTTTGGTAACACAACTCATATAAAGCTAAAAAGCTGTTATGAAATTATTATCTGTGGTTTACTTTGATTATACTTACTAGCACTTAGCTTGTATTCATTGGCTAGACATAACTTGGAGCATTGGAACGACTGTACTTAAAAAACGCAGAGTAACGTTAGCATTCAAAATTTTCCTCATATATATATAATAAGTGTTAAAGGGTAAGAGTTAGACCAAATACATTTTAACACCAGAAGCCCTGAACCCGGTTAGCTAGCCACGGCAGGGTTCGCTGGTTCTGTCCAGCCATTGCCATTAACGTTACTATACGTTACAGTTTACTATAAGCTTAGCTCAAAATTCCCTTGTTCTATTAAACCTCGCTGGGCAGTCGAAGCTTGTTTAGGTCGAGGCTTGTTTCAGTTCGCTCTCTTGTACACATTTACTGTTAGGCCTACCTTCTATGGGTTTTCAAGCACCGGTGTTTCCTTAAAGCGAGCCGCCCGCTACAACATCACATCTCGCAAGCGCGGAGGCTAACTTACCTCGTCGGTCCGGTTCTGCCTGAGTGTGCAGTTTCGATAGCCAGTGAGCTAAGTCACATAAGCTAAGGGGTAAAGGAACTAGGTTAAATCAGGAGTGGACTTGAATTCGCGGACTCTGGGCAGTCGACACGAATTCGTCCAGGAATGTTGAGGGAATGTCAAGAAGGTACAACTGGGAGCATCCGGTAGCTAACTCAGCAGCAAAACCCCTGGATACCTGGCTGACAGCTAGGTTAGCATCGTCACGCTAATGGTTACATTCAAAGTGAACAAACCCGTTTACGACGAACGTCTTTACAACACCGAGTACAGCTAACACGAAAGAGCTCCTCTTGTGGCTCGAACGGAAACATGCAAAGCGACTTTTGAGATTACCCTACACCTGAGGGCAATTTTCCTTGTATATTTTCCCAAGATAGATGGATATATAGATAAAACCACAAGGATGTGGTTTAAAAGCAGAAAGTCAAAAGTTAGGCCGCACAATATGTTGAAAATTTACAGTCAAAGCAGCATCCGTGCATGCGGTATTGATATCACAAAGAATTCCTTTATCATTATCAACCAGCCTTATGGAATATCATATTTCCCTGTGACGATTTCTGACGGATGTTTAAAGACAACTTGTTGCAAACTTTGGGAGCTATAACTTAAAATAAAACATCTCATAAGAATCTTAATTACGCAGCCCGTGAGGGACAAAGGACTGGAAATATTAACAGATAAACTTCAGTCACTCAAGAATAAAATCAGTCAATTGCTGTGCAAGGATTATAAATGTACTTTAAGTAAACTGAGCCTAGAAAATCTCTTTGTTGCAGTAGCAAATAGAAAAGCCTGCGTGGAATGGGATTATGGGTATAAAATTTGCTTAATTATACTAAACTATTAGATGTGTTGTAATTTGTCAATAAAGAAAAGCATTAAATCACTGAGGAAATGCAATAATTTTTGATGTGCCAATGTGCCACAAAATAAATATTTTAACTTGAAGTTCATTCACTTGTATATAGCCGACTTGTAAAGTATATTTTAACAACAAGGCAATCCAAACTACTTTACATGATAAAAACATAACACATCCATCTATTTTCTAACACCCTTGTCTCTAGTGGGGTAAGGAGGGGTGCTGGAGCTCATCTCCAGCAAACATTTCAGGCAACCCTGGACAGGTTGCCAGTCTGTCGCATGGCAACACAGAGACAGACAGGACAAATAACCATGCACACACACACTCACACCTAAGGAGTATTTAGAGAATACTGGAGTACTCGGAGAGAACCCATGCATGCACAGGGAGAACATGCAAACTCCATGTACATAGACCCCGGGCTGGGAATCAAACCCAGGATCTACCAACTGCACCCCCATAACACATAAAAAATTAAATAAGATAATCAAATGTGAAAAAAAACAACATGCTTTATTAAAAGATTACTTATACTGGTAGGTTGACACGTTTTTACTGGTTTGTGAATAACAAAGAAATTTGCAAGAAACTGAACAGTTACAGTCCGATGATCATTTGTTAGGATACTGATGACAATAGATCAGTTTATTTTCCATTGCTTATGATTTTATTAGCTAATGAAAAATCCAAGGAAACAATTGTGAGCTACGAGGTCGAGCTGTGTCGCACGCCAGGCCTGACCACATGCAGCTGCTGTCAAACTCAGGTCACCACAGAAGTCACTTTCAAGTGGGGACATTAGCTTTGCTCATGTGTTTTCGTTTGTGCTTTGTGGGTAAAAAAGATTCACTCAGAGCCCTAAACTTGCTGATCTCAGAAGTTTAGATAATTTTTTTAATAATCCCATTTGTTGATCAAACTCTGTCTCTCAGGTTGATTCTTGGTTGCTGTTTGATTCCTCTTTTTGTGAACCACTTGTGTAGGAATTTTTTTTAATTTTGAGTATGTGTATATATATCTATATCTATATCTATATATATATATATATATATATATATATATATATATATATATATATATATATATATATAGGAGAGAAGGCGAACAAGCTACTGCTGCTGTGCACATAAGATACAAACGAACATACATCAGTTAGTGCAGCAGGTTCTGGTCCGCTAAGGGGAAAAGAAACCAACCCTGGCCTGATCCCCAGAACCAAACATGGAGAAGCAGCATTCAGCTTCTATGCACCACACATCTGCAACAAATTACTGCAAATCACCCGAAACACTGAGTGCCTTTAACAAAAGACTAAAAACCCACCTGTTGACAGTTCCTTTTGATTTGTAGTAAATGGAACATTGATCAATATATTTGATGTGTACTGATGATTTTGATGGTATTTGACAAAATGTCACATTTGTTTGGTGACTGTACTTTGAAACCTAGGTATAAATTCAAACTAGAAAACTCTTCAGCTCACCTGCCCAGACAGTCACCTCATCATGCTCCGCCTTTACGTGATGAGAAGTTTGATGGCATCAGTCTTCTCATCTCCTCCAATCGTCAGGCTTCGCTTCCTTCATAAAGTCTGGCATCCTCTTTACACCTGCTCCTTGGTCAAGCTTCGACCCACCTCCATCCCTTCTCCACCTTCAACTCTCAAATTCTTCTGTACCTTTGACATCCTCTCCATCACCAGTGTCCAGGTAGACGTCTCTAATCCTCAACCTCTCTGACAGCGGTTACCAGCGCCACTTCTTCTGCCAGCGACCTGAGTGCCAAAGATTATTTGTCAAATAAGGTTTCTAATGCCTACTGTCTCTGTGTGTCTTTCCAGGTTGAAATATTTTTATGATGTGAAGCTCTTTGAACTACTTTGTTGCTAAAATATGCTATATAAATAAACTTGATTTGACCTGCCTCTATAAATATGCCCTCTGAAATTCTGTTGAGAAAAAAACCCCTTCGAGTCACCCTGGGTTAATGCCTACATGTGCACTGTGTGTTGTAAATGTGCTCTCCCCGACCAGACTGGAGGATTACAACTGCAGGTTTATTTTAGATCCCTGAGCCTGACAGTAATAAGACGTTTTTCTCCTTTACCTCCTCTGAGGCCATGCTCATCCCAGGAAGCGTGCAGCGCCACGCCCTCTGTGCTGCTCAGATGTAAAATGCCAGGATGTTTTTGTTGTCAGGTAGATGAGCACTGGCTGATCCCAACACTGATGCACTAGTTGCCAACTTAGCCCTGCATGGCTGAGGATGTTTCAAGATATCCTGCTTTCTTCAGTGAGCTGGTTTCCTCCTTGGTGCCCTCGTTCTTTTTCCACCAGCAGTTTTACAGCAAATCCGAGCTTCTGTCCTACTTGCTTCTGTGTGTTGCCAAAATGCCGTTCATTCCACAAGTTTCAATCACACGCTCTGTGTCAGGGCTGACTGGAGATGCATCATCTAGAAGCAGTGGAGCCACGACAAAAGTTGCAAGAGAAGGGAAAGGGAGTTCAGTCAAGGAGAGACTGGCTTTAAATTTGAAACAACTGGGCAGAAAGAGTCCTCCAAAGAGTCATCTGACCACAGCCAGAAGAATTTCTTCAGGGGAGCTGCAGACAAACAAAAGAGATCAATTGTTGCAGTCGTCTCAAACTGATAGCCCTCTTACATCAAGCTCAGGGGAGTCTCTTTCAAAGATGGAGAAGCACAAGCTTGTGAACCAAAGCTCAAAAAAGAGTGAATCGGTGGTGAAGACCAGATCTAGGAATAATGAAGAGGTGCATTTTACTCTAACACTCGCACCTGAAGCTGTTCTGCTGCTGCAGCGGAGAAACAGTGAGAGATACCATCGTTCTGCTGCCAGAAATGCTGCAGGTGGTTTCAGTGCTTCTGGAAGCACCACCGATTCTAGAAGACGGAGGCAGCAGTCAGTACCTCAGAGGAACAGCAGAGCAGCCGGTAAGAACAATCCTGATGCTCCACTGGGAGACATAAGCTCAATTGTAAAAATCTCCCTCCTTAATGAGAAACACAAGTACGACGATGTGGAGTATGAGGTCGTGGAGGACTTGGGCATTGATGAGCAGGTGGTGCTGAAGTGCACCGAATGGCTGCGTGGGTTGGAAAACACACCGTAACGGTGGCAAAGAGCTTAAACAGGACTATGAGCAGTTTGAAAAGCTTCTAAAGAGGAATTTAAATAGAAGTCTTCAAATCTATAAATCATCTCTGTGTTGGTAAATATCTGTTAAATGGTTGTATTTTTTTTTACTTTTTGCACTTATATAACATATTTAATTTACTGGAGGCAAAATTTTATGTCTGTTAGAAATTAATATCCTGTGGCAGAGGTCAGCAACCTGTACAATCCAAGAGATATTTCTGCTTTCAAACAATAGAATAGTAAAAATATTTGTACAATCTCAGTAGACATTAAAGTATCAAATTGTAAAAATACATGACATCTAAACATACTTAGTTTAATAATAATAACATAAATAATAAAAAAAAAAACTATGTTTGACAGTAACAAGAAGGAATTAATTTACTTGAACCATTGTTGTCTCTTCCTGTAAAAGTCTCATTTCTCTAATAAAAACGTTGATCATTTCTGGATTTATTTTGATAAAGTTCTAAGGACCCTAAGAGAAGGTTGCTTACATCTGTCCTATTGGTTGCCTGGAAACTGAGCTGAAATTAAGTTATGATTTTAAAATTATAGCAGGTTCTTGGAATAAAAGTTGTGGGTTATTGAAGTATGTTATTGCGTTTAATGCAGGTTTTGGGCCTTAGCAGAAATATGGCATTAAGACTAGAAAGGACTGTTCCATGGAAACCAAATAATTTCCTGTAAATACTTGATACCTTCTGTGTTTATATGAGCCAGTTACCACTACAAGCCACAGTTCTCTGAGAAAATAATCAGGCAAAATGTATGTACAGTGTAGTTTGTGATTTATCAGGTCATCTTTTCTATTTGTTTAGTTATTTTGTTGTAAAGTAGTTTGTAAACAAAATAAAATCTATCCTTCACAATGATATGCCTTTGGTGTCATCATACAAGGCAGCTGTCAGTTTGAGTATCTTTTTTCTTTGCTGTCTATTGAAATACTCTCAATCAAATTCAACTTCAAATGCCTTTACTTGTTTTCTTCCCATGACGTTTACCAATGCCAGCTGATCAAGTTGATTCATGCACCTCTTGTGATATCAGTGACCTAAACATACACAATGGAAAAGGTTTTTTTCACTGCACTATTTAAAAACATTGTATTTTGTAAAATTCATTCTCCATGGCCCCTCTGCATTTTTCTGACAATGTAAATAATAAAAAAAAAACTAATTACAAGTTCAAAGATAAGTGTTAGGGTCAACAATGCTCTCAAAGGGATGCTGTGGTGTCCTTAGTCCTTGATGTGGCTGTCACAGGTTCGATTCCTGGCCTGGTGACCTTTGCCTCATGTCTTCCCCCTTCTCTCATTACCCACTTTTCTGTCAATTCTCTATCAAATAAGGGCCACTAGAGCCAATGAAACCTTAAAAATGCTCTCAAAAGTAGTGGAGGAGTAAAGGCAAAAGAAAATGTCTAGTTTTTGTACAGATTGGATAAAAAGTTATTATGTGTAAATCAATACAAACAACACAAAAACTTTTGCATTTAATGGCAGTATAAATATAATAACAGGTTTCAAACAGAGATTTCAGACAAGGCAAAGAGAAAAAGATAATTATTGTAATTATTTAAATTGCAACTGTTGTGCGGCTCCCTTTTCTCCTTACTCCAGAATTGGCAATAAGGAATTTCAAAATACAGACCACAATATTTCATGGAGTAGAATCTTGGAAAGGAAGGTTCCACATGATTAATGAATCTCGGAAGTCATAAAAATGCAGTGATGTTGGCTTTTCAAATGAAAGTTTCAGAATAAACATTAAAATAAATGTGTCCATATTTCATTGAATAGATTGTAGATGTATTCAGAAATAGAGCTGCACCAATTATGAAAATTGTCATCCTTTCAAAATAAAGCTTAGACAATCCTTTAACAAATAGGAAGTTTCAGTATTTCATTGTTTAGAATAGATTATTCACATTGTAGGTCACAAAGTTAATTGAGCCAGTGACGAAAAGGAGATTAAATAAATTCATACAAAGTTTTTCACATAAAAATTACCAAAGAACTTCAACCAGGTATGGAAAGATATTCTATGTACCTTAAAAAAAGGCAGCAAATATTTTTCAGTCATTTTCCAGAGAAGTTCCAGCTGAAAATAGGTTTCAATCATCCAAACAAATCCAAACAAGACAGACAAAAAAATATTCATTATGCTTTTGGGCATAGTGAATGTTCCTCAATTATTAGTTTCTAGTATTTAAATTTTTACTGAAACCCATAAACATGAAATGTTTTTTCAAGACAGCGGAAGTTATTCAATTACAGTCATATTCTGATTTTTAAGACATTTGAAAAACATTCAAACTTTCTCAAAAGGTTTTTCTGAATATATATGCAAATAATACCATTTTTAAATCTGTTCTGTGTGAATTCAAGTTTTTGTGGGATCCCAAAGCTGGAAGCAAGTTCTAAGAAACCAATATAGTTTGTTTGTACCTTAGGTCGGCCATGTGTTTCACTAAAATTTGCAAATAGCTCATCACATGGATTTCCAAACTATAATTTTAAAGAGCTTTATGCAGTTTTCATATTAAAAAGGAAAGCAGGGAAAGTGTGGATTATGCACATATTTTCTTCTTTGCTGCTAATGTTAGCTCACTCCCTGTAATCAGCTTTGTGAGGAATTAGATGCTGGCTTGCCTCTTGTCAGACACTCCCTCATTCCCCTATAAGGTGTGCTAAGAATCAGCTTATCAGCTAAAGAGTCAAATGTTACAACACGTGTGTTTGTTGTGAGTGCGTCACTCAGTGTGAAATACCACGTGAGCTGTTAAACAAATGTTTTTTTCCCTTTCCAAATCTTTAACAACTAAAGACACAAGAAATAAATATATTATAGAATAAACTGAAAACATTTTTCTCTATCTGGTAAAATACCCAATAAATATAAACGAACAGACAGGTTGGCATCACTTCCATCGGTTGATTCGCAGCAGCTGCACATATGCCAGCGTCATGCAGACAGTAATGATTCCCAGCAGAGCCACCTGGTTCTGCCAGAAGCCCCACACAGAGTAGTCAATGTCCATGCTTTTCAGAAATGCCTCTCCTGGGATTCTGCAGCACAGGGAAGAGAATATTGTTTTCACTGAGAGGATGTAACTGTGGGTTGCAATCGAATCATTGCATTCACACTCACATGGTATTGTTGCTGTAGAAAATCTGGCCTTTCATCTCATTGATGTATACAGCCTAGGAAAGAAAAAATGGTTGGGCTGAATTATTACATCACCTGTCCATCTTCCCTTAAACACCTTTGATTTGTTTAGTATCTTTATTGCATACGGTTAAAGTGTGATTTTTCACATTTTCAGACATTGTAAGAACAAGCTTCAAAGTATTTTGTTGTTATTTAGTGATATAGACCTACAGAAAGTAATGCATCATTGTAAAGTCAAAGGAAATGGATGGATTTTTAACTGCTGTATGCATCTGTCCTCTGCCCCATTCCCATTTAGGAAGCTGCCTGATTAGTAAGTTGAGTTGTTTGTACATAGTTCACTCTCAGATTCTGTTTAACTATAGACTGCCTGAAGTCTTGCAGAGTATTTATGTCAGTGGTTCGGTGGAGAAAGTAGCTGTTTCGTAATTGGAAAGTTGTGGTTTCGATTCCCGCTTTCTCCCGTCATGTCACGGTGTCTGTGGGCAAGACACTTCACTCTAAGATATCCACAGCTCTCTGTATCACTGTAGGAATGTGTGTGTTTGTGAGAGTGACTGGGTAAATGGAGCTCTACAATTGAGCTTTGAGCTGTCAACGTGAGCAGAAAAGTGGTTAGACTTGCAAAGAAGGATGCTTTTTGTTCACAACATGTGAACAAGAAAAGAGCCCCTCTACACTGCTAAGGCTAATCATTTGGCACCTTCATCCTGAACAATCTCCACTGTAAAACATGGTGGTGGCAGCTTCACATATCATATTCATTTGATTAAAAGCCTAGGTATATATCAAATTGATAATTTGGGACAAGATTGGAAATTTTTGCTTTGACTGAGTTTTTGAATGTCAGTATTTAAGCTGGTAGAGATTCATTCTAAATGCTGTACTTGCAGGAAAACGTGATTCTACTAAGTATTGACTGGGTGGGGTGCTACTATGCATATGCGGGGCACACTTTTCAGATTTTCTATTTGTAAAAACAGTTTGAAACAATTTGTTTTTCTTATGTGTCACAGCTATGCATTATTTGGTGCTAGTCTAATACATTAAATCAATAAAATACAACAAAGTCTGTAGCTGTAACAAGTGAAAAATGTTAAATAGTAGGAATACTTTTGAAAAGCACCATATCTTACATTTAGTCCATAACTGAAAATACTGATCCATTTCAACCAAGACAACCAACTCAGCATGGAGTTGAGATTGACGAGAAAACCACCAAAGACCTACAACAGAAAAAGGACAAGATAAGATCAGGAGTGCCAAAGAAGAGAAATCAATCGTACTATATTCAGAAATCAATGTTAAAATGTATCCTGAACGTTTCAGTGCATATGTCCTGGAATCTTACCATCATGAAGACAAACGGGAGGGCAATCAGGATATTAGCCATTGCGAATGTAGATACACTGGCAGAGACCAGGAAAGCGAGGCCAACTCCTGCCAAGCTGACCAGAGACATGGTCAGGGCAAAGCAGAGGAAGGCCACAAAATCTGGCTTCAATCCTGAAAACAGACGAGAGCAGGTAAACAGGCAGGTTCTGCTACAAACCAACCTGAATTTTAGAAATGACAGCAAAACGTAATCAGATCCATTTATTGTAAAGAACTATAACTAAGCATCTTATCTCATATAAAAAAAATCTTTTTACCGTGGTTCAAAATGAACAGTTAATTGCATTTTCATGTAGTCGTATTAAATGTATGGGTGACTCTGTGACAGAGTCCAGTGAAGTCATACAAAATGAAAATTGTAGTCAAGGAGGGACATGTGCTTACATCACTCTTCTTGTGTTAATGGGGGTTACATTGACAGAAAGATGCCTGCAACAAACAGGTCCATGTCTATTCTGTTCAACACAATGTGAGAAGTTTAGATGCAATGAAAAGATCTCAAGACACTCAAAATTGTCCAGCAGATCCTGGAGCATGTCCCTCTGAGGACTGTTTCAGAGTTCCCACCAGCACAGGGCTGAACGTTTTGAAAGCAGGTGAGTGAGATGATCTCCAGGAACAGAGGCTTTTAGCACACCGGCCTCTAAAAGGAAAGACAACAAAGAATCCACTTCTCTGCTAGACAGACACTTAAAGGACAAACTGAAATTCTCCAGGAACAGAAGGAAGAGTCAACAGATGACTGGTGAAATGTAAATTCTCCAATGATCTCTTCTTCTAGTCTTTTAGACACCTGGAGAATCATTTTGTTTGAAGAAAAGAAAATGAACACTGCTAAAAGTTTTGAACAAGAATGATCTACAGTAAAACACTAAGTATTTTGATCATTTTCTTATAAAACGCTTTTTTTAAATAAACATAAATGCTAAAACAATAGCACAAAACATTTACATTGGTAAAACGCTTTGCTATGTCTTTGAATCCATATAAATAAGAATTTAAATGTAGAAAAAACAACTACATTTAATGACCCTAAACATTTGCAGAAGTAGATTTTTAACACAAATTCTTACTCTGAATATTCACGATTTCAAGAAAGTGGACAGATTAATAACTGGTGTATGTACTCTGTGTGTATACTTGCTCAGAAGTGAATACGTTACCCATCATGTAGTAGGCGATGGCTGAAAACACAAAGATGGGGATGATGCGGTTGGGGATGAGATCAGCAAAGATCTTGGACAGGAAGTAGACAGAGGTTCTGTAATATCCACTGGAGTTCTCATGACTGTAGATTAATAATAATAAAAATAAATATAAAATAAAATAAAGAGTTTGATTAAAATGACCTAATCTTTTTTCCAAATCTTTTGTAAACTAAAGTGTGAGTTTGTTTGTATTTTTAGTTTGCTTTGTCAATGAATGAGAATGTTAACGATAATAAAATTGTTTGTAGATGTGGTAACTAGACAGCATATTTTATAAAACTACTGATTGAGTGAATGGAATCTTCATTCTTAGCATTATAAACAACAAAAGTCTGAAGAAGAAAATAAACAGAATAACTAAAAATAAAATGAAACCTTCATACTGAGTTGGAAAAGGAGCAGGAAGAAGCCAATGCTCATCAAATCCTGCCCCCATGTGACTCACCCAGGATACACACATTATGCATTTCAGTCTAAAATATTACAGACACACCACTGTCGCCCTGGAGAATATCACTGGGCAGCATCAACTAATTGTTTGGCAAAAAGAAGAGAAAAAAAAAGCTACAAATAATACCCCTAAGCATTACTAAGGCATAGCAGCTTTACTTTGAAGAACATGTTTTTATGCTGTGGCTTCAGTGGGAAACCAGAATGGGAAGAAAATTATACCCCGATCTCAATGTCCTGAAACAATTCACATTAAACATTTTATTGCTGCTTACATGAAGATTGCTCTTTCGTTGATAAAGAGTTCGACAGCAGAAAGATTCCCAAAGACCATGTTTATGATGAGGAAGAAGAACGCACCACTCCTGATTAACGAGAGAGATGTAAAAAAACTTCACAGTGACACATCATTTCAACATGATGGCTTATTATTTATTCAATTAAATATTTAATTTTCTAGTTCGTGTTCATAATCCTTAAACTATGCAATTTTACTTCATAAACCTGTGAGGCCTTATCTCAATTTGATTATGTCCTGTTTATTTATTTACTACCAATGCCCAAAACATGCATGAAACTCATTTCATAGTCACAATAAAATCAATAAAAACCCCCCGCCATGTTTATTTTCATACCAATGAAAATAAAATTAAAATGGATCCTTCATAGTTCAGTTTACACATTGTTTACCTGTTCTGCAAACCCTCTGGCAGCGTCAGAGGCATCTGGTAGTAAATAAGTCCCACCAGAATGGCAAAAAAGATATTGAGAGCCAGCTGGGCGTACGAGGTCTGGGGATTCCTGAGAAGGTTCAGCACGGTTCTTCCACACACCACACGCATCTGTCTCACGCACACAACAGTGTTATCTTTTTATAGCCATGACTGGGTTCAATCACTAGTTATATGATAACCTCTTATCATATAACAGGTGAATGATATGTGTCATAACTTTGTTTTCATAACATCTTAATTGGTCAGAACAGAACATCGGTCGATTATTAAACTGAAGTTGTGGGTCTTTTGAATAGAAAGAAAGATGCTGTTGTGCATCAGTGAATTTCTCAAACACAGATCTGCTGACCTGATATAGGAAGGATGTGTTGTAGTTGGCTGCCTCTTCTTTTCTGTTGTCCATATCAGTAATGCTCTGGTTCATCTGATCCAGTTCCTGCATTACATTCTGGTACAGGCCAGACTCACGATGCTTCATTGCCAACCAGTTCTTGTCCTCCTCTTTGAAATTAAAGACATGAGTGCCAAGTTAAAGACAAAGTTTACATACATCCACTAATTTACAAGGAATGTCATATTTAGAGTCAATTTATCTTTTGCAACAGAGTCTTCTTAAGAAAAACAACACCAGATGAGACGAGGCTCATGTGGCAGCCACATCGAGGACTAAGGAATCCATATGTGAGTTGTGTTTTAATCTCTGTGCCATCACTGCACCCCAACTTTTAACATTTTATAACACAAAAACACAGTGGAGCAACTGGTGGTTTAAAATACGGTAATTAGTTTGACTTGTCTATTTTCTTGTTCACAATAAGATATGCTTTGAGCATAATATGACTTTGCTGTTTGGAATAAACTACCTGCAGTCTGTGGTTGCTTTATGGATGTTGCCTCTCCATTTGTGATGTCCATGAAGAAATCAGCAGGGTTGTTAAAAGGCTCAATTTGATACCCTGTCCACAAACAAGGCAGGTTTTTTAAATTATATGATATTCTCGTGCAACTTTGTTTTTTCTTTTTGCGCAGCATGTTTGTGTTTATGTTACGTACCGATGTCTGTAAAATATTCCAGGGCATGACCTGCTGCCCCTGCGTACACAATCTCCCCTTTATGCATCAGAGTGAGGTGGTCAAACTGCTTGAAGATGGAGTAGCGTGGTTGGTGGATGGAGAAGATTACAGTTTTACCTCTTCTGGACAGTCTGAAGTGTTGCCACAAAATCAAAACAGGAGACGTATGGACATTTGCTTTGTAGCAGGTGCAAATAGCAGAAAATGGTTTCTGCACTTTATCATACTGCTACATGCTGCTTCAGAATCTCATTGGTTTTATAGCATGAGAAGATGTGTTGTCAATGGGTTGATGTGTTATAACTGAGTCATACTTGTGCAGCAGACCGATGATGCAGTTTGCAGTGTTGGAATCCAGCCCTGTTGTTGGTTCATCCAGAAACAACAGAGAGGGAGAAGTTATGAGCTCCATTCCGATGCTGCACCTTTTCCTCTCCCCTCCTGACACGCCTCGCAGAAACTCAGTTCCTATCTGTGCTCATACACACAAATGCACACACTCAAAAATTGTCAGTAGATAAGGAACAACATAAAATATTTTCATGATCTTTATTTTTTTTATTTTTTGTCAAACTTTAACTTATTTGGATTTTATGTGTCAGACTTCCATAACTAAGAATCAGTTAGTTTACAAAGCTACAAATGGTGAAGTACCACATAAACTCTGGAGCATTAGAATGGTCATATTAGCAACATATGAGTTTTTCAGCCAGTGCAAAAAAAAAAGGTCAAGGGGAGACAAAATTAACACACAAATGGATTCAACTTCTCTACAGAAAATCTTAAAAATTCTCAAACTGAATAAAATGGTTTGCTCATTAGCAGGACTTTTTTCCAGAGTTTGACCATTTGCTGAAAAGATCATTTGGCCATTTAATTTGCATTGATATTTTTTCAACAAAAGCGTTTTAACATTTTCAGATAAGATCCATAGCACCCATAGAGATGCTTCGCAAAGCAATACAAATTGTGTTGTTTTTACCTAACAATTTTAGCATGATTCCATTGTATTGAAAACTGAATAAAGGTCACTGACACGCACAACTGATTAAAGTACTGTTACTAGATAGCTAAACAACTTTTGCAAGAGCTGTATTCTGGTTTCATGGCCTCATTAAAAATCACAAATCATAGACAAATCATGTTAAATGTCAAACAACACCTAGGTTAGAAAGTGCCTAAGAACATTGTTTATTCACTCATAAAGATATGTGACTTCTGGCAGTTTATTACAGCATTCTGCATAAATCTGCATAAATCATTTCATTGCTATTAAAGCCTTCAGGGAGATGTTGAAGTATTATTTCAAATGTTATTTTAAAGAAAGCTATATGTTACAAAATTTGCTTGTGCATAGAGCTCAGTACCTTAGTTTCAGCACAGTCCATAAGGCCCAGGTCTTGCAGGATGGAGTTCACTCTTTCCTGTTTATCAGCAGAGGAGTAATGCTTTGGGTTGAGACGCAGGTTGGCACTGAAGAGGAGGTTCTCCCTCACACTTAGAGTGCCCATCAGGATGTCATCCTAAAACAAAATCAAAAAGGTAACATAGGAAAACAAGCATTATTAGGTATGGAACTTTGCATGTGTCTTTTCCTACCTGTACCACATAAGCAGAGCTGAGCCTGAGTTCAGAAGTGACAGCTTTGCCGTTCACTTGGACTGCTCCTTGGCGCAGTCCAGCTGGATCTTTTCTACCTGCTATCACATCTAGAAGTCTGTGCATAGAACATAAAACTTATTTTTAGAATTTATGCTCAACTGAATTTGTAACAATGTACTTGAATGAAAACTTCTTACGATGTTTTACCACTTCCTGTGGCTCCCATGATAGCATTCATCCCTGGTCTCATGATGCCACTACAAAAACATATGCAAGTTTTATGTTTTTAAGGTGCACTTTATTAATATTATTACAATTTCACAGACAACAATATTACCCAGTTTTATATAATACATATGAATGTAACCAAACCATTTTACACCTTCCTTGAAAATATTTAACACATCAAGTGAACAGAAATAGAATATAATATATTTTTAACTCATTTAAAAAAAATAAAAGGCGACATGATAATGTTTAAATATTAATTAATTAATTAATTAATAATTTTGTGATTATCTTCTTGTATTTCTTAAAAAATACATTTCAGGCCAATAAATCAATAAAAATGAGCAACATAGACATTTTGTTATTTATTTTATAGATAGGAATAAAAAGAGCACTATAATCAACAATGTTATATAACACTGTATTATAATAATATAATATAATATAATATAATATAATATAATATAATATAATATAATATAATATAATATAATATAATATAATATAATATAATATAATATAATATAATATAATATAATATAATATAATATAATATAATATAATATAATATAATATAATATAATATAATATAAAATGTTTTTCCTCTGCCTCTCGCCCGGTGACCACTGGAGATATAGACACCACTACCCGCCTGACCCAATGGGTTAAGGGTGTAAGAAAATGGAAGGATGGATAGTATAATTTTCATATATTTACCTACTTGCTCCGTATCTGTTTTAGATGTGGGTGGAATAGAAAGCTGACTGACAGCAATGAATGTTGCTGGATTTAACCTGGACCTCATTTTTATGCAGATGGCCTAAGGATGATATTTGTTGTGATTTAAACTAGATTAAATAAATAAGATATGCAGTAAAACCAGCAAGCAAGCAAGAATAAATAGAAAAAAATAGATATAGAAATGTAAAAACAAGGATAAATTCAAATACATGAGTGACGATGCTACTAGCTTGTAAATTAACATTCTCAAATGTGAAAGATCTGGTCTTACCTTACATCTTTGAGAATATGTTTTTCAGGACCTGTCTTTCGGCAGAACTTCTTCTCTTGAACACTGTAATGCAGCCTGGTGAAAGTAACAGTCGGCCCAGGTTCCTGGAAGCAAGCTTCAATATCAGAAACTGCCTGCTCGCCCTTGGTCATCTTCACACTGCAAAGTTATCAGACAAATATGAAGGAAAAGTGCAAAATGTAGACTTAGGTTTGAAAAAGCAGCTGAAGACCAGCCTGATACAGATACTCATGCAGGATGACAAAAAGACTGTTGAGGCAGCTTGTTAAAATGTGTTACTGAGGGAGACTTTTGGACTTCCCCTTTCTTCAACCTATAGATCTGAGGCCAAACAGGGACTTGGCATCGAACTTTTCCCTCCACCTCTCAATAGTAATTACATCTAGAAGGCAATAAAGGCTGTCAGTAAAACAGTTAATGATTACAATTCTCAGTGACTGTACCTCGCTGTTTAGAAAACTAGAAACTAGAAAAGCCTTTCTAACACATTAAGATATTTCATTGATGATAGAAACTAGTGGAAAATCATAATTGAAGCTGCTCGCAAAAACACAAAGTGCCATTATGAAGAAAATATAATAAAAAAAAATATATTAAAAATTGCATAGCAAAAATCACACAAGAACAAAGAAACAAAACTGGAGTTGGTTGAACAAAAGACCTGCATATTTGGACAGAATATAACAGATAACAATCTGTGGCCATTACTGGTTAAAAATGTCTTGTATTATAATGTATTGCAATGTATTGTAAAGGTATGTGCAATCTTTTAAAGTTTTTTTATATGTACATTTGATTTGTGATGAATTAATGTGATAGAAAATAAATTTGTGTGATAGAAAAATCTAATGTACATGTGAAGTGATAAAGATAATCATAACTTTCAAAATGTTTTTAAAACTGAAAAAGCCTGACATGCTTTTGTATTCAGCCCCATTTATGCCTTAATTAATTACAATTTTAAACAATTGTTGGTGATTTTTCAAAAATATTTTCATAATGGATATTTAACAAGTCATATAAGAGATTACTTATTCATTTATCTTCATCCAGCCATCCATTTTCTAATGTCCCTAGTGGGATCAGGAGGGGTGCTGGTGCCTAAAGTTCCGGGCGAGAGGTACACCCTGGACAGGTTGCCAGCCACAGGTCAACACAGAGACAGACAGCACAAACAACCATGCACACACACACACTCACACCTAGGGAGAATTTAGAGAGACCAATTAACCTGACAGTCATGTTTTTGGACTGTGGTAGGAAGCCAGAGTACCTGGAGAGAAGCCATGCATGCAGGGAGTACTCAATGCAGAAAGTTCCCAGGCCGGGAATTGAACCCAGGACCTTCTTGCTGCAAGCCAACAGTACTACCAACTGCACTACTGTGCAGCCCTCATTTATCTCCAATTATTATTAATTTTCTATACATTGATGTTAACTATTTCTTTTATTTATGAAATATTATCTCTTCAATTAGTAAAGTGAGTACTTGAATTAACTCTCATGAAACAGTAGGTTGGCAAAAATTTTTTGAGGTAAAATATTTAAACAGATGTTATTTTAGAATATTGATGTAAAACTTTGAATAATGTTTTCCATATTAACTGGATATTTATGGATTATTGCTCTAATAATAAAAGCATGAATTTACTTGGATTTGATTTTAACTTGAAGTAGCTAATTTAAGAACTTATTTTCGGTTTTACTAAAATTATGTTATATCAGTAGTTATCTGATAAATCGTTCATTACTGGACTTTGGCATTTGAACCCCTATAGAAATCGGTCTAAAACCTTGTGTCCTGAATTTTAGTGGTTAGAGTGCCCTCTACCGTACAAAATGCTGATTGGCAGGTTATATGGCTTCTCTTGAGTAAGATCAACTTTGTTTTTCTCTGACCTTTTCGCGTTTTTGTCAGTATCCAATCAGAATTCGTCTTAGGCATAAAAGACCCGCCCGTACCACCCAATTCAGCCAATCGACTTCAGTACAGTGAGAAATGGGAGGAGCTATTTTCAGAAATTCTAAGGTGTTGTCATCCGCTTTCTTGGGTTTGGTGTTCAACGTTGGGTAGATAATATTGACAATGCGGCTCTAACAGCATTACTATTCATTGGTTTCTGTAGGTGGTGGAGGGGTGTATTATCTATTTCTCTGATACAACGTCAAAGAGAGATAGCTAAGTCATCCATAAGTCCGAGAAAACTCCACTTTGAACAGAAAGCTAACCTGTTAGCTATGGAGGAGAGGAAGGAAGAGGGAGAAGCTGAAATCCAAGAACACGGCCCCGAGCACTGGTTCTCAAAATGGGAACGACAGTGCTTGGCAGAAGCTGAACAGGACAATCCTAATGAAGAGGAAAGGGAGCAAAGTCAACAGAAACTGTGGCACCTCTTTCAGAACTCTGCTACCGCCGTCGCACAGCTTTACAAAGGTGGGCTTCACACTTACCGAAGTTCTGCTTTGGAGCTAATGCTAATCAAAGCTAATCCTAACGGTGTCTTTTGGCTGATAAGACACAAAGGGTGCTCTTAATACTAATCGCGGAATCAAATTAATTTTAACATAATATTCTTTCATGTTTTGTTTTGTGGCAATGTATTAGGTTGTTTGCCTAAATGAAGTTTAACCGTCAATATTCTGTGGTAATGTTCTCAATATCGTGACCCTGAGGATGACTGAACAGCTGCTAACGCTAGCCGCTAACAGCCGGTCACCGTGTCAGACCGTCAGACAGCCTCGATAAAATGTGTATCACAGTGACCTCGGCTGGCAGAGCTCCTAAGCGTAACGATTCTAATCCAATTATGTTTTATGTAAAAACAACGTTTAACTTAGAATTTCTAAGGCGTTCGGTCTCTCAGTTCGGACAAATGTTTTAGTCTTCGCGTCAAGTTATCTAGATTGTCAAAATGGCGATACTAAGGGAGAGGGTTGAAAACAACAGCTGTGTTGACGATCAAATGCTAAGAAAATTGTTGCAGGTTAGGTGGTGGATATTTGTCAGTTGTGACAGAGAGAGGGATTATTCTAAGGGACCAAAATGCAAATCTCCAAACAGTGCAATCAGGTTGTCTAATGACCCCCCTTGTTATTCATTGCTACCACAAAATGGCGAAGGGATTAACATAAATGTTTCCGTATTTAAGTTTATGTACATGTGAAAGTTGTGTTTCTGTCTGAATTAACTGTCGGGTTTCCCGCACAAGTGACAAATAAAGGAATAATTGAAGTAGGTATTTTAGTATAATTTTCAGAGTAGGATGATTTGAAAGAGTATTAAAAATGCTCATATCAAGATTGTGGTTTTAGATAAAAAATAGACATCAACATAATTTAAAACCAAAGTTTCTGCAGTAATTTATGTCCCTGAATTATACAGATTAAAAGCTAAGGCCAAAGACAGAATATTCACCACAAAAGTGAAGTTATATATTTTTATGAAACTTAGTTTAATTCTGTGAATGACTCTTAAAAGGGAAATGGACAGATGTAAAAACAATTTCTTAGCCAGATGTGATTAGAATTTCTCACTTAAAATGTGGAAAAGCTGATTACTGTCACCCGTAACAGCCAAGCTAAAAAATTATAATACATAAATATAAAAAGAAATTTGACTATGCATTTACGTTGCAATATTTCGAACAAATATTTTCTATTTGGTTGAAAATAAGTTTTCTATAAGAATTTTGACTACAACCCCACTCTTTCATCACCTATTTGACCACAGTGTATAAATGTGTTTGTGTTGTGATTAGAAAAGTGTGTTCTCTCATATCAAATTAATAACATTTGTCTAGAAGAGCATGAAAATATTACATAGTAGACTTAAAAAAACCCAAAAAAAACAAGTCTGCCCACTTTCTGATAAATGGAACATGGTTTTAATTACCCAAAATCTTATGAAAATCTCAGTTGTGTCCCAAACTAGACTGAAATCGAGACAAAACAAAATTCTGTTTATTAATAATTGTCAAAACTTTATCCCACAAAAAAAAATTGAAAAGCCCTTAATTCCAAATCTAAAACGCAGTGACCTGAACATCCAGTTGATTTGACAAGCTTATGTACCTGTTTACATTTATTCATTTTTATCTCTTCCAAAACTGGCTTGATCCTTTGATTATTTTGTATTGAACAAATCTTCTGGCTGAAGAGCTCAACACAACATCTAATTGCTCTTTTCTGTAACATTGTTTTAAGGTTCCCATTTGACTCCTGCATTCTTATATTATGTCTTGATTTTTATGGTAGAAAATGTTCCACACGTAGAATTTGAGTTTAAAAATCAGATGAAACTTTTTAAAGTGTGTAAATATTTAGTTTATCCATCTCATAGAATAGTTAGAATAGTTTTATTTGCATATCACATTTCACCAGCAGGGCAATTCAGTGTGTGCCAGGTAAAAACAATATGGAGGTGCAGTGGTGCTTAGCGGTGGCTCTTAATTTTGCTTCGTTGTTGACATGCTCCTTGTCAAGTGGTGAAGTCATTTGAAGCTTGTTATCTTTTGTTGTGACTACACATGGTGGAAGAACTTTTCAGTATAAGTTTACGGACTTTTATTGAGGGTGAGGGGCTTCTGGAGGCAGATGCGTTTACACCTGAAAACATGGGCCAGATAAGTTTGAAATTAATTATGTAACATCAGTCCTGTGCAAGAATGACAGCAGAATTCTGGCAAGTTGTACGGAATATATTTAGAAAGTAGAGATTTATTTGATGTCATATAAAAGTACTCAGAAATAATTTTTAATATTTTAATGGTAAAATCATACCTCTCTTGGACATCATCTGTTAAAGGGGCAGTATTATGTCAAATTGACTTTTTTGGGCTTTATGTTATATTGTTATTCGCTCATCAAAGACATACCTTGAGTGTTGCCTTGATTTTTATTTTTTATGCATGTTTCATAAATCATTTAATCTATATGGCAACTATTCAGTTGTGCAAAACACTTGGGTGGACCTAGCCCCGCCTTTAAGACGCAGCCCTCCCTCGCAAATCCCTCACTGAGCTCCATCAGACAGCAGCAATTAGCAAAAAGATAACTGGTAGCAATAACTGGTAAAAAGTGTTAAAGGATCCATGTCGTGATGACCACCCGAAGGAAGAGTTTCAGAAAGGGCAGGAGTTTTTAAAGAGACAGAGGACCAATTTCACTGCATTCTTGAAGAGTAATTTTTTGTTGATGTTTCAGGAACATGTATCAGAAAATGGGTCTTTGTTTTTTGAATGTTGATCTTCAGAACCCTTGATTATTTTTGAAAGAATTACAAGCAATAAGTCAGTGACTTGAATTGAAACTCAAGCCAATCATGCTTCTATATTTTCAATTTGTTTCTCAGGGCCGTTGGATTTATACTTTCCCTAGATGATAATTGTAATAAATGGATTTGAGGGAAGGTGAAAAGAAAAATCAGCATAAGATACTTGGTGACTCTTTTGAAATGCTCTTCACAGATCGTGTGTGCCAGCAGCAAGGTCTGTCCCTCTGGGTGCCCTTCCAGAATGCAGCCACAGCTGTCACTAACCTGTACAAAGGCAAGTAACAAATGTCTTCTTTTTTAAATTGCCTATCGTGTGTATCATGTCCAGATTTAATAAAAGCAGTAACTGTTTAATTCCATTAGAGAGTGTGGAGGCCCACCAGCGGAGCTACGACCTGGGTGTTCATTTAGGCCACCAGCGCAGGAATAAGGAGGTGATTGCATGGGTTAAAAAGCGACGAAGAACTATTAGACGGGAAGATCTCATCAGCTTCCTCTGTGGTAAAGTTCCACCTCCGCGGACAGCCCGCGCACCGCCAATAGTTGCTATGGTGTCTGCAAGTCGGCCATCACCGCCAGAGACAGACAGCTCTGTGGAAGCAGATCTGCAGCCTTTCAGAGAGGCTATAGCCCTGCATGGTGAGCGAAAATGTCACGCTCAGTGGGAAACTGTTGCTGTATGAAGTCATGTAGAGTTCTGTCTGACATTGTTGTATATATTTATTTTTCCAGGTCTGAGTGGTGCTATGGCCAGCATTTCTGTGCGCTCCGGTCCTCCAGGTTCCCCGACACACCCTGCCCAGTCTCTCAGTCGACGTAGGAATGGTCTCCACGACATGGACCTGAACACCTTCATAGCTGAGGAGATGGCGCTTCATTTAGATTCTGCTGCCACTCGTAAACGAGGCTCTGCACCCCACAGTGACGTCATCACAGACTCACCCACTCATAAACGGAACAGAATGCTGTGAACTGATCGTCCAATCCTCAGCTGTCCTCTCCTTGGTGGCCGGTCGGACAGACGATGAGGACTGATGCCTTGGCTGACCATCAAACTCTTCCTCTTTAGTTGCAATGTTACGAATAAAGAAAAGCTTGGATATTATCAGTCTGCATATTTATCTCCTTCCTTATTTTCCCACCCCATTTTCTTTTTTGTAAGAAATGTCACTCATTCTCTCCATTGTAAAGTTCATTTTATGATTTGTTTTGCCCTCAGTATTCTGATACAAGCACTCATTGCTCCTTATATCCTTAAAGTGCAGAATGTTGCATTTAAATATTTCTCATGCTTATTTTTTCTCCAAATCAGATGAACCCAATTTATGCCTTCTGTTTTCAGCTTGCATCCAACCTCTTCCTCATTCATAATCTTTTCTGCAGTGCAGGTCAGCATCGGGGTCTTCAGGAGTCTGAACTGCTGCTGCTGTTTGGCTTGACTTGAAAACGACACATAGATTTTACTCTGCTGCTGTTTTGTGTTAGCCTATTTGACAGCAGAACTGCCACTCTTACTGTATCGTACATGTCTCTGCCTTTAAGAAAGCTGCTAGAGTATCTGGTTGTGGTGCAACAGTGAGCGCGTGTGCGCACTTGTTTCCTCTGTTATTGGCAACACCCTACTGTTTACCCTTCATTTACTTACTGAAACAAGGGTTTATTGCAGCACATCGGTTGAATTCACACAAACCAGTGGGCTGATGGGATTGATGTGTTCTTAACAAAACATTCTTTGACAAAATCCCCTCATTCTCTGTTATTAGCAGTTCTACACATTAACTGCAATACCATCCATAAACAGAAATGGCCATTCAGAGTTTTTAATTCCATATGGATGCATCTTGGTTCTTGTTGCATTACAAGCAGTAACAGTGGTCAAGACTTGCATTTGACCTGCTAAATGTTTACACTTAACCCATAGATAGATCATAGTATTGTCATTATTTTTTGTTCCTTAATTTTCATGATGTGCAACACTTTCACACTCGTGATTTCAGCTTTAAACCTAGAAGGGGCCGGTGGCTGTGAGATTATATTTTGTTTAGCCAGCTCATGGAATAATGGCTGTGTTAGTTTGGCAAAAACGCTTGTTTTTTGCTGATTTCACACGCTGTTTTGTGATACAATCTTGTGTAAGCATGTAAATATGTAGGTGCAGCTATGTGGTACATATTGTAAAAAGAAGTGCTAATCCATTGGGAAGTCCTTGTACAATGATTCTAAAATAAAAGAGAATACAAATGTTTTTGTTTGTCTATTATTATAATTATTATTTCTCATCCGTTCAAAATAGACTTTGAAATTAATTTCTTAATCTTTTTTCTTAGAAAAGGCAGAAGGAGAAACTGGCTACAAAAGTGATTGCAGCTTTTAATCAATTACAGACATTTTTAAACTAATACCTTCTTTATAAACGTGGCTACTTTATTTCCCAGTTACTCTAAACAAGAACGTTTAAATAAATTTGATTACTACAGCGTTGTACAAAAAAAGTTGTAAACTGTAGTTCAGCTTTTAAACACATGATGGCGACACATACTTTATTTTAGGAAGGCAAGTATATCTGTAAAACCACTTACATATATGGTAACTGGTGTTTACTGCTGTATATTAGTCCCAGATCCCATATGTTTTTAAAAATGTTGCTTCGGAGAGGGAAATCCTAATGAAGTTAAAGTTTCAGTTTTTTAAATCTTTTTTTTTATTTATTTTTTTAATCAATTTAATTTTTATCTCATGTTCCTTTCCATTATGCTTTGTATTTTTTCAGTTGTTTAAGAGTTTCTTATGACTCATTTTGGGCATAAAAGGACACTCAAATAATAGAACTTTATTCTACCTTTTCACAGCTGACAAATTTAAACAAAGCAAAAATTCAATTTTTTCTTTAGACATATTCTTAGTGGCAATGTGTATTGAAAATAACTGTTTCTTTAGTTGAATCCACAATTATTTTGGCACATACAGTGTTGTTGCACCAATGTAATGATTTCCAGAAAGCCAGCAAAAAAACATCCATCCATCCATCCATCCATTTTCTTTACACCCTTCTTCCCTAAACGGGGTCGGGAGGGTTGCTGGTGTCTATCTCCAGCTGCGTCCCGGGCGAGAGGCGGGGTTCACCCTGGACAGGTCGCCAGTCTGTCGCAGGGCAACACAAAGACATACAAGACAAACAACACACTCACACCTAGGGAGAATTTAGAGAGCCCAATTAACCTGACAGTCATGTTTTTGGACTGTGGGAGGAAGCCGGAGAACCCGGAGAGAACCCACCATGCACAGGGAGAACATGCAAACTCCATGCAGAAAGATCCCCGGCCGGGAATCGAACCCAGGAACTTCTTGCTGCAAGGCAACAGCTCTACCAACTGCGCCACTGTGCAGCCAGCAAAAAAACATGAATAAATGAAATGCTTTATTTTCTGCTATTATACTTTTTCCTGAAGAATATCATTTTCAGATATACTTTTCAGATATAGTTTTCTAATGTCCATTTCAATTACAGTCTTTCCAGTATTGCCAAACCCTCTCCCGACAAAAAACAGCAAAAAAAAGGCATTTTTATGCCTGTCAAATAAAATATAATCTACATGTTTAAATAGGAAAAACTAATATTAACCACAACTTAAAAGAGAAAAATAAAATGGGTTATTTAGGTTGTATATTTTGCCAAGACATCACTTTATTTGTTTTATGCTCCTTTTTTATGGGTCAATACAATTCCCATTATTATACAGTTTTACACAAAAAGAAGTTGAATTAAAAATAACCAAAAGTTACTTAAGGCTAAATTCTTCATCTAAAAATTTTGTTCAAAGTACACAAAAAACTAAATAAAGATTGCTGTATATACATGCTGTATACCCGATAAAAAAGGTACCTGGCCGCATTCATCAAAGATTAGAAAAAATCTTTTTCATGAGATATTTATTTGCTACTTATTTTATTTCTTTTGTCTTTTCTAAATGTGTTGGGATTTTAATTTCTCAGTTTGGAATTAGCTCAATAATTTGTATTTTCATTCTCTTTCCTGCCAATTGCACATGCTGGGATTATTTATACACCTGTTGGCAAATCTTCAAGAATAGAAAAAATATGCAAGTGTGAAATACTATGAGATATTAATTTGAACTTAAAAAAAAAACGTTTTTAAATGCTGTGGGGGAAAAAAAACTATTACCAAGCACTGTCAGGTGAAATCACTCAATCAGGTTTATTCATATATTGTGCACAATATAGAGAGCTTGTGGGATAATCAATAATGAAGACGTTCTGGGTGAAGTGCTCTGCTAGTCTGTCCCTCCAAAACATGCGAGAGACAGACTGGTTCCCTTGCAGCTGCAGCAAAACAACTCCCAACCTTGTGTGTGTAGCCCAAATAGGTTCTTTTGGTGAGAGTTCACAAGGATTTAATATAATATGATCAGCAGATGTTAACATATAGCAATTTTCCACCACAATGCTCTAATAGCAATATTCCCAGATGCCGTTTGATGTTACCCCGTTCAGTGACTTGCACCTGACATAGTGATAACACGGCTGATGAGTAAACAGAGGTAGTATATGCTAACATCACCTAGAAAGAGTCACCAGTGAACACAGAAAAAAAATGTAATTGAGCCATTACTCCTGCTGAGGTATCCCCAGCCATTCCCAGACTAGGACCTGTGGTTTGAGAAACCATTGAGTAATGTTCCTCTTGGACTTACATCAGTGGAGAAGTAGATAATTTCTTTACTGTTGTTATTTTTATTGTGGGCTTTTGTTCTTTGTTTACAATGAGTGTTGGTGTATTGCGTGGCACAGTTGTTAGAGGCCAGACGACATACGGAGGGCAAAGACCTTGACTTGAGGTCTGAGTCCCTCCTCGGTTCATCTGCCTCATGTCTTTACCCCCTTCTTTCTACTGACCTTCAGTCAGATTACTGTAAATTTTACAGTGTAAAATAAAGGCCATTAGTGCCAAAAAAAGTTGTTTAAAAAAGATAGGTATGCATATTTACTTCAGTCTTATTGCACACTCAATATGAAACTCTAAAACCGTAACACTATTTGAATTATTTTGTGGATTTGTGTGAGCACCCTCGAGCCAGAAAAGTGGCTTGTATTCTTGACTCCTTTCTTGGTATGGTATTCTCCAAAGGCCAGGCCTCATAAAGGATTCAAATAAATACCAGTACAGGTGAACCTTCTCTGCAAGAACAACTTCCAAGTTGCCCAGTTTGAGTGAAAGGTGACACACAGTTCCACGATAAGGTAAAACTTTAGAGGTGTATAAAAAGACAGGAGTCTAACATGCGGGGGCGTGGAAGGTGCCCCCAGTTCAATGCTTCAACTATAGCTCCGTTGTTGCTGTCGTGGTTAGTGGAAAAAAAACCTTTTTTAAAAAAATAAACAAACAAGCCATATGACACTATAATTTTTTTGGCCAAAAGAGAAAAATAAATGTTTTCCCATTTCATTGTCAGCCTTTGCAGACTTTTGATCAGATCTCTGATCTGATAGCTCGTCCATTGCACACACTTTAAAAGCCCCACTCTTCGAACCTAACTGTGGTTTGACACTAAATCACAACGAGCTACCAGCAGGAACTTCAGTCAAGAAGCAAGTACAACACACTCAAAATGTCAGAGTAGAGAACATTCAGATCAACAGCCACATTTGACTCTACAAATTTTGGGTTCACCAAAGTAAAATACCCAGTTTGATCTGCCCGTCCATCACCATATAGTCGAATTGAGAGCAGCAAAATCATACAAAAGTATCTGCTCTGTCTTTTGGCTTCTAACACAGAACAGTTTTCTCTTTTGGTTTCAGACTCGAAAGGCTCCTGTTTGACGGAACGATTGAAGAGAAATAGAGTTGACCACAAGCTGCTTCACACTTCAAAAGAAGAGCTGCGTTTTTAAGCGCATGCATGTGTGTGAGGGAGGGAGAATGTGGGATAGAGTGAAAGAAAGAAGGAGACATGATGAGAAGCAACAAGTGTCTGAATGTTCCAGAAAACCCCTCGAAGATGGCCATCTGGACTGCATTCACACACACTCACAAACACAGAGACATATAGGTGTCTCCACAGACGCCGTCTGGTCTGAGGGACAGAGCTGATGGTGCAGCTTGTGAACCATTGCATGCAACATATCTATATTTCTGTTCTTATTAGGACCTTGTAATGCTTTCATTCATTCAAATATGCTATTTTGTGTCTAACCCTGAAAATGATCAATACATGTAGTGATGGGAATTACTTTCCCCTTGAAAAGTTATTCTGTTTCTATTATTTTAAGTTTAGATCAAACAAATTTTAATAGACAAGACCACCTGGAAATACAAAAAGCAGTTTACAAATGATGTTGAACTTAATAGTTTGTGCCGCCGATGGCAGCAACAACTGGCGTAAAACCGACACTAATTGTTTCACATTTTTGTGTAGCACTTTTTGATCCACTCTTCTTTGCAGAATTGGTTTAATTCAAAACCAGTTGTAGGTTTTCAAACATTAACTGGTTGTTTAATATCTTGGTGCAGCATCTTGATTGAATTTAAGACCAGACTTTGACTTGACCACTGGGAAAATTCAGTTGTGCATTTGTTTTATTCTTCAGCCCAAGTTTCTGAAATTTTATGAAGTAGCTTTCAGGATTTTCTGCTACAGAGCAGAGAATCCTGAAAGATAATGAATAGCTACTTTCAACTGATTTTAGCTTGTTCAGATTCTGAAGTTGTAAAACAACCCCAGGCCATCACACTACCACTACCATGCTCAACTGTAGGTGTGATACAGTGTCAGTTTTACCTGAATTAAAACAGTTTTTATGAACTTTATGAAGTTCAGCTTTTATCCCACTAGTCCACAGCACAGCTCTTAACTGAGACAGTGATATAATGCATGGTGCTTGAAGGGCTCTGCATGTTCAAGCCAAACGGCTGAAATCAATTCTCAGTGTCCCAGTTGCATGACAAAAATTGCATAATTTTCTTTTCACCCTAATGTCATCTGCCTCTTCTTGTCACAACCCCCCCCTGCTGAACTTTTCGACCCACTTTGCTTACAGATCTTTTGTGTGATTGGTCAGAATTATGTGGAAATATTTGTCAATACAGTAAACATCTCCTCAACTTCCAGAAGCCAGTTTTTCAGCCAGAGAGCAGAATATACAATTGTCCGAGGCTATGAGGAATTATTTAGTGTTGGACCACAACACTAAACTCTACTTGGTACTCTTCTTAATATTCCACCAACATTTTCAGTTTTTTAATAACATGGAAAATAAAATTCAATGTTGCAGCTCCTCATTTTATTTACCCTTCCTCTGAACTTGTGAACTTGTAATAGTCGGTCCAATTAACCTGATAATCATGTATTTTGGATTGTGGGAGGAACCCGGAGAGAACCCACCATGCACAGGGAGAACATGCAAACTCCATGCAGAAAGACCCTGGGCCGGGAATCGAACCCAGGACCTTCGTGCTGCAAGGCAACAGCTCTACCAACTGCACCACTGTGCATCCCACTTAGTTGGACCATGCTGGGCCATTTAGAACTGCTCCATGGGTTGTTGATTGACTCTTGCGGTAATTTTAGTATGCCAGCCATTACTACAATGATTCACCACTGTTCCATGTTTTCTTTTTTCCTACACTTGTCAAAAACTCCATTTTGTATTATTTCTAGTTTGCTTGGTTAGATATTAAATTTGTTTGACATTTAGGTGCAGCAAAAAAAAGAAGAAAACATCAGAAATTATAAGGCATAAAACTTTTTGCCATAGTTTGCCGCCCACATACAGTGGGGTAAATCATAGTTTTTGGGGTCAAAGCTATGTTTTACCGCTCCAGGACATTCTCCTTAATCCCTTAGTCTTAATTATACCAGGAGAGGTCCTAATGCATAACGATACATAAACAAGTAAATACACCACACACACGCATAATATGTCATTATTGACATTGACTTCCATTCATTATTCAGTGATTTCTAGACCCTAATGCTGACCCTAACAAAAACCTAACCTTTACCAGTACATGGTTAACCCTAAACCTAAACTAAACTTAATTCACACCTTAGTTCTAAGTCTAAAACAGCTCTTCTTCTTCTGGGATCTTTTTAGCCCCATAAGAAAAAATGGGTCCTCACCCACAGTGAAGAGTAATGGACCTTTCAAGGTGAGAGCCCCCCCCACACACATATACACAAATGTGTATTCCATCATTAAAATTGTGAGTCTGTATGAGTTTGACTGTCAGGGAGTCTTCAGTGGCAGACAGCTGCCTTTCAGTGATGCACTACTTAACTCCGATGTGCATGTGTGTCCACAAAAACGGCATAAACACAATGGGCAATGGTAATTGCTGCAGCAGCCTGTGCTAATTGATTGAGGACAGCATGCTTATGTACTAACATGCAGATTAACACATTAGCACATTAGCACATGCACGTACACAGAGGCCAATCAGGCCTCCTCATGGTGTGTCCCTGGAGAGAGAATTAGACAGGGACAGAGCAGTCAGAGATCAGGGAAGGAGATGGAGGATGAAGAGGTGCTGGAATAAAGAGGAAGAAAGGTGAAATGCTCTCTGGAGAATGGTGCTGGTTGGGGCTCTGATTTTGGTGCACACATGCTATGGTAGGTGAGCGGTGTGTAGTGTGCATAAAAACAAGGTCTGAGGGATAGTCTCTTATTTTTCTGATGTGTTTTCTTGAATTCTGCATCCTCCTTGGAAAGAGCTCCTCATCTCCTTTCTCTCAAACACACACAAACACACACAGCAGATTCTCAGAGCTCTCTGTGCACCATCGTGTATCCATCTTTCACAAAAAAAAATAAAAAATACTCACAAGCTGATCACCATAGCAACACGTTATGTTTCTTCCAGCACTATTTATCCCACCCAGAGGGGAGGGGTTGTGTGAGTAGTGTAGCTGGAGACGGGAAGCAGAGGTGGTGTGTGATGAAGGGGGTTGTGATGCAATTCCTCCCCCTCCCCTAAAAAAAGATTCAAATGGTCATAACATGAGAGGTGGCCTGCAGCTCACGTTTTTAACCACAAGGCGGCAGCAGTGCTTAGTGTAAATCAATCACAAGCAGCACAAATATGACGAGCTGTACCCCTCTGCAACTAAACACCCCACCAGCTAATTCACCTTCTCATTATAAGGTGTGCAAGCGAAAGAGTTTAGCAAAGTTTGCTAGCATCAATTTTTGTGGCAAGTGTGTGACAACCCCTGGACTGGATGTGAAAGGTTCAAAAGAGGCGTCTTCCAAAGCAATGTCAACCAGTGGGATGCTGGGTACACTTTAAAGGATGTAGGGAAAACTGATTGAAAAGGGCAAAAAAATAAAATTAATGGTAGAACAGAAAAGAGCAGGAATAATTACAAGAGTCCCTCCCCTCCCCCAAGCATAAGGATTAGATACTGTGCTGCTGGCTGCACATGAGTTTGGTCTTGATCCTGTATGCTTGTGCACAGTGTGTAATACAGTTACTGTATATGTGTGCTTTTTGGAGGGTGCTCTGGAAGCAGGTTAAGTGAGGAGTGAGTGGAAAAATGAGAGAAGTGTAGGAAGAATAGAGAATGGGATGAAAGGATGTAGGTGAGACCAGGAAGAGGGAAGGGCCTAAATCCTCTGAGCTTTAGGGACAGAACAAGAAGAAGCACAAAGAGACTAATAATGTGGGGAAGGAGAAATGTAGAGGAGAAAAACAGAAAGATGCTGTTGGCTGTGTAGGAGACATGCAGAAAGGAAGGACAGCAAAAAGATAAGTGGAGCTGAGGAGTCAAACAAGAGCGACTACTATCTGTTAGTCTGAAAACTCTGTCAACTCTTCAACTTTATTCTCCCTCACTCCACACACACCTACACACCCCAACTCACACATACACTTTCACAGTACTACTTGACCCTCTCTTCTGCACTGCTTTGTTTGTCGATTATTCTCCAGCTGAAGTGAGTTTTAGTTTTTGGCACATTATAAAATTTTCAGGAGGCTTTACCTGGCGTGACACTGTGAACTATTAGGTTTTAACAGTGGCTGACCTGTTCAGTGGCGCTCTGAGTTTGCTCTGAGTCATATGTAGCCTCTGCACGCCACTTTGCCAAGCACAAAAAGTGATTGTTTTGCGTTTGTCAAAGCAATATGAAAGTATAAATCTGACATCCCCTTCCATCAGGTTTCCATTGTGTTTTTTTAGAAATTGGAAAAATTAAACATAATTTAATAGATTCAAACATAATGTGTGAATCTATTGATTTTTTCATAATTGGTAAAGATAATGAAACATATTTAACATGGCTACAAGTACTGCCTGACAGGACTTACTTGTTTAACTATTCTTTCTTTTTTTATTTATCATATTTTGTTCATTACTTTGCATTATTCCATTTTTGTTTTTAGTGTCAAAAATATCAGTGTTTTGCTAAATGTTTTGTGTGAAAATTATTCATGTTCACAAAAGATAAATTTGATGAAAATTTAACTTTTTCTGCATCCAGGTCATGTCTGGAAACTGGGTGCACAGACACAGAAAAGAATGAACTCCAACAGCATTGACTTCCAATCATTTTTCATTCATTTCTGACTTTACTCTAAACCTAACCATTACCAGTACATGTCTAACTCTAATCTTAACTTTATACTAAACTCAGTTCACAACTTAGTCCTAAACTTAACCCCTAACTCAAAAACAGCACCTCTTGTTATGGGGCTGGGCTTTGGGACCCATAAGGAGCAGAGGGTCCCTGCAATGCAGTATTTGTTAAGAAAATTGTTCTTACACTGTATCAAATACAAAATCACATAAACCCCCGCCCCCACACACACACGCACCCACACACACGCACCCACGCACACGTACACACACACAAGAAAATAAAGGGGATTGGAAACATGTCTTTGCGACTGTCATTCTTTTAGTTCAGTTATTTTATTTTTGTGAAATTCATGCACTTCATTGTCATAAGTATTGGATTGTCTGTTTTATAAGCCCACTGTATTAACATCACATTTTTTATAAAGGTCTTTTTCTGACTCTACTGACCTTTATTTGAGAATGGTCAGACAGGAAAGTAGGTTGTGAGAGAGGGGGAAGACATGTGACAAAGGTCATCAGACTGAGGCCTCCGCACAGGGGCTGCGTGCTCCACCCCTGCTCCACTGCCGAACCTGATACCACATTCTTAATTTAAGGATATAAGTATGGGATGCGCCCACTCTTTGCAGCTACAACGATACAGCTATTCTGGAAAGGTTATCTACAGTGTTTGGAAACCTGACCGTTTTTCTTGGAGAACATTTGTGAGGTCAGGGCCTGATGTTTGATGAGAAGATCGGACTATCAGTCTTTGAAGTCTTTGTATTATTCTCTGGCAGACAGCCAGTCATGGTGGAACAGAAAGGTCAATTACAAACTTTCCAACACAAACCAGGGCATGAAATTGGCGAAAATGTCTTGTTAAGATGCAGTGTTAAATGTTTATTCCACTGGGAGAAAGGGAACAAGCCCAATTTATGAAAAACTCCGTAATTCTCTCTCCACCAAACTTGACACAATGCAGCTAGGCAAATGTTCTGGCAAGTGCCCAATACAGTCTTATTCACTGGATTTCAAGACAGAGAGGAACGATTTGTCTCTTCAGAGAACAAGTCATCAGTGTGTCAGTCCACTGGCACTTGGTGGTGTGAGGTTGGATGCAGCTGATCTGCCATGGAAAAATGTGTCATTCGTATCTCTATGCACTGTTCTTGAGCTAATATGAAGGTCACTCGACACCTGCATGTCTGTAGCCACTAGCTGAAGAATACTACACACCTCAACATCTGCTGCCTCTGCTCTGCGACTACAGCTGAGTTGCTGTTGTACTTTGTTGTGATATCACTAACAGCTGCCAAGCTAATATTTATTGAACCAGAGATATCCTATCACAATATACTGGAAGTGATTGGAACAACTAATTTTAATAATTTGGACAGGTAACAGAAAACTCTTAGTAATTCAGTAATATTTAAAACCTCTGTTTGAAAAATACAGTGAAGGTTAATGATAAGCTGCCTTGCATAGACAATAAAAGTTCAATGTAAATAAACCACTATAAACTTTAGGACAGTATCTGTTTTCACAGAGTTGCAATATTTATTTACTTGTTGATACTAATTAAAAATGTATTTATTCAGTGTAGCCACATTTTAAGACTTTCTCAAGGTGCCTGTTTTTGTCTTGATTCATACATGACAAGTAATACTTTCTTAAACTTCATTATCAATTTGTTAAAATGTAAAGTTTCCCAAGCCACTGCTGCTTACAAGAATAAGTGAAGAGTAAATGGGAACTTTAAAGCTGATAAACATTATACAATCTGCTGCTGTGATCTGGATAACCAACTAGAGGCCCCTCCTCTACTTGAATGTGTAAAAAATGAACTCCATTGGTCCACTGGTTACACTAGCTTTTTTCTAGTAAGTGTAGTTTTCCACCAGAGTCAAAATGACTCCATTAAAAAGACATTTCTGAATTTTGTAGAATGTCCCATGAAGTTATCTTTAATAACAGTTTTCTTACTGTTTTCAGAAAAACCAAGTTCCTCACAGGTTGGAAGGTTGTTTCAGTAGTTTTCCACTAATTCCTGAGATTCTTGCTTTTTACCATTGTGAAAATTTTACCACTTACCATTTTACATGGGTCAATTCCTCCATCCCCATATAAAGTAAAAAAAAAAAAATAGTAATCTAAGGAATTTCTAGATTTTAATTTAAAATAATTTACCTCCTGGGACTAATAAATATTCTTTAGCTCATTACTATTTCCACAAGTTAGATGATCTTTCAATACAAAGTTGCTCAACCTTATGCAGTGCACTGGAGAGATCTGAGCTTCCAGATGAATTAAATAGTCAAACACAGAGTTCAGGTTGGCAATAATATTCTAGATTTGATCAGAAACACAGAATCAATTTTAGAAACACATAATCAATGTGTTATATAGTGTGCTGCATGACAACTTCTCAAACAGAACTAATTATTTACCTCCTTCAGTCACAGACAGATGTGAGACAATAATTACTTAAATATGGCTAAATATGGGCATCTGTTGCTGTGGGTTTGTCAAAATGTAATAAATTGATAACATGACTGCCTTGAGTTTTATTTCTTGGTCCACTACCCTCAAATAATAAATTATTGCTGCAGCAGCCCAAGAATCACCTGGTGAACATGAATGCTCAATAAGGCTGTCCAGCTGGCATGGGAGGTATGTTAAGCTGATTTGAAATGAGGAGAATTTAGGAGTGGTGTGAGCTGAAAAGGTCCTGTTACGAAGGACCCATGGGACGTGCTCTGGGAAGCCTTAAAGGAATACTTAGAAATTCCTTTGGTAACTCAAACAGAGAAGCAAAATCATTGACATGCTTGGGCTGTTCAGGTACTACAGGGACACACACATCTTAAGCCAGATTACTGACTGAAGGAGGGGACAGAACAAATTTTATAGAGATTTCAGGGCTGCAAGTTATATAAACTTGGAGGTACTACTTAGATTTTCATGAAGCTCTGTTTTTGTCAGTGGAGGTCAGAAAGTAAGTTTATTATCAGAGAGAGGAGTTTTACCTGAAGCTTACCTTGAAATACAGATCATACAGCTCACTGGGAATCAAAAGGAATTTTTTTGTTTGGAACCACAAACAAGAAATTTCTTTTGTTTGGAAAAAATAAATCTGTTAAACACAGCTTCAAATGAGATTTCAATACCGCCTCAAAATTTTGCCTAAATATTCCAGTTCTCTTTCAGTCGGACTTTAGCAAATTCTTACACAAAGTTTTAGAGGCTTAAGGGGATTTCTGTCTTCTAGATTGAATGTGTGTCCATCTGGAAGAAAGAGATTTTGTCTTTCAATGAGACAAGACCCTTACCTTCACCCACAGCAAATTTGATGCCTAAGTGTGGAGAACATGAAATATTTTTTAAAGCAACCAGGGAATATCTCTTTAACTTATATCTAACTCTGTAGGATCCTGATAATCACTTTCATTAATCTTCATGTTTTGTGATTTGTGTGTTGCACTATTTACAATAATAGCTGTCTGAAAAAGTACTTACATACTATGATATTGTATCAAACGTAGTGTGAAATAGGTTAAAATAGTGAATGGAAATTACACTCAAAAAATGATTTACTCACAAATGTTGTGTCAAGTGGCTCCACATACCTTTTTTAAGTTATAGTGCTTAATAAACATAAATGAATTTTGCAAATAGTTGCCTTAATTTTTGAAAGTAGATAGGGCAGAATATTTTTATTAGTGTATTTTTAATGTTTTCATTTGCAAAATGGAAATACAAATGCAAATTTAACAATGTTTTCCCAGGCGAAAGAGCTTTGGCCATAACTTTTTTTGGGGGTGGTAAACTTGACCCATCAGCATCTGTTGCAACAATTGATCGTTCCTCTCCAAAACCCACAATATTCTCTCACCACGCCAAACATCAGAGGAGTTTGGGGAATTTGTTAATCCAGTGTAAATGTATTTTGTGGATTTGTAACAGCTTATCCCTGTTTTCCCTGAAGTGCCCTGTCAGAGGTGCCAGGGTCACAGCTTTGAGCTGTTTACCCTCAGTAAAACTGTGTTCCTTCACCCGGAATCAAATCAACCCAAATCCCATGGGAAGAAGTTACAGAAATGCTTCCAAAGAAAGTAACAGGGAGAAGTCATCCGGTCTTGGCTTTGATAAATATCACTAAAGTGGATGGGTAGAGGCATGGAAAATTACTTTGTACATATTTTTAGGCAGCTATCACTTCAAATGAGTCAGGGTTCTTCTTGGATTAATTCTGCATTTTTTTTTAGCTCGTATTCCTTAAACACTGTTATTTAATTTTTTTTACATTTCAGTGTTTTACTCAAAGTTGCAACTCTGATGATGAAAGATCTTTTTCCTGCTGTAAATTGTGCAGCATTTTGCACAAATTTATACCCACTTCAGATCTAAAATCCAAAAAGCCCAAATGATCTGTAATTCTTTTCCAAAAGTATTCACACCCCTTAAGCTTTTCTACATTTGCACAACAAAAATGTAGTAAATATCTGCTTTCTTTTTTGTTTGATAAGCATCAGTTGTGTGGAATATGTTCTGTGGTTTTATACCCAAGCAGTCACACTTAAATCATTTTAATTGGTGAGAACTACACAATATTTATTAAAACATATACATATACAGTATACTTTACTTTTAACCACAACTGCGGTAGCCTGCACATTCCCTTCCTATGTAATTTCATTCCATTCTATTGCTCTCCACTCCTCCACCTGGACTTTCTCCCAGTTAAGTGGATTTCTATGGTAGATTTTCTACTGGACCAATCAGCGAACAGAAGTAAAAGGTTGTGAACCATGACGTTGATCTTCTGAGGTGCTTTGGAATTGTCTGCTTGTAGTTCTAGCAATGGCAGCGGAGGAAGTGAATGAAGCCATTCAGTCTGTGTTGGTCACAATTCCAAATATTGAATCAACATTAACAGCTGCCTGGCTCAGCTTGCTACTTCTCTCTTTGCAGTGGAGGTTGGTTGTTTACAGCACAGGCAATATCCAGTAAGCTTCATAGCATCAAACTGGCTCATTACTACATACATCATGGACAAACATTAACAGCTAGGTAAAATTTAAACTTCATCACAGTCCACACCTACAGGAAGCAATGGTTTGTCAAAAGCTCAATAGCTGAAGGCTGGTTTTTTACCAGGCTACAACTGTAGTAAAATTCATAACATGTATTTACAATCTCACAACAGTAAGTCATCTACCTTGATGCTATTTGACCATTAAAGCAGCAGTACTTCTTTGAAATATCTAAAGTACAACAGGTCCTCCATATATTATGATTTAACACATCCCATAAATCATGATAAGCAACCTTGTAGCATCCTTGGTGAAAGCCATATTAATATGTTGTTGACCAGCAACAAGAGTGGAAGAAGTCACTGAACCCTCTATGCATGTAAACTACTACGGTGGATATATCAAAGCTTTTGGTTTAGCCCTGAGTTCATTTTGTTGTTGGTATCTTTAATGACTTGGTGGGGTTAGTGCCCAGTGGTAAAACAAAGCATTTTTTGTGCTGCATGAATCCACGGTACGTAAGCAAGAGTAAATTAGTGTGACATTCTTAACTCAAATATCTTCTGACCTCAAAACTCGCCAGTCGTCTGAAGGAAAGCTAACTGAAAGAGACTGGTTTTTCAGTGGCTATCGTGTTCTGATGAAAATGATCCGGAACGTAGTGCAACACTTTAACATAAGTGTTCGTGACTTATCTGTAATTCATGCATTAATAAGAGCAAGACTTGGCATGAATAAATGCATGAATTAATGCACGACATACAAAGTCATGAGGGTCCATGCTAATGAAGGAGCTTGATGTGTTAACTCTATACTTGGCACATAAAAAAGTCTTAGTTAAGATCATTAAACACAAGGGCGATACATTAATTAGCTTGTGAGGTCAAGTGAGCCCCCAGCCTTGTTTCATCAAGATACAGAAAAGAGAAGCTAACCAGTGAGACATTTTGTTCAGTTAAGTCATCATTTCTGTGATTTTGGTCAGAACTACATCTTCTCTCTGCAGGTTAAATCTATCTTAGATGTTTCTCTTTTCAGCACCGGGGAATTCCTCTACTATCAGACACCTTTTCACTTATTGATCCGTAAAGATTCCATTCTACAAATTGTAAAGCTCAAGGGATTATACAAAAATTGCCTCAGGGAATATAATGTCAAGGGTTCATTTTCAACTATGTGCCACCTCAAAGCTACTGCTTTAATGTTTTGATTTTTTAATGAACGACTGTTGAAATGTAATCTATGCTGCTCAAGCTGTTTTATTCACAAAATGGCTTTGCATGCAGAAGATTCAAACACATAGAACTTTTTCACATATTTCACAAACTTTAATGTATTTTAATTGAATTTTTATCTAACATGTTAACAAAAAGCAGTATATATCAATGCAATGTGGCAGTACAAGTTATGATTGTTGTATTAAAGGTTATGCCCTCTACAAGTTAATTAGAAGTCATCTTTCTTCCTCTACCTGGCCAAGCTGGCCAGGTAGAGGAAAAAAGATTAGCAGTTCTTCTTTGAATTCCAATTATGACTTCCATTGGTTCACTTCCTACTAAAGAGCCCCCTGTCGGTTGAAGAAAAATCCAAAGAAAAGCCGCATCGGTTCAACGCTTAGGAAAAAAGTAGCGGCTTATAGTCCAAAAAATATGGTACTAGTAACTAGTAACTTACTAGTTACTAATATAACTAGTAACTTTTATTACTAGTTGTTTTTTATTTAAAGGTTTAGTGTTCTCACCCCAGAGAGGAGGAACTTGTTCAACTGTGTGTAAGACATAACTAACCTTTCCTTGACCTCAAGCATGTTTTCACAGTTGCTTCTTTAGGAGAACTTCCTGAGGTACTCCTTAGTTGCCTCTAATTGTCTGTGTGTAGAATTTAGTTTCTGTTTCCCTTCCTTGCTATCAGGATACTCTCCCCCCTTTTGTTAAGATCACTCTCCCACATTCCATTCACTTCTTTTCCCTGCTAATAAAAGGACAAGTTCTGCAGCAGAATGGCAGAACGCAAGGAGATTGACTGTAGGAGCTGATCCTCTGTGCCTTCTCAATTCTTGCAAGAATTTGCTTGAAAACTAAGTAATGTTGTCTGTGGTTCTTTTGATATAGGTTGAGAAATACACCTGTCAATAATACTGCCCCTTTAAAAGAAAAATAAGGATAAAAGATATTACTAGGGTAGTTCCATTTCTGTTATATTTTGTGGTACAAAAGGACCCAAATGCAGACCAAATTGTAGCTGAAATTGGAGTGCTTTAATGAAATGAGAGAACTTACAGGAAAAATGTTGAAAGAGCAAGTCATCTTTCAATACTACCTTTGAGGTAGCTATATCCATAAGGGCTTCTACAAAACTATAATATTGCAAGATGAAAGTTGATCATTTTAAATTTTGATCTGTCAATTTGTTCTGCATCATTTGCAAGCCAGTTTTGTGGATGCAGCCAACACCCACTCAAACATCTGTTAAGGAGAAGCAAGCATTTATAGGTTGGCCTTTCAGAATGTTTTCCTCAAAAAATCCTAAACTTTGGGACTCAAGATTAACTCATGGGAAAAGTGATGTTTGTATTTTGTCAGTGATGATGTAAACTGATTTTCTACAGATAGGATGACAGTCTAAATTCATTCCTGGGTGACCCAAAATACCAACAGGTAATTTAACAAAATCATCACAATGTCACATTGGCAATGTCTCTGGTTAATGCTTGCTCAGAAAACTATGTGTATTTTGAAGAAAAGCTTGCCTCTGTAAACACAAATAAATCAAGCAGTTATCTGTCAGTGACAGACCACTAGCCACAAAGCATTTTGTTGCCAATAATTTCTTTAACTATAATTTATCAAAGAATACCAGATGAAACAATGGCATTGGTGATGCTTTAACTTTGGAACTGTCTTGACAGGCTTTGGTTTTGGAATTGGTTACCAGCTGGACAAATTTTTGCCAGCTAGCAACCAATAACAATCTTCTTAAAATCTGAAAACTGACCTCATTTCTCATCCCTACCCATCATCTCTAACTCTATCATCTCTACCACCTTCAAACATTATCACCTGTTTCTACATCCCTTCCATATCCAGAAACTCAGAATCATCAAGCAATCATTCAAATAAAAAGCAATACTACTCTACTGCTGCACAGGATGCTGGTATAATTATACTCAACTACTAACTAAGAAGTACGTTTTTAAATAATTGGTTGTGGTTAACTGGTTTTCATTCAGATACTATAATATAATGACAACACCTGATGAGATACACTGTAATGATTGCCAGCCTGGGCTCTTTGTGTATGGAAGTTGCATGTGTTCCCTGTTCATGTCTGTATTTTTTCCCCAAATACTCCAGCTTCCTAATTCAGTCCAAAACCATATCTGTTAGGTTAACTGTTTTAGAAGTGACCGACCACACAACCCATCAAAAACCATCAAAACAAGACAAGCCAAAAATGAGCCAGCTGAGGGACAACAGAGTCGTTGATTTATACCTGACTGGGAATCCTCTGAGTTGCTCACTGCGAACCTTCTGAATTAACAAAGACTTTGAAAAAACCCTGAGCAAAGGTCCAGTTTCTTTCAATTTTGTTGGTTGTAGCAGACATGACCTGGATGACTGAGGATATACACAGGCATGCTGTGGTATATTTTAGGGACATTAATAAACTTCCTTATTTGGTGAAAGTATTCACAGTTTACTCATAAACACTGAAGTAGTAGTGAGTTTGCAAAGGCTTCTACATTTGCATTTTGTATGTACTTACTCATGCAAAGCTAATGTAACCTAACATTAAGTTAATTTTTTCTCCACTTTTGCTCAAGGCTAAAAATATGTGTGTTCTCACTGTGGTATCATATTATCTTACTTCCTGTGACTCTGTGTGTATGAAGCTGTGTATGTGTAGGTGCACAAGGATTATGATGCAGAGTTCACTAGGGTGCTTACCTCTTATTTTGGCTTTTTTTAGGAACAGCCGTAACAGCTCTCTCTCTCTTGAATGCACACACACACGCACACGCCGAAGAGATACACACAACGTGATTACACTTCAGTGGGTAGAGAACCCTTTTAAGCAGTGCTTCCCTCTCTGTCTCCATGCTGTAGATCACTAAGATGGCGGTTGTCAGTGTCAGCAACATGAGCTGAGTGCATGTGGGCTGATGTCAGTGTTTCTGCAGCTCTTACAGGTATGATGTTATGACTCGACTGTGATGAAACAAGACTTGACGGGTCTGAAAAAGGAGGTGGGCAGCCATGGAGCTCAGAGGCCATAGAAGTCAAGTTTGTTTTTTCCTTCTGTCACACTTTGGCCCAACTATGATCTTATTATTCTAATTTGATGACTGTCACCATTCGGTCTCCCTCTTGTTCTTTTCCTGATTCTCCTTTGCGATGTTTGGCAGCCTCTCTCTGGCTTTCTTCTGCTCTCTGTATCTCTGTCTCTGTCCTCCTCCTACTGCACATGCCCCCTCACCTCTTTCCTCCTGTGGTTTGATCAGTGGGAGCAAAATCTCAGCAGGAGTATTTAAGGAAAGAGATGACCCCCCCTCTTTTAGTTTCCCTTTCTTTCCCCACTTTCTCACATTTCTCTGTGCTCGCTTTTCCTCTTCTTCCTCTTATTTTATTCTCACCTTAATATTTCTCCTTTGCTTCTCTTTCTAACAGTTTCATGCGATTTTCATGCAAAATTCCTCACAGTGTAGAGATTTTATTCAGTAACCACGCATGTATGCAGGTCTGTGCGGGGAACTTAAAGTGTTTGAAGCAAGAGCGTACAGTAGTACTGTTCACTTACACACCCGGAGAGTTGCTTCTGAATCACTCAGACTAATCTGGCCTGAAGGTGCAGCTCCAGAGACCAACCACGTCTGTGAGTAATTCTTGTGCGTTTTCTCAGAGAAATTTGAATCTGCAAAGGAAAGTAAATGCAGAAAGTAATTATTATCTATATTCTAGTTATTTGAGATCCCATGCATTAAGCAGCCTCACATTTAAAGGGACAGTTCACCATTTTTGAAATTTTTTGTTGAAATATATATTCAGTCCACTTCAGCTTATCTTCAGTGCAAATATCAATACGGCTAAAATTCAACTCATGAGAGGACCAAACTGTGTCTACGCAGTTTAATGGTTTCCTCTGACAAGTTGAGATTTTTCCAAACAATAAAGTAAAACTGAGACTGACTGAGAAAGATCAAAATTAACAGTTCAAGACGAGTTCATGCACTTTACAAGTTCTGTTTCTTACCTGCTATTTCTACAAAGTTGGTGGCCTTAACTCATCATTTTCTTTGTTGCAACATCGCCTCCTTCTCTCTTTAGGAAGGAAGGAGGCTAAAGGCTAGGGATGTCATAGAACGTCACCAGCCATGTACCATGCATTTCTATTTTTACTATCCCTCATAACAAACAGTCAACACATTTAACACATTTAAATGTTATAACAAGTTTACTGTAACATTTCTCTCTAAATGTTTGTACCTGCATTATAATCTTTGCTTTTTCTGGTGGTTTGTAAGATTTGTTGCAATTATTAGTTTTTAAAGGAAACTATGTTTGGGAAAATGACAAGCTTGATAAACATGCCTTGCTCTGAGTGATTGACAACCAGTTAAGAATTCAGAAAAACAATTCATTGGTGGAATTTCAGTCAAAAGCACATAGTTTTGATTCTTTTTTTTTTTTAAAGAAAACATCATTCAAATTAAATTCAAATTCAAAAATACTTTGTTGATAACAAAGAAAAATTAATGTTGTAACTCATTTATTTAAAGAGTTACAGTAGACAGTGATGGTTGTTGGCAGGAAAGATCTCTTGCAGCAGTCTGTATAACTGTGAATTTGAACAAGCCTCTGACTGAAGACATTCTGTTTGCCCAAGACAGTCTCATAAAGAGGATGGTCAGGGTCGTCCATAATTGTCTTGATTTTATGAAGAATCCTTCTTTGAATTATCATTTCCAGAGGTTCTACAGTTGTCCTCAGAACAGAACCAGAACAGAACCAGCCTTCTTTATCAGGGTGTTGAGCCTTTTTAGGTCTCTGACTCTGATGCTGCTGCTCCAACAGATGACAGCAGCAGAGATGACGCTCTCAACAACAGACTGATAGAAGATCTGCAGCATCTTGATGCAAACTTTGAAGGATCTTAACTTCCTCAGGAAGTCCAGTCTGCTCTGTCCCTTATTATAGACAGTTCACTGTTGCGTCTCCAGTCCAGTCTGTTGTCTAGATGAACACTGAGGTATTTATATGCCTCAACTACCTTCACTTCTTCTCCCATGATGGAAATAGGATTTGATCTAATCCTGTTGAAATCGACAATAATCTCCTTTGTTGTGTTTAGATTTAAGATGAGATGATGGTTCCCCTGGGACAGACTGGCCACCTGTCCAGGGTGAACCCCACCTCTCGCCCGGAACGTTAGCTGGGGATAGGCACCAGCAACCCTCCCGACCCCATTAGGGACAAAGGGTGGTTAGAAAATGGATGGATGGATGGATGATGGTTCCCTCCATGACACAAAGCAGTCCACCTCTCTGTACTCAGCCTATTGTCCATCTCTGATTCACCCGACAGGTGCAGAGTCATGGAGATGACAGAAGTTGGACTTGTGCTGGAAGTCTGAAGCGTACATTACTTTACCTTAAAATCAAATTTTATACCTTTCAGCAATGTTCTATTGGAGTTAGAAATTGTAGACATCATTGGACAATGTAATTCTGTTTTGAAGGAGATCTGAAGGAGATTTGAAGGAGATGATAAAAGTGTTCATAACAATCTAAAAGAGAAAGCATCGTCCTTTTGTTGTTTGGAATACTGTCATTTAATTTCTTTGCATAGCCAAGTTTTTCTACCTTGAACCACTTTTGTATTGGTACAATGGTAGAAAATATTAATTAGGTAACATTTTGCTCACTGTACCAGCAAACCCATTTTGTGGATATATTTTAAAATGTTTCAACCCAGTGCTGTAAACAGTGTAGATAAATATGTGAATAAGGGTAAACAAGGTAAGAATTTTGCTGGTTTCTGAGCGCATGGACGGTTGAAGCATTTCGTTGAAGAACTTGGAGCGTGTGGGTGTAAACAAAGGCCAAACTTCAGCCTCAGGCCTGTTTACTCCGTTCTGTTTATATCTCATGCCATTTAAAGTACACCTTCAAATGTTTCTAAAACTTATTAAATGTGTTTTTCTGTATGATTAGCTAAACTTATTGTGTTCCACATCAGCTACACTGAAATATTTCTAGTGAAGATGTTATGTCGTTGTTACATGTCACTGTGGTCTGCAAAGTAACATATTTAAACATATTATTAGAACTGAGCGTCGTTTCCCTATGCTGAGGCTCAGAACACATTACAAGACAAAATTGCTCATTAAATCTGACAAGTATTCTCATCGAGCTGCAGAATGATGCCTGACAGCTTCACACACTTCATCAAGTATTTAATGCATACTCCGTTTTATGCATGGCTGTCTGTGTGCGATGTGGATCTGTGTGTCTGTGTCTGGGTGTTAGTGCAAAGGAAGAGCTCTTGATAAAACCACCGCAATGACAGAAAACAGCAGTGCATCCTCTCAGTCTCCTCTCACTCATGCACACAGAAGAGGCCTCTGGAGTTCAGTTTGCTCTGTTGCTGAGGGCACTGAGCCTTTGTGGGGCAGTCCATTGTGGGAATGCGTAAGACCATGAAGAGCACAGAACAATGTGTAAAGGGATAAGAGGCAGAAATTGCATAAAAAAATTTGTGGAGAAGAATAAATGTGCTGTAATTTCTTAGTAGATGAATTTAGTCTAAAGAATCAATATTGTTGTAGCTAAAATTGCTTAATATGGATGAATAAAATTTGAACCAGGGGTTTCATTAGAGGACATCTGACTTACTTGGGCCATATTTGTTTTTGTGTGCGTGTGTGTGTGTGTGTGTGTGGGGTTGTTATTTTGTATCTCATATCAACCAGTCACAATTAAAACTAGCCCTTTGGATCTAGTTCAGAAAGAAACAAGAAGTAAAAGCTACCAGATCTATCAGATCAGCATACATTGTAAGATTATCATAAGAGTAGCACAAACAGCTATATCTGTCAGACAGGTATACACTGAGATTACAACATGCTTTTATTTAATCAGCAACACAACATCATGACATAGAAGTTAGATCATCATAAACTTCATGCAAACTCCATCCAGAAAGACCCCAGGTAGAGATTTGAACCCAAGACCTTCTTGCTACAAGGCAGTAGTGCTACCAACTGCAGCACTGTGGAAGTTATAGGTAAAAAGCAGAGCTCTTTGATGCTAAAAGAAACATAAGGAGCAATTTTAGGTTCCTTTACTTACATTTTGTTTCCAATTTTGGCCGTATTCCTTATGCTGCTGTTCTTGTGGGATTAACATTAGTTTCCTGTTATTCCTTTAAAAACATTGAGACTCAGTGGAGTATAGTATGTAAAGTAAAATATATGTATATATCCTAAAAATATTTTAGGAGCTGGGCTCTGGGGAACCTTTTTGTCGGTTTTTTTTTCTCATCCTTTTGTTTCTCCACCTTTTCCCATCTGTCCCTGCTTGTTTTCTTCTCTTTTTATTTGCTCATCCTAACAAGTTAGATTCACACCAATGAGGTTATAGTGGACTACAGGAGATCCAGGAGGACAATGCACCCACCTCTTACAACTCAAGAGGAGGTGGTAGAGGGATGTGGATGTCCACGATTATCACCTCAGACCTGATCTGGTCACTGAACATCGCTTTTCTGATGAGGAAGGCCAAACAAAGACTCTTCTTTCCGAGGAAGCTGAAAAGGTCTGGACTTTCTGCTCATGTTACTCAGCAACCTTGGATGGGCACAAGCTAAGAACAGGGGGCCAAACATCATTCACATTGGTCCTCAATGCAGGTACACCACAGGGCTGTCTGCTTAGTCTATTTTTACTCTGTCCACCCATGACTGTGAAGCTATCCACTCTTCTAACAAGGTTCTAAAGTTTGCTATCAGATCCACTACGGTGGTATAATCTGCAAATAATAAGACCCTGTCCAGAGAGGAGATCCAACACCTGTCCCAGTGGTGTTCACTGAACAACCTAGTGCTCAACAATTTCCCTGTCTACTGCTGGTCTCACAACCCTTCCTCTGCATTAGTAATAATCACAACAGAACAACCTGACGAAGAAGGCTGCTTCTGTTGTGGTTCTGTTCTGGATACGACGGTGGAACCTCTGAAGATGACGGTGCAAAGAAGGTGTAGCTGCTAAAATTCTGTGTTTTAGGCTACTGGTTGCTGCTGTTACTGGTAAAATTTGGTTTTCCGTGCGCTCAATCAAGATTTCTTTTGCCAATCTTCAGTTTGACTTACAATCATGAAGTCATTTATTTTCTGTAGAATGTCAATTGTCTTGCCATTTCAATTTAGAACCACATAAACCAATCAAAACCAAGCACAGTAGAAAGCGTTTGCCTCTTCCCATTAGCAACACCTGAACAGAATCCCACTTGACCTTAAATAAGTCCATCCCTTTGAGACATACTCAGAACTCAAAATGAAATACGTCCCTTGGTGCCGATAAACACAGGTAAAGATAAATAAATCCTTCCACAATGGCAATTACAAGGCTTGTTTAAATGGAGAACCATTCTCTTGGCTGAAGTGGAAGATTTTTTGTGGTCTGAATGTTTCCAGCTGAACTGGATGTCAGCCTAAATGGCAAACATAATCAATCCCTCCAGGTGGTCTCATGACTCACACTTACTTCAGTTTTTATTCAGCCCTCAATAATGTTTTTTGATTCCTCTGCGCTCCGATAAGGTTTGTAAACAAAGTACTTAAGTAGTTGTATTTTTTTAAATGTTTTTTTTTTTTTTTTTTCCAACTTACTGGGCCTGAAAACCTTAACTTTCTGGTTGTCACATTTGGAACAAACTCAGCTGTGATTACAATGGCAACTAACAACAGTGTGAAGCGTATTTAAGAAAACGGTGTTGACATACTGACTTGTTTTTTTCGAGTGGTGACCCAACATTGTTCAATAGTGTTAAGGAAGCAGACAGCCGGGTAGAATCTGAAATCTGTTCATTTATCATTATCAGTTACACCGGCGCTTTTTATGCAGTGACAAGCCAAGATATCTGCTGTGAATGAGTCTATTGAATCTGGCAAACAGCTGCTGAACCATGTTGCTCAACTCCCTTATTGTTTCTTCTGTTACTGAAAAACTCTGTACCTCTCCGACAGATGTCAGTGTGGGAGGCTGACGTCTCTCAGCAAGTCGACCCTTGTTCTTTATGCAAATCAAGCAAAGACAAAGGCTTGAAAACTGTTTGCATGAAGGATTAGCTAAAAGACTCAGACAACTGAAATCCTGTCATCCTCTTTACTGGATATTGGGGGTGGTAGCAGCCGCCCAGTTATTGCAGATAGAGCAACACAGACACTAGCTGCTTCTAATCATCAAAGCTGTGTATGCTGCAAAGCTGAGCTTTTTTACACCAATCATATTTGGTTGGCAGATCAATTAAATTGAAAATCAAAGGTGACACAGACAGGAAAGGATAAGACCATAAAGGCTTAGATTAGAGTTTTTTGATGTGGAGTCACTGCTAAAAACTGTATTCATCGTGATTAGATATTAGCTTCATTTTTGCTCAGATCACTTAACAAACCTCAACCTGCTCATGGGACAATTTGATGATTCAGAATACCAACAGCAGCAACAACGAGACCAACAACAGAACCATAGTGTAGCTGTGATGAAAATGTACATTTACTCATAATGCCCCCCCCAAAAAAATTAAAAACTGTAAAAGAGCAGTTCAGATGAGTCATCAGAAGTCCAAAATTAATATTTATAAAATCTCAGAACTCAAATTCTGTATATTCTCGTAAAGAAATGATGTTGTGTCTATGATAAAGTCAGAAAGCTATGACTCAACATCACCAGACCTACAGTCAGCATGAAGTGTCTCAAATGCCTTGGACAGTGGCAGCTTGGCTGGCTGCCCCATAATCAGCACTGTGGACAGAGACATGGAGCTACAAATGAACAAAAATCAAAAAAGATATGCAGACTTTAAGCTTATCTAGCAACATAAACGTCAGAAATTTGTTTCTTTAAATGAGATAATGGGTGCTGAATAGATGGAAGACTTCAATTGGTAATCCATACCCAGCTTGAGAAGCCAGCAGGAAACATCTATCTAGCCCAATGGATTTTTTTCTTTTATTTTTTTTACAAAAAGAAATACTTTGTGCTCCCTGCCTCCTGTTGTGCCGCCCAGTTTGCCCTTTTCTCCTAGTGTGAGACTAATTCAATACTATTTTGTACAAAGATTTTTCTTGTACACTGAACTTCCAGGCTTTTTTCCTGGCCATGTCACACTCTAAAAAGCGAGGCAGTGATGGTTAAAGAGCAGCAAAGCTCACCCCAACAAAAAAACATGAGGTTGGAACATCTTTGTGGTCAAAGCTCAATAATTCATGGCTCGGGTTAACGTGGCTGAAAGTTTGAAGCCACGTTAACTGAAAATCCTGTTTAACTGTGACAAGGGTTTAAATAAAGTGCTATTTCAATTTCATTTTCACACTTGGGAAAATGAGTTAAAAAGGGAGTTTTGGATGCAGTTCCATGAATACTAAATAAATCAAATTAGTTTCCTAAAGAAAATCAAGCTGTTTTTTATTAATTACTTTTTTAAAATCATTATCTTACTACATCCATCCATCCATCCATCCATCCATCCATCCCTCCATCCATCCATCCATCCATCCATCCATCCATCCATTTTCAAACACCCTTGTCCCTAGTGGGATCAGGAGGGTTGCTGGTGCCTATCTCCAGCTAACATTCCGGGCGAGAGGCGGGGTCACCCTGGACAGATCGCCACTCTGTTGCAGGGCTATCTTACTCAAAATACAATAATTTTATTTGCTATAACTAGTATATATTGGGTCCTAAATACAAAACAACATAAAAAATATAGCATTTTCATCATTCTTTTGACTCCTTTTTGATGGAAGAACTAGTTTTCTCATGAAAGTGAAAAGTAGAGATTATTGGTGTCATTTATATTTGGAATAATGAATTATATTGAAAACTGTTGAGAATTTATTTCTTGATCTATTCACAGATGAACCTGTAAGTATAACTTACACCATAAAATCCCTAGCGTCAAAATATCAGTGTCAGAGCATGTCAACTGTAAAAGAGTTCATCTCATAGAGTAGCATGAGATTAGAAAAATGTAACACTTGCAAAAAAAGTTAAGAGTGGCATCGCCACACAGAATATGTGGTATTGAGGTGCTCGTGGCACAGGAATCTTTTGACATGTAGATGAAATATGTCTTCTTGTGTTTTTTTTAAGGAAAAAATAACATGAGGAAAATAAGAAATGAAACTGATAGCTCTCAGCATTAATGACCAATAACTTTACTTCAAAGAATTTATATTCTATGTTTTAGTCCAATTTACCAATAAATATTAGAAATTAGGCACCAACACCACAAAAAGCTCAATTTAAACACATAATAAAAATCCTCTAAGCAGTGAAGTAACTGGCACAAATAAACTAAAACAAGACCCAAATCCAAAAATGAGACTTGAAGCGACTATAAAGAGATGCAAATTGGCTCAAATGAGACACAAACAGCATTAATTACACCCAAAATGTATAATGAGGCATAAAATGACCTAAATGAGACAGAAGAACTATAATAGTACACAAAAAGACATTCAAATTTAGTGTTACGACACAGATGAATGTAAAACAGTCAAAAAGTGACACATAGAATGAAAAGAGCAGACGTGGGTGATTAGAAGTGTAGTTTGTAGCTATTTTGTGTCACAACTGTTCTGGGTGTTTTGTTTGTGTGTGGACATGAATGTGCCTGAATTCCCGCTGTTTAAAAATCCACACATGATTACAGGATGAATAAATGAAGTAAGCTTTGAAGAGGCAAATCTGAACCCTCTAATCAGTTTCTTGGGACTTGCTTTAAAAGAAGGTAGATAGTTACGCCACTGGAAGATTCATGGTAACCATTTCATCTTAGCCTTATTACACAGTGATCCTCGGTCAACACCTCAACACAGTTACAACACAGTTACTACATGAGAAGTTAGTGTAAACCGTCCAAGTTATTGTTTGCATGATGGTGTAAATGTGCTTCTACCTTGAAGTCTGTGAAGGCCGGAGGTACCGTGGTGCTATGAGGATACTTTTGTTTAGAAGAGATGGCGATGCAGGTGAATAAGACTTTTGAGGGCTCATCATTCTAAACATACAGCTGGAACTACGGAATGGATGAGATCAAAGGTTTCCTTATGTATTTGAATGGCCCAATTAAAGTTCAGACCCAAATGCAACTTTGAATTCATGGCGAAAGTTGAACATTTCCGATCCAACTCGACTAAATTTGAGCTAGTTTGCAAAGAAGAATGGGCAAATTTTTCCATTCCAGGTATTGGAACGCTGCACAGTTACTACCCAAAAGATGTACACCACATTTCTCAGATTTATATATATATATATATATATATATATATATATATAGATTTACAATCTTCTTCCTCTTCCAATTATTCACACTTTTGTTTTTGTTTGTTACAAAAAAATGTACCAAAATGGAGAGATGTTAAAGAGCATTTGGCATTGTTCTGAGGTTTTGTTTCATACCTGAAAGAAATTATTGTAAGAAATTATTTGGATTTGAACTGTACACCACATCCAAAATATATTTGTATTCCAATAAAACTTATGTCAATCTATTCCCTTTCGGGTGAAAACAAAAATAAATTCAACATCAATGAAGAAAATTACAATAGCTATCACATTCACTTCTTTTTTTTGTTTTGCTTTTCTTTTGAACATTTTTTGAGTATTGAAAATTGTGTCCTACCTCTTTCTCAGAAGAGGCAACCTAAATTTTTTAATTATTTTTTTCTGGACTATAAAATATTTTGAAGATTTTCTTACAATGCAAGCTCATGATGAAATAGAATCGCGTTCAGAAGTGACTAAAATGTTCTTTTATAGGTTCCTGGGATGTTCTGTCAAATTTCTGTCAATTCAAAGCAATAAACAAATGAATAAATAATGTCATTACTGTCCACAATAAAGAAAGAACTAGCAAAATCATTTTTTAACCTCTAACCATAAATAACACATCAGCAATACAGAACACAGTGGATCCTTTAGAATGCCAGGACATGTCATCTCTCCTTTCAGGCACACACACATGAAGGAGCTGGCCTAGTTTGTCTGTCATGGGACCTCTATGGTTGAGGGGGAGGTGGCGAGTGGCGAGGGGACGTTGCCCGCCGGCGAGCACTTCCCTCCTGGTTAGGGCTGAGTGCTTCCTTCTCTCCTGCCTGGAGCTTCATCATTTATAGACGAGACAAAATAAAACAAACACAACAAAACGACTTGAAGTCTGAGAGCTGCGGTTCTCACATATATGGGCGCTCAACATAGAGAGGCCAACCGAGATGCAGACAGGGCAGAGTTTGTGTAAGTCCTTGTTTCTGCCTCCCAGTATTCCTCAGCAGGCAGCAGTCAGGTGGAAAGCCTCTGTTAGAACACCAACGCTGTGTCACTATTTGTAAACGGGTGGGTGGGGCGTTGGGGTTGTGATTATAAAGGTTATTAAACCTAAATTTACTCTAAATGTTTGACATCTATTCTCACAACCAGAAGTCCCCTGATTGTCATACAGCCATCATCATAACTGTGGAGCTGTTTATGTGTGCAAGTGAGAGACAGAGACTAGTTGTCATTAATCAAGTGAAAGAGTTCCACTCGATGCTCATATATGATTTATGGTTGACTATCAGAGAGGCCATGATGCTTTTGTTGCTCAAGCTGAGCTGAGTGACAGACTGCAGTGTCACACATCATCTGTCAGCCTTTACTAAAGCCAATAGAAAGGCCACCCTCAAATGAGGGGAAATGTGGATGTCCTGGGTGGTTTCTACAGCAAGACTCAAAGCCTTGCTTGTTTTACAGTTAAAATTGTTGGTTAAAATATGATTGCTGATATTATTAAATTTGGGGTATGTGAGCTAAAGACTGTCATTGTATCACCTTATGAATATGTTTCATTGTATTTTGTTGGGATGTTGTGGGAGAGGCCAACAGAAATCCCTGCACAGCTGTAAAGGTCAAGTAAAGGATACAATGTTTTCCATTTTCTTAACAAATAAAAATCAACTGGGTGTGTTATTCATATGCATTTAGCCGCTGTGAGTTAAAGGTTTTCTGAAACATTTGATCTGTAATAGCATTAGTGTGCACTACCAGTTTCATACATAATGAAACTGATTTTTTGTCTATTCAAAATAGCTCTGTCAGATTGGATGCACATGAAACATAATCATCTGATGCGAACTACAACCAATGAGCTGTTTCTGTCAGAGTCACTGAAATGTTTTATTGACAAACTAAATACAAAAATGCCAGAGCAAAAATAATGAGCACTAAGACAGTTTGCTTAATCGCTAAAGAGATGCTGCCCTTTAATCTCATTGAAAAGACGCCATTTAAAAAAAGGCTGCAAAAATTTGACACCCTGTACACAGTATTGACTGTTTTTCCTTGTGTGAGCCTAATTAATATATTTTAAAGGGCAACTGTGTTTACAGAGACTTCTTAATCCATTTTTTTTCTCTGTTTTTTGGTTTATTTATTGGATAGTTAAAATGTCTTTCAGCTCCTGTGTAATACGTTGTTTGGAAAGGCATTTTTTAATCTTTGTGAGGGTGAACTTGCATTAACTTAATATATTATACAGTAATATGACATATTATATTTATAGAAAATCTTGCCAAAACAACAATGTTATCATTTATCGTAATAATTTCTGAGACAATGTATTTCCCAGCAAAATTTGTTATTTTGACAAATTTGTGTCTTTGTTAGATGTGCAGGTGATAAAAAATCTCATGTTGTGTAAGATATTTAAGAAAGTAATATTGAAATCAATGGGCTGCACAGTGGTGCAGTTGGTAGAGCTGTTGCCTTGCAGCATGAAAGATCCTGGGTTCGATTCCAGGCCTGGGGTCTTTCTGCATGGAGTTTGCATGTTCTCCCTGTGCATGGTGGGTTCTCTCCGGGTTCTCCGGGTTCTCCGGGTTCTCCGGGTTCTCCCACAGTCCAAAAACATGACTGTCAGGTTAATTGGGCTCTCTAAATTCTCCCTAGGTATGAGTGTGTTTGTGTATATGGTTGTGTGGCCTGTATGTCTCTGTGTTGCCCTGCGACAGACTGGCGACCTGTCCAGGGTGAACCCGCCTCTCGCCCAGAACGTAGCTGGAGATAGACACCAGCAACCCTCCTGACACCATTAGGGACAAGGGTGAACAGAAAATGGATGGATGGATGGATGGATGGATATTGAAATCACACTTTATTTGGCTGTTATCTCTAAAATATGTTACTTTCCATTTTGAACACCAAACATCTCATGTCTTCCCCACAGTTTTTCACTTAGTTAAACTGCTAGAATGGATTTTATAGTCAGTATTAAAAGCCAGCACAGAGTCTTAAGGGATGGAGGAAATTTACGTCAATATGAAATCTGTTGGACCAACTGCTTCTAAACACACATGTAAGAATGAAATTACAGTGAAATCTAGTATGTGTTTAATTAATTTTGCTAAGGTTAAGGTTTTTGTTAAGGTTCTAGAAGCTCCAAACAGAGACTAGGTGTAGCTGTATCTTTGGGAATCCTGAATGTTTTACTTGTGGCTGAACTCATCGCCCTCAGTGTACAGTGAGTCTTCTTCCGGTCATCTTAAAGATGTAAAAGGTTAATTTTATCTTTCTGTAATTGGTGGGGTCACAGACGCCGTCATCTGTCAGGTGTGAGGTCTGATACATCCCAGACAATGTTGCAGTTCATCACAGATACAGAAACAAACAATCATGCTCAGAGGATAGCCTTTAAAATACTTTTGTTTATTTATGAATCACTGAATGGCTGAGCATCAGTATAAAATCAAGTGGAATTGAATAGGAAGGTAATGAGCAGGCTAATCTCAGTGAAGAAAACAGCAGATAAACAAAAGTGCTATGGGGTTGTTAGTTCTGATTTAATTTACAATGTAAATTTACTATGTTTAGTACTGCTCTAAGATCATGAATCCCAAACACAGTTAATGAAAGTGGAGAAATGACAAATTGTTCCCTGGCTTTAGACTTTGTGAGCTAATGTTCTCTGTCTTCTGGGTGTTTTTTTAAGAAATCATTTGGAAGATAACCTATAATTTAAACTTCAAAATGAAAGAGAAAAAATTCAGCAGGTGCAGTAAGAGCTCCTTCTGCCACACTACAGTGAATGCTGCAAAAAAGCTCAGAAATTGCTAAGCAATTTCACAATTTCACAAATTGCTAAGCAATTTCACTCTTAAGAGGTGAGATTTGAGTGCATCTATGTAGAGCAAATTCAGTCTTTAGAGAGCTATAAAATGCCTAAAAAATGTGTTGCTACTGTTTCAGCTAACATCTGATATCTTGAAAATGTTTTCCTCAATTTGTATTTAGCTCTATTAAAAATATTTTAATTTTACTTTTATATTTAAGCTCCTTTTGAAAAATTTCAAACAAATCCTGATGAACCTAACTATAATAATATAATTAGTGTAACCAAACTATCTTGGCAACACACTTGTAATAGTTTGTTGGTTTTTCTGATTTCTAACGTGCTTTGATAACTTCATGTTCTGTCATCAGGTTTAGTGTCTGACCACACCTGTTTCATATGATCATGTGGGTATCATGCCAAGTTCATGAATCACAGTTTCTTCATGTTTAGACCAGTGTTGTACTTTTGGAGTATTTATGTCAGCAAAGTTCATCCCGATAGATAAGTTGCTTAACAGAAACATACATTTCTATAAAAATGATCAGATCTTGGACATAATGTGAGAAAAAAGGGGTCCGAAAGTAAAGGAAATCCTTTCATCATTTTTCGCTGTTTTTGAAAGTTCTTCAGCCATTATTGTTGTAGAATCATCTGGCATAAATCCATATGAATCCCTCCACTAAGACTGAGAGAAATTTGCAAAGTTTTAAATTAAAACACGATGGGGACATACGATAGCTGTTGAGAAACACTGTTGAAGATATAACAGTTTGTTTTTTTAAAAAAAAGAAGATATCATAAGTTGACTATCAGACACCTGACAGTCTGAGATGCAGTGGCACTGTAAACAGACAGGTGAGAAACTCCGATTTTAAAAGCTACACCACAGAGATACTCTGCATACGCAGCTGAACTGTCAATCAAACATCAAATGTCAACATCTACCAAAGCCTGCAAAAAGTCCACCATCCCAGCTGTGAAAGGAGCCGTTCTGACATCCTCGACTAAAGTCTATTTGACTGTGTATCAGCTCTAAAGGCTGAGTCAGAATCAAAAGGGGATGTCTGTCCTAGCCTCTCTCCTCTGTTCCATAGATGGTTTTGACAGTAAATTGCTGTCAATATCCATCAAATCAGCACCACATACACACACCAAGCTGAGAAAAAAGGCAACATTTTCTATCCTTATTCTCAAGCTCCAAAACATAAAGGAAGACGGGAATTTCACACTGAAACACACTCAGTCTCACATAAAGTGGTTGCTGGCCATTGGAGCCCAAGAATAGATGTTCCAACTTGGAAACAGTTGATGTAACTATTATTTCTCTTCTTTTTCGATTCGTTTCTGTCCTGGTTCATGTTACACCAATCTGGTCTTTTCTCCCTCCTCCTCTGCTGCTGCTCTCTCACTTCTTTTTATTCATCTCCTCTCTCTTCTTCCTCCCCTTTCCTCTCTTATGACTAGGCTCAACTCACTCCAGTATTTTTAGTATTTGTGAGTAGGCGTTGCCAGGTCCTTATGAATTTTCATAGGTTTGTTTGGTGTGTAGGCTGCCACGCTGCTCTGTATCTCTCCCTCTTCTTCAAGCTATCTCCAGCACAGGCACACACACACATAGCATGTTTTCCTATCTTCACAAGGACTTTCCACTGACATCCATTCATTTTTCATTTGGTGCTATAGCCTAACTCTAAACCTAACCTAGCACTTCCATCCTAACCCTTACACCAATCCAAAAACAGACTTTGAGCACCATGGGGAGCAGTGGGTCCTCACATCATAGTATTTGTTGGAAAAATGGGCCTTACAACGTAAGTTATGCAAAAACACACACACACAATCACAACAGTTTAGCAATAATACAAGACTGCACACACATGCAGAAACACACGTGTTAAGTGTGTAGGCTGGCTTCTGGTTAATGAGGATGTTTGGAGTCTTGGGAAGCGCCAACAGCCTACAGCAGGCCTGTCAGAGCCAGTGCTATCACCCTCTAAGTCCTCCATCATCCACTTTTCTCCAACTTACTTGTCTTGTTTTCCTTCTGACTCTTCTTGAGCCGCGGGGTTGCTCAGATGGAGACGCTCTTAATCCAGGAAATTAATTATCTTCATTTATCTGCTTCATCTCACACCCCTAGAGTATGGCTATATGTGGTAGAGCAGCCGATCGCATGTTCATGTGTGTGCAGCCAGGAGATTTAGTCGACCTATCTGAGGGAATAGGGGCTTGTGTTTATGAATGTTAAGTCTTGCATGTTCCTGCGGGGTCAAATGTATTCTCCTCCAGTGTGTAACAGTAATTGCATTACAGCTGGGCATGTGGGGGTCTCCAAATTCTACAAATTAAATAGGAGGTAACAGCTTATGTCAAAGAGTGTGTTGTTACACTGTCCATTAGATATGAGCAGATGGATCACGTCAGGAGGAATTAGGCCGCTGTGGTCCTCACACTCTGTCTCTGAGGAAGCAACATGCACACTTACACACCTATAAACGTAACTACATATGGATACAGCCCAGTGACACTCTGCAGTAAATTCTAGGTAGGTTTTATTTCAAAGGAAACAAAAATGTAGTCGTCCTCATATCTTTGTTCCCCTCTCTCTTCTGGCTGCAGCTGGTCTATGGCTTGTGACAGATCCTCATGCCTCCCAGTGTGCAAATTATTTATTTATTTATTTTTATTTATTTTTTTTTACATAAAAACGTGTGTCTACATGCGACACTCTGCTCCCCTCTCCTGTCCCACTTCCGCTCAGATTAGAGCATCCATCTCTTGGGGGTTTTACTAGAACAGTGATCACACACTGTAATGAAGAGATCTTCATTACTGGGACAATTTTTACTTACGCAAGTCACTGTATAGCACTTTTAAAAGCACTTTATTAACAAGCACTTTTAGCGCTGCACTTTATGCATAGATTTGCACATACATAATTTGCACACAAGAAGTTTTAATTGTATTTAGTGAGTATTTAGTGGTTAGCATGTATCCTTTTGTTCTGGGCTCTGCACAGCTGCTCCTCATTGAGAAGTGAGCTGGTTCCCTGTGAAGGAAGAATACATGTTACTCAGAGCAAGAAGCTACTGGTGGATAAAAGTGAGCAAATGTTTGTGTATAATCTGTTAAGTGTGGAGTGCTAATATGAAGTGACTCTCCTGTCTTTTCTGTGTCCTCTCCAGGGTGTTTGGACAAATACTGCCCTGGGGGTCCAGACACCATTTATAGGTTCCGGGAGAGACCATTGAAAAGTGTGGGGAGATTGTTTATGGGTTTTGTGGTGTTTCATCATGGTATAATGATAATGCATAAAATATTTATAAAAGGTAAGTGGAAATGTTTGTATTTAGTAAAAGGTATTTTATTTAAATAGGTGGAGATTGGTGAATTGAGATTCCCCTGTGAATTAAAGGTGGTTTGTTCCGTCACAGCTGGGACTATTTAAGGCTGCAGTTTCACCTGTGAAATGATTATTGATGCTGTGAGAAGAATCAACAACTGCTGACCATGCCTCAACTTTTCATCATCACTGTAAAATCCAGCTGCAAAAGGCAGCTTTGTTACACACACATATATACACATATTGTTAGCACACACATGCAGCATTATGAAGACAGAGACTGCGCAACCTCTCGTTAGCTGCGCTGGCTACCATTCGATCACAGCATGTTCCTCCTGTCTGTATGTGGCCAAAAAATGGTTAAAAAACATTTCAAATGTGAACTGATTTTCAATTATTTAGCTTATGTGTATAATGTGTGTGCTGAAAAGCGATTATAAATGGAAGAAAACATATTCGAGGTGAGGCAGGCAGTTTTGTAATATTGTGATTTCTCTTCTGCAGAAAAGGAGACAGTGAGGTAGCCATACAGTAAATAAGTCAAGTACAGCAATATATTTATTGTTTTCTCCTCTCTTCTGACGTCAACATGGATGACTACATTTCTACACTTAAGCAGTTTTCTAAAGTAGGTGTTCAATTGAAGCATGATTTAAAGACAGACCAACACTGGAGCTAAAAGGTTTGCTTCAAACTATGAGACAGAAGGGCTGTTTTCAAATGGAAAGAAAAGACTGGCTTTGTGGATGTCCAGCTAGAAACTACCTTTTCTTGCCTCCTTTTCTCAAATTGTGTCAAGGATAGATAGGGGACTAATAGGATGGTCTACTGATAACATACAGCAGAAGAAAAACCTTTAGATTTCATTTGGATGCACCATTTTAGTAGTTTGTCACCTAGTTCGCCTGTTTTTTTTTTTCATTGAAACTATAATCATTCATACAGATAGTACAGTTTGATAGACACACAATGTTTAATACCAATGTGACTCCCAATGAGCTATTAGCTGCAAACATGGCATACCAATGACCAATAAACTGGCATATTGGACCAGTGACCAATAAACTGAATGATTATTGGTCATTGGTCCTGTAAAATACAGTGCACAGACAGATGGGCTTCACACTGTTGTGCAACAATAGGTTGGGTGTGGTTTTGAATCTACCTATCTAAACCAATGGTGCCCAAAGTCGGTCGCCGGCATCCTGCATGTTTTAGTTCTCTCCCTGGTCTAACGCACAGCATCAAGTGATGGCTCATTAAAAGGTTTAAGAAGAGAGAACTAACACATGCTAGATGGTGGAGGGTACCTCTGATCTAAACTAAGTGCCAAAGTTAATTATTTACAAAATTAGTAATTTTGATCAGGATTACCAAGTGTGGATACAACATGATTATCAGATCATTTTCAGTCTGTTATTTTTTATGAAGAATTTTCTGGTGATGTTTGGTATTGAATAACAATAGATAAAGGATTATGTTGATCACTGATGTTCTGCTCACATAAATGGAATAAACACAGACAACTTCTCTCCAAAATGTAATAATTTATTAACAAAAATACTCAGACTTCAAGTTAAGTAAAAGGGAAATAATAATTAAACTAATAATAACAATTAAACCTAAAGTGAAGTAGGAATGGAACAAATAAGAATAAATCTAAAAGCACTGAAATGACACAATAATATCACAGCTCAGTATGAACCAGGATTATTTTGAGGAATTTTGAATGAGGCCAAATTAGTTTTCCACTAGGATTAGTTTGCAAATATGTTGTGAACTACTAAAAAAAATGGGATAAGGAAAAAAAATGAATGAAACCACTAACCAACAGTGCCTAGGTTAAAGAGAAGGTTTGTCTGTACCTTAGCAATTCTGCTATGCTGCAAAACATATACATGTTTATAAGCATAGCAGAATCAATAATGGCGACTGCCTTACTTTTAGCTTCAGCATTAAGCATTTTCAGTTTTTTCTGTTTGCACCTGAGATAATGTGAACAATGTCTAAAGACTCGGTGAACCTATTTTATTAACGTTAATGACAAGAGGGGAAAGGAACATACAAAGAAAAAGTCAGAATCCTCAGTTCTTCCTGCTCTAGGACTGCTGTGTCTGACACAGTTCAAGCATCAACAATTCAAAAAGGCAATTTAAACCACAATAAACCTAAATTTCCCAAATTTGCCTTTCTTCGATCGATCCCATGGAAAAGAAGGCGTCCAATGGACAACAACAACAACAAACCTGTTGGCCTTGGCCAGTTCAATAAACAAGGGGAAAAAGCCATTGTACAGTGGCAGACCACTCAAGCTAGAGGCTGGGGACGTTTGTATTAGTCCGGGCAGAGTCCAGGTCTGACTAACACACATAGCATGTGTGTTGAGCTCAGGTTTGTGTTCTCCCTGGACAGAGGAGCAGAAGAACTGCTTCATCCAGGTTGTCAGACAGCTTTTCTTCTAGGTGAATGAGTAATACTAACATTATTTCTGCAGGTGATTTGAAAAGCTAGATTGAAGGTTATTTTCTGCTGGGATACAGTTACCAGTTTGACAAATGGTAGACCAATCAATTTTGAAGACAGGAATTCTCAACCAACCAGAAAAAGGATTCAGGCAGATGTCCCCCACCAGTGCAGGGGACTGTGGGAGAGAAGCTGCTCTGAGCAGCAGATGTTGGTTTAACCATGATGTCATGTGATCATGCTGAGTAAGTCCTCCTTCCTGGAAATTGTGACCGTGTTAATTCTGGGATTCAGAGTTGTAGACCTAACATAACATTTAAGTAGTAAAAACAGACTTGATAGCTAACAAAGTAGCTTAAATGTTTAGCAAGCAATTGAGCAAGAAAGAGTCAAAATATTGTATCAAGCTGAAAATATAGATTAAAATCTATTAAATCAACCAAACATATTAGTAAGCAAAATTGCTAAAAGATATTCCATTATTACTGAAGAAGAAGAAATAAATTTCTTCAAGTTGAAATGAACTTAATTTAACAAGCAAATTAGAAGGTATGGTTGATACTAAATATGCAATTTAAATAGATACATAACTGGATAAATAGATGGATAGACAGTTTAGATAGATAAATAAGACTCACACAAGTAGAAAAATGTAACCTTTACTTATTTACAGATTGTACAGAGGTACTGAGTGATAAGGTAGTATTTACAACACAACTAGTAGCTTTGAAACCCCTGAACTTATACACAGGTTTGATCCACAGCAGAGACTCACAGGACTACACACCAACACACTCCTTTCACCCAGAGCTGGAAGAATGAGTGTGAAACTAAGATCTCAGTTGGTTCTGAAATCCATACTAAGGATTCCTCAGCCAGGTGCTGTGCTGCTCACAATCCAAGCAGAAAATACAAGGTGTGGAACTCTGAACCCAAAAGGTATGTCAGTCAGGGTGGAAGGTGTGTGTGTTGGTGCGTGTAGCCCCGAGGGTCCAAACCCAGGGAGAAATCAAATGTTGCAGCAAAATAGGTACCACTGAAAACACAAGCACGTCATGCAGCAACAAAAACAAAACCCCAAAATAATCAAAATTAAAGGGCTGAAAAAAAAAAAAGTCTCTGGTGTTGGATGTACAAAACTTATTCTACATGCTTTCTTAACATGACAATAGAGACATGTCTGCGTGTGTGTGTGGGTGTGTGTGTGCGTGTGTGTGCATGTTTATGTATTTGTGTTGCATGAATAATAAAAGCCAGGTCAAATGTTGTGTGTAGGATGAAAGAAAGAATTTGTCAAAAACACAGACACATACACCCGAGTAACCTCTAATACACACATTCGCTCTTTTATACAAATGGCTTCACAAAGTGAAGCACACACTCACACACACGCACACACACTCTCACACTCAGAGGTGGAAAAGAACAGACACGTGGTGGAAGAGAACACAGTGGGTGGAATGGGGATGTTTAAACCACGCAAGCTGGGCAGTCATCAAATACGGTTCAGCTGGGTTAGTTGGAAAACTGGTTAGCTGACCCACATAGTTAACTACTATGCTAAACCATCTGTGATGACTGTACAGTGAGGTCCCAACTTGTAGCACTTTAGAGGAAGGAGTAGGGGAATAAAACGACAGATGAATGTAAAACATGCCTTTCATTTTTTAAAGCAGAATTTAAAAGTCATGTTGCATTTCAAATGAGTTCAATATTTAATACCATGTAATTCAAACAAATGAAAGAATTTCCAAACAGTTAAAACAAACCAAAATAAATCTCTGTACAGAACTATAATATTGCAACCTGATATTGTGTATATAACTCACAAAACAAACCTATTAAGATTACCAAAATAGGGGCAGCACTCAACTTTCAAAGGTGCATTTTCATTTCTCTTTTTTTTATTAAAATGTCCTAGGTTCTCTGTTTGTCACATTTGTCACTTATGTTTTCTTTAGAATTGAGTGTGGTTGTTCATGAGGGACAGAAAGCGAGAGAGAGAGAGAGAGTAGAAGAGCAAAAAAGAGAATAGAGACAGACACTCAGCTAATGGGACATCAATTCTTGTTTCTATCAAAATCCTTGTGCTGAAAAATCAATGCCCTTGCTTTTTAGGTTATGGATTTCTAAAACACTCATATGCACATTGCCAGCCTGTCGAGTGTGTGCTTGTGTGTATGTGTGCTGTTTCTGAAACAAGTCTCTTTCACGTGCCTCTCTGGGATGAAAGGCAGCACAGCGCTCTCTCCAGGCTAGGAGTACTCCAGTACCATACCAGCTACTCTAACGATAATTTTGATGACAAAAACCTGCACCTGAAGATGCACTCTGCCTAAGCGTTCACTACAAATACATTACAAAAGTCTGCAAGTCCTTATCTTGTACATAGAAAGGTATCAGAAAAGGACACTGCATCCTATGAGAAATAGTGCGGACTCTGATGATCTCTCACAACTACTGATATCAAGTGATCTCCATCAAAAATTGCTTTTTTTTTTTAACACCAAGACTGAACTTTACTCTTTTGATACTTTATCTACTCTACGGCAGGGAGCAGGGGAAGAGCAATAAGCAATAGAGAATAAACAGAAACCATCCGATTAGGAAAGCGGAAAAAGGCTCAAAGGAGAGATGAGCTCCATTAAAGTAGACAAAGGAAGAGAAAAGTGTTTGTGTTGTGTGTATTGTATGCATGATATTATAACCCTTTGTCGAATGCTAAAAACGTTTAATTCTGGAAGAGCTCTGCCCTACACCGTACCCTAAAATCAGTTAAAAAGAAATAAGAGGAAAAAGAAAACCTGTATCCAGCAAGTGACTGAGAATATTCATATTTTTCCGTATAAAAGTGTTTTTTGGTCAAACGTCTGTGTGGGTGGCAGAGATATAAAATCTACAAAGTGCACAAAGAGAAGCTATCTCATAGCTTCACACACACACACGCCCACACACACCATCACACACGCACACAACCACCTTATTCTACTAGACTACTGCGAATCTGCACATGTGCGTATATGTCATAATGTGCATGTACCTTGTGTTTGTGCGGGTATGCCTGTGCATATATGACCCTGTATAAGGAGTTTAAGTGTAACACAGGGCAGTAGGAAGCATGCAGTAAGACCTGAAGGCTAGCTAAGAGAGGAAGCAAGGATGCTGCACTTTGTCTGTTAGATTTAGAAACTCAGGAACACACACCATCATCCTGAGAGGTTCTTGTTTTTCTTCTGGTGGCCAAGTTTGGTCCACCTTTTGGAATGTTCAATTAACTGACATCAACAATAACAAACAGTCGGTAAGTTTGAGCTTTCCCGTAAAAAACAGATGCAAAATCTGTTTTTAGTTTGGGTGTGTGTGTTCGAGTGTTTGTACATCTGCAGGCAGGAGCTTCATTCTTAGATTGGTTTCCCGAACACCTTCCCACCTGCCTTCCAGTCTTTTACATAGATAGTAATTTTGATTCAAGTCAAGGATTACTTGGTAGTGAACTACTCTGTAAGCCATGCTGGCTGTGCAGTTTAGAGGCTCAGACAACAAACGTGTTAACAGGAGGAGAAATTATAGTGCAACAGGAGAGTCCTGGAGAGGAAGGGTGGGTACTGTTGGAGTGAAATGTGTATGCATGTGTACGTCTGTGTGCAATCTCAGGTAAAAGGGGATCATCTGTGACCCTTTAACTCAGAGAGGATGGGATGGGTTTGCCCGTCTTCCTAACATTTTCTTGTTTTTTTTGTTAGATCCCACTGTTGGTGTTAGATTCTGCAAACAGTGTCCCGCTTATTCCACAAGGAGTTCCATCTGTCTAGTTAAAAGTATTGTCAGTTTGTGTCCCGCTGCCCACAGCTTCCGGCTAGTACACACACCGACACACACACACACTACTCATTTTACAACTTTGCCTCCAGGTGTCCCTGTGGCCCCTTTACTGCCCTACAGAGGCTTTTCTTAAAGAAATGTATTTACTCTGTTTCACTGTTAATCCCTTTGGTCCACTGCTGAGCTCAGTCTTTCCCCCATGGATGTGTCTGCGTGTGTGTGTATCTTCATATGTTCTTAGAACCAGAGCTGCCAGGTCCAGCCACACACACCTTCTCCTTGCATGCTTGTGTGTTTGGTGAGAGTAAAGCTGTGTTATTTGTGACTCTCAGACATCAGACTCAATGCTGGGCATGCGGCGGTACAGCCGAGGCCGATTGCCGCCTGCACTCGAGGCTCGCGGTGCTGTCACATAGCTCATTGGCTGTGAGGCAGCGGGTGGAACCATGTAGGCCACCACAGGAGGGTCCTGCAGAGGGTAAAACACCTGTTGGTCAACATGACCACCATGCTGGTTGACATGATGGCTGCCGTGGTTGCCGAGAGTGAGGGACAGCTGCATCCTCTGCTTGTAGAGCTCGTGGGAGGAAGTTTTCTGCGGCATGCGGGCGGCAGCCTGGGAGGTGTTGTCTCGTTGTGCTGTGCCGGGGGCTGAATGCAGGAAGGGATTGTGTGATGGGCGATCCGGCAGAAGGCTCTTTGAGCGCCGCGGCATAGGCATTGGGATGTCCAGGCTGTGGTGGTGGGATGGGGACGGAGAGGGCGGGCTGCGGCTGCTGTATGGGCGGTCAGAGCGCATTGTGAGGACGTTGGCATAAGCCCCGTCATCCAGGGTCAGCTCCCTGTCCCGGTCCCTGTCAGGAAGGCTGAGTCCTCGCATGTGGGGGTGAGGCTGTGACTGACGCTCCGGAATGCCGTCTGGAAGCACATTCTCGTAGGAGTGCTGCCGACTCAGCTGGAGGTGTTGGGCTGATGGGGAAGCGGGCAGAGGAGACGGTGAGGATGGGGTGGGCTCAAAGTGGCTGACAAGCCCATCGCCCTCCCCCACCAGGCCAAGCTCGCTCTGTGGAAGGTAGTGAGTAAACATGTCACCACTGTGTGGGTGAGTGTGGGCGTAGTGTGAGTGCAGGTGGTCTTCACTGATGTCATACAAGTTCCCCAGGTGGGCACAGGCATCACAGCGTGCTTGAGGGGATCGAACAGTGTAGAGGCCAGAGTAACCACTGAGCTTGGTCAGGCAGGTACGACAGTGACCGGGCCTGGTGCTTTGGATTGCCGAGCCCGAACCAGGAGCTTCAAATGATCCTGCAGATTTGTCCTTTACACTAGACAAAGGAAGAAAAAAAACTATTAAAATGGAGACAATTCAACCATTGTTCAATAATTATTAGTTTACTTTTGGCAGGAACCCCTACTTGCTGTGTGTGTAGGTGCTGTATTTCTTGTCCTTCAGGGAGTGCAGGTCAGCCTCGGCGCTGTGACTGTGGTGCAGGAGGCTGGCGCTCAGCTGCATAATTGGTGCATCTGACTGGTGTGAGTGTGAGTAAGTGCTGTCAGGTGGAAAGAGGTCAGGGGGGTAACTGTGGTCATCACCTCCCCCTTGGCTGTCTCTCTGGTAGGGAGGAGCAGATTGGAGGCTGGCCTGGTCAGAGTCAATGGAGTAGATCTTAGATCCTCGACCGCCTCCTCCTGCTTCACCTCCACCTCCACCTCCGCCCCGCTTCCTTAGCTGATTGATTGGTTTAAATCCGCCCCTCGCAGCCATAGAGTCAGAATCTTTGTGCGATGGAGGTCGACTAGAACACTCGGACATGTCTGAGTGTTGCGGCTCTTCCGGCAGGTAGCGCTGGCTCTTCATCTGTGGAGCCCCAGTCCCTGAAGCTGAGGTGGGGCTCGGGCCTCCAGGGGACACCACACTTGGCTGAGTCTTCAGCGTCTCCACGCTTTTCTTCCATAATGCCCGTGGCTTTGATGCAGTGATAGCAGGCCCGGCCAGGCGGTTCTTGTCGTTATCGTTGGTGATTGACAGCTGGGACTTGTTGGGGCTGGTCTGGAGAGTTGGGGCTTTTTGTTGCCCGGGAAATGGTGCAGCATTGTTAAGATGGTTTTTATGTCGCCCGGACAATGACAGGAAAGCCTGTGGACCCGCAGCGTTGCTATAGAGACCAGGACCCTTCTGAGGCAGACTGTGGAGTGAGTTACCTAGGAGACAAAAAGACATGCTCCTCAGACAGCAGATACAACAGTTGGATGATTGCATGGATGCTTCACCAGTTAGTTGATACATTATCTCTTACCTCGGCACACAGAATACACCATCTACTGCGTTTGTAATCATGAGACATATTTAGACATTACAACTATAGACTGTAATCAACACAAGGAGAAGCTTGATGAATATCAAGTTAGATCAGGTAAGCACTCAAATAAACATATCAAATATAGACAATAGAAAAAAACATATAGATTATTTTTGCATCAAATGGTGACTCATTAAACCAATTAGTAAGCTTTTTCACATTTTGTCTCCTTGCTGCCACTAATTTATCGCTATATTATTATTAACAGAGTATTCCATATTGGGGAAGAGATTGGAAAATTGTGTTTGTTTTTCAAAATGAAAAAAAGAAAAATTGCTGTCACTGATAAATCCATATAAATTCCAGAACAACCAACTTTTTTAAATTACAAGAGCAATTTATTATTTTTGTGAAATCCAAATCTTCTGTGAAGGCCTCAGAGATCAGAGATCTGTCCAAAGCATGAGCATAATAGAAGTCATAATAAAGTTGTGAAGTTGATAAAACAGGGTCAGGTGCGAGAAATATATTTGCATGGTAACTCTTAGAGCTGCACATTACAGTTCTGTCATTATTCTGCCACACTACAACACTAAACTGAAAACAATTGTTTAATCAAAAATATAAGGCCTTCTGGCCAACTCCATGACACAAAATGGTTTTATTTGTCAAATAAAATTGGTTTAGTTTATTTGGATTGGAATTTAAAATCTGTTTAAAATTCTGCTGAATTTTAAACAGATTATAAAGTGATTCTGTTCTGCTTAAATGTAATTTTTGTAACAGTATTCAACACGTGCTGCTGTCTATCTTGGCCATGTCTCCCTTGAAAAGGAAGTTGTTGATCTGAATGGGATCTGTGTGGTTAAATAAAGGTTTAAAAAAATAAAGGTTCCCATAGTGCAGGGGTGTCAAACTCCAGTCCTCAAGGACTCAAGCTGATGTCCTACAACACTTTTTAGATGTTGTAGGACTTATAAAAGGTGTCCTACAACTTTTAGATGTGCCTCTGTTGCACCATACCTGAATAGAATAATTAGGTCATTATCAAGGCTCTGGTGAACTTATCTACACAAGGAGGAGGTAATTAAGCCATTTCATTCCAGTGTTTTGTACCTGTGGCACATTTAAAAACTGCAAGTTTGACACTTGTGCCATAAGGGGAACAAGGAGGCGGCAGCATCAGATGCTTTTTTTCAGCAGGGATATAGAAACTGTTCAGAGTTCATGGAACCTAACTCATAAAACAGGGCAGAGATTCACCTGTTAGCAAGACATTACAACAGAACACAAATAATGTTTATTGTCCCTTGGTGGGAAAAATCAGGTGTACCGCCAGCAAAGTGACAGAAAAACAGAAGCAGGCAAATTCACACAGTGTAAAAGATAGCAATGAAAAGTGTGAGATTTCAGACAGGTCAAATTTACAGCATAAATATACTGTACATGCCAGGATCACGGGTTATTTGGTGCCTGCTTTCGCACCTTATTCTTCATTCATTATCATGAAACTGAAACGTTACTTTATCAAAAGGAAATTTTTAGTCTTTTTCTTTTGATCAGTCTTTTCTAAGTGATCAGTCTTTCTCAGCAGCCCCCTGCTCCCTCTCTGTCTTCTTCGCTTTTCTCACAGCTGCACCTTGTTAGTAGTTAGTCCCAGTCCATTGTTCCTGCAATCAACCTCCCAGTGTTTAACAGCCTCTCCTCCTCCTTCACCAGTGCAGGTGATGCAGCCTGCCACCTGCATGTAACCCAGAGCCCGTTTTGTTTCCAAGTTCTTGCTTTATTATTTTTCATTAAACAATCAACTCACTGCAGCAGCCTCTTCTGCTTTTTGATCCGACTTTCATCTACAAATCATCACAGAGCAGTTTTTAAAGATAGCACAGTTTTGGTTCAAAGAACTGTGCAGCTGAGTAGGACAACCACCATGACCACAGGTGCAGCTGCAGCTGCAAAGTTTAGACTGATGGAATTTAATGTTCATCATTCATCACCCAAAAATCTGTCCAAGAGAAGAATCTCTGACAAAACTTGAAAATTGATGTTTATCGATGCGTCCCAGTCAGTCTTTCTGAGTTGGAGCTTTTAAGAAAAGAATCAGCAACTGTTGCATAATAATAATTGCATATAGAATAATTCTCTATTGAAACAGGGAGTGCGGGGGGCAAATTCAAATACATACTACACTTTATTATATCTTAAACAATTTGAATGCAATGCCTAATTTTGATTTTTATTATGAGCTACTTTGTGTTCTATCACATTTAAATTAAAAAAGGCATTGAAGTTGAGGTTTTAATGTGACAAAATGTAAAAAAAAAAAAAAAAAAAAAAAAAAATCTTCCATTCGCAAGACACTGCAAGAATGACTGGTACAGTACCTTTGCCTGGCATCATGTCTAGGATGCTGGGTTGTAGAAGGACAGTGTTGCGTTTGGGTGAAGACATTGCGATGGACTTGGCAGATTTGAGCAAGTGCAGCATGTTGGCTTGAGGACTGAAGTCCAGCTCAGGCGCCTTCTTCTTCATGTCAATGTGAACGCCGTGGATACAGCTCCATATACCCTGAGATGAGCACAGGACAGGAAATTAAAGAGAAAATGGCAGGTGAGGAAATTAGAGACAGAGGCCGACATTTGAAAAGTAAAGGTGATTCATAAATCAGTGACTTTATCCAAAGAAAGTTCAAATAACTACAGGATTCATTTCCTTGCAAGGAGAAGTACTAGACCCCTACTTTGTTTTTAAGTGGGTTTACTGGAAACCTTAACCTCATTATATTTTGTAGCATGGCAAAGGGAGATAATCACCACTTTTGTAGATGAATTACTTTCAGAAGTGCTTGATAACTAAATCTAGGGGATGATGTCACTGGAGGGGGGTCTCTGAGTGCACGGAAATGTTCTTCCTAGAGTCACTTAACCTCCAGCACCTCTGCTCAAGCAGCATGTGCACGCTGAGACAGACACACTTGGAGACACATGCACACATTTTTTTGTAAGACTCTTAATGTGTGAAATGCTGCTCGTCTGGAATAAAAGCCCTGCCTGAGACAGAGGCATCAAATATGAATAATGTAAAAGTGGTCGTTCTTACTGTGCCCATTTGTGTTTTGTGCGTACATTAAGGTTTGTATGCTTGTGCCTCAACCAGTCCATCTGTGGTTTCATCAGCTTATGGGACTTGCATACATTTAACCATTTTTAACTTGGTAGACCTGGTTGTGAGTGTGTGTGTGTGTGAGAGAGAGAGAGCATGCGGAGAAAACAAGCCTTCTGCAAAGTTTCTGCAGCCTGTAAAAGTCTGGAATTTGAGAAAGAAAAAGTAATTTTTCAGGTCAGTAAAAAAATGTATTATGATGAATGAAAATAAAAGATGGAAAATCATTTCTTTTAGACTTTATTGCTTTCTCCATGGTATAAATGTTCCATCAATTCATCTATTGCCTTTCTTGTTAAATATAGACGTGTTACTTTTTACTCAAATAGCAATTTGAGTAAAAACAATCACTTGGGAGCAACTGAACGCCTTTATTTAGGCCACCAGTGTCCAAAGTGAGTCCACAAGGGCCAGGATATAACATGTTTGGTTCAACACACCTGAATTAAATTTTGGCTCTTTATCAGGCCTCTGGCTATCACAGTCACTATCAGGGTGTTAAACCGGGAAAAAAACTAAAGGTGCGTTTCTATTGGCAAGTTAGGCTCTAACAGGTTGGGGGCAGTTTGGTTCTACACCAGGTAGTGAGCTTTTCCATTTAGGCTCTGTTGTGGGACAAGAGCAGCAGCAGCAGCTGTGGTCGACTCTCCACTGATATGTTCAGGAACATTCATTAATGGAGAACCTTCAGGTTCTGGTTCTGACGGACTACAATAAAAAGTTTTATAGAAATTCTTTGCTGGTCCAAACACAGTGATAAAGACTCAGATCAGCTGATTATTTCAGCTATTATACATATAAATATAATCACATTCTGGCACTTGTTATTAAATGTGCAACATTTCAGACTTAGGTGATGCAGTCAAAAGATGTAAACCAATAGCTACGCATGGTCTTTATTTTTGTTTTTTTATTATTTAAACTAAAAATAAAACTCACAAGCTAATATTATGTAGTCCTGGTGTTTGTCAGCACAAAACCACAACTCAAACAAACTTGAGCACAGCATCACTGTTTCTCTTCAGAACAACCAGCTGCTAGCAGCGCTGCTAAATCACAGCCGTTCTGATTCTGCTGCTAAACTTCATGCGTTCCTTGTGCTGCTCCTGATTATATTCATACTAGTTCCTTTGTCCCATCATGGGGCATGTTTGCAGTCCACAGCTAAACTATGATGTTGTTTGGAGTTTTCAGTGACTTTAATCATGATTAAATCAGCGAAGGCAGCCAGCTGTCAATCAATTCGGATCTGCCTTGCTCAGTCCGGCTGGTACCACTGCTGAAGTAGGCATGAAACTGTGAGAAGAGCCAGGCAGAACCGTAACTAACAGCTTTGAACGATTAACAGGTTGAAGTTTAAAGTGCAAGGGCCACAGCAGCTGCCAGAAAACCACACTGGGTGGCACAAACTGAGGCTACTATTTAAACAGGCTCCCCTAAATTGAACAATTTTGGACAATGCAACTGGAAAATTGTTGCCTGGCCTGGTCAGTCTCGATTTCAGCAGCGTTCGAATGGTAGTGTCAGAATTTGGTGTAAACAAGAAGGCCTGGATCCATGTGACTGAATAAATGATTCAGTCAGGTGTTGGCAGTGTAATGGTGGGTATTTTCTGGGTGCAGTTTAGGCCTCATAGCTGAGCACTGTGGCCTACCGGAATGCAGTGGCTGGCTGTCAGTTAGTTTATGACTGCAAGATGTGCATCTACAGGAGCTGCTTTTATGAACACGAGAATGAGTCAGATAACCTCTAAAGCCACCACATCTCAGTCAGAGCACCTTTGGGATGTAATGAAAAGGTAGATTTGCATCATGGATGTCCAGCTGACAAATCATTGTCATTTTATGGTGGCTGAAAATTGTTGAAGAATGTGTGACTACTTTTGGAAACTATTCCCCAAAAGATGGAGACAGTTATGGAGGCAAAAGGGGTTCCAACCCAGAGGGAGGGAAGCAGTTAGGGAGGTACTTTAATGTCCTCAAGGGGAAATTTGTCTTCAACACTGTGTGCTGAACAAAGCTTCTACCACAATTAAATACACAATAAAAGACAAAAAGGGCACAACATATTTGAGGACACGGATGTAAGAATGAGGGTTCAAAAGTTGTTGTTTTTTTAATTTATTTTAAAACAGTCTTGGAATTTTCTTTTGCTTCAGCTGCTTTGATTTTCTGTGACGAAGAAAAAAGAGAGTTAAATACTCTCAATCCCTGAGTCCCTCCCAAAAAGGAACAAACAAAACAAAAGTATTAACAGAAAGGTGGACTTGGAGAGCCGATAAAAAGAACAAAGATGTATAGCAGGGGGCCAACCCTATACAGGGCTGTCGAAGCCACTACTAGTACCAGATTAAAGCAAAACAGAATCTACTGCAAAAGAACGAATCAAAAGCAGGACAACCGGTCCCACTAGTTGTCACAATGAAATATCAAACAATCAAAGGTTAACAAAAACTACCGCATGGCAGGCTGGAGACGTCAGCTGTGGCCTACAGCCACTGGTTTTGTGTGTGTACCTCAACAGAAAACAACTCCAGTGAGAAGCAAGACAAAGGAGCGGGTCTACACACACACGGGTCAAAATCCAGCCTATATATAGCCTGACCGCTTAACGTAGTTGAATTAATTACAAAAATAAAAAAATATCCAAACTCCAAAATATATCAAAAAACAGGAAAAAAAAGTCATTTATATAAACAAAACAATCTAGAAAAATAGAGAAAAACAATCATAATGTGTCCTAAGCACATAGACCCACAATACAATAGAAAAGCACATATTGCACATTCCTGCATGCATTCCAGGAAGTAAATGAACCAGCAAATCAGACCAGAGCATCAGGAGCCTGGTCTGTATGTGCCTACTTTATTCAACAATCTGACTGATGATGGGACAAATGAAGACTGTTGCATCTACCAGCAGGGATTAAATGGCGTTTCACATTATGAGTTGAGACAGCCCCCTCTGTCTTAGGGTGTCTGATTAATTTTATTTATTGAGTCCTTTATATCTTCAATTGAAATCTCAAAGGGCTCATTCATACGCTGATGACGGCTGAAGGCTGACAGAAGCAAGACTGTATATTTTGCACCAACGCCAGAAGAGTCTTGCCCAGAGATGCAAATGACAAGGGTGGGCAGACTCCAGCAGGACACCAATTGCAAGTTGAACTCCTACCGCTGTTGCCGCTGTTGCCACTGTTGCCACCCTTGCCTGTAATGTACCTAATTACATAAATTTTAGAACTTTAGTAGTTTTGTTTCCCTTCTGTGCAATTCTTTCCATGGAGCAGCAAATTCATTTTGGTCTCAGCTGGACTCTAATCAAATAATTCTCCTCTTTACCACACACACACACACACACGCACACACACACAGAAGGAGAGAGTTTGGCAAATAAATGGTTTTCACAGCTGCAAATTCGAACAGCTACAGAGGTGGTGACCACCAGTTCACTGCAAATCAAAACAAAATCTGATGCTGTTATATTTGAAGGTAAATTCTGAGGAACCGGCTCCAGCAGTGGGAAAAGTGTTAACTGTGTGTGTTCGATTTCCTCTCACTCTGCTGATGGTGAAGAGCATGCCCGGCCTGCCAGAGCAGACACCGGTGAAGCAGTATCTCAGCCTCCAGTAGAAAAGGTGCTCTGAGATGAAGGTGAGGATGGACAGGCCCATGGCTGTAGCCAGCATGTAGAAGACTCCTGCCATGTTGTCCACATCCAGCTGACTGGACATCACCTCATTCTTTTCATTATGGCAGATCCCAGTCAGCCACTGCGCCTCCAGCTCCTCCATCTCACCTGTTGGAAAAGTATAAAAAAATAGTGTCTTAAAATGGATAAATGGCAACGATGAAAGATGAAAAATTTGGGGACAAGTAGAAAGAGTAATTAGGAATGAAGAGGATGCAACATCATATGAAAGCAAAGAGGATAAAAACAGAAAACACCGTGGGAGATAAACGGATAAATACCTCAAAATATTTTAGGATTGTTTTTCTATTCATCTTTTAAGATTTAATTATTCTCAGAAAGGTAAGACCTCTTAAACAGCATACTAATTTTTATCATAGCATAATTTTGATGAGAGTCCATCACTAACATATCTAATATGCCAGTTTAACTGCACATTTTTACACAACATGCTCACTTTAGAAGCTACTCTTGTTGTCAAGATGATAAGATTTATTTGTTCATATTAGGATAAGGCTATATATGACTTTTAAACTTTTGAAAAGATTGCTTTGTCTCAGATTCAACTACTGTAGTTTGCCAAAGCTTAGCTTTGTTTTGTCAAGTTTGTATTTCCAAAAACACCATAATGTCTAACAGAATGTTTTCTTCATTTTATCATTTTAGAGAAGCACTTTTTTTAAACTTTGTTTGTTTACCACCAACCATTAATACACTTTAGTCGCCTATAAATGGAGAAAACGTCTCATTTCATGACTCTTAACAATGTAAAGAAACCAACTATGCAAGAAAATAAAAAACTTGTATTTTTATTTAAAATTAATTTACTTATAATTAATTATTAACTAATCATCCTAAAATCTGCACTCCAAAAACAAGCTTCTACATGCACATTTGGTGAAATCACATAAGTTAGTAAGGCAGATGATCAGAGCTATTCCAACACTTCTAACTTGCCTATTGTAATAGTTGAAGTACCAAATAAACATCAATTTGCATTAGCACACATAGTGGAAGATGTTTTAGCACCACCGCAGAAGCTGATATCTCCAGTCTTCCTTATTTCTTCTCTTGGGGGTACAGCCAATAAGAGTCAACAAGTATAAATGCAGCTTCAGGTTTAGCTGCTTTGGAAGCAGGTTGCATTGCAGCATTTTCTTTATGTCATATGAAAAATAAAGCATATTAGAATACGGTGAGCACAAGCATGCACACACCTCTCAGAGAAGTGATGATAAAATAGTGTTTTAAGATGAGACCATGATAGACTTCTTATCCCTCTGATGCATGACATATTGACTATACAGACTTCCATGAGTGGGTCCTTTTGGACCCATGTTTAAATCAATGTGTTTTTATGCTACTTTTGTAATTTTGATTCAAAATAATATTTAATATAATACTTTCTGCTGTGTTTTATTTCACATAAATATTATTTCATATTTGAAATATTTTAATTTTTCCACTTTTTTAAGCATTTTTAGAAGAATTTGGAGATCATTTGTGACGATTTGTAGAACTTTTTTAAAACGAAATGACAACAGCAATGTTGGAGCAATGTCAGTGTCCATTATGTTTGTGTGTGTGTGTGTGTGTGCGTGCGTGTGTGTGTGTGTGTGGGCAGGAGGAGGGGATAGAAAGAGCACATTTCTTGAAACTAGTTATCTAACCAAGCTAGCTAACATTGCCATCTGTATTCTATTGTGCTGTGTGTATCACGCATGTGAGTGTGTATGAGCATTTATTTATCCGTCCATCCGTCTTCCGTTTATCTGGGGTCAGGTTGTGGGGTAGCAGCCTAAGAAAGGAGGCCCACAGTTTGCTCTCCCCAGCCACTTGTTCCAGCTCCTCTGGGGGAATCCCAAGGCATTCCTAGGCCAGCTGAGGAACATCGTCTCTCCAGCGTATCCTGGGTCTTCCTCTGGGTCTCCTCCCAGTGGGTCTCACCACATCTCACCAGAGAGGCAACCAGGAGGCATCCTAATCAGCCCTCCTCTTGACATGAAGGAGCAGCAGCTCTACTCTCATTCCCTCCCTGATGACTAAGCTTCTCTCTCTAAGGGACAGCCCAAACCCCCTAAAAAACTAACACTAATTTCTGCCACATGTATCTGTGACCTCATTCTTTCGGACATGACCCAAAGCTCATGATCATAGATGAAGGTAGGAACTTAGACCGGTAAATCGAGAGCTTTGCTTTTTGACTCAGCTCTCTCTTCACCTCGACAGACTGGTACAGCGCCCGCTTCACTGCAGAGGCTGCACCAATCTGTCTGTCCATCTCCTGCTCCACTTGGGGCAGGACATCCTGCCCGACCCAGAGAAGCCACTCTAATCTTTATGAGCTCATTTATTTATGCATTTATTTATATACCTATGAATTTATATTTTATTTATCATGATAATAGAAGAAAGAACTTTGAACACATTGATCAACAGCTTTTGCATGTCACTCAACACATTTTCTCTTTTGGTTTTCTCTTCCAGGGTGTCAGACACACACAGAGACACACACACACCCACAGCTAGCTTGATTAGATAACTAGTATTAACTAACTTCAAAGAAGGCTAATGGGTTGATTTGTGACAATAACACTGACACAGCACTGATGATCAACACACACACACGCACACGCACACACACCCATTTGTGAGGTGAAAATAAAGATAATAATTATATAGAAAATTTCTTGCTGTGTAAAATATTATTATTCAGGGGTGAGACTTAGGACTCAGTGTGTATGATTCACAAAAAATGTGTTCCTGACAGTCACAGCTGGTAAGAAACAAAGATTTCCATTAAATTCCAAAGGAAATGAATGCAGATCATTTTGGACCCACTCATGGAAGAATGGGGTAGTAATATAAAACATGCTATTTCTTAAAATGTGCAAAAGGTAAATTAAAAATTTGAATTGCATGATATCAATAACATGTTTGTTGGTATAAGGATAAAGACAAAGGCTGTTCATTCTAAAGACCAACAGAACCTCAAAAACCTGACTAATACATGACTAAGGATCTTACCATCTCCTATGATGCTAAGTATAGCCAGATCGACTAAACGTTTCCAATACGATCCCTTCTGAAGGGCGATCCCATAACCTGTGGTGGCAAAGATGTATCCGCTGCCGATGGTGACCAGCTTGCAGCCGTCATCTCTGCCTGCCATGTAGTTCAACACTGCAGCATCGTAAATGAAGGCGTCCAGCTTTCTGTGACAAAAACCAGCCCAAATTCAGTATGAAGTCGAAGGTTAAGAAAAACCACAATAACCATGTAAGGAAATAATAAAGAGATAAATATTAGGTAATTATTTTGAAAAGAAAACATGACTAACATTCTGAAAGAATTAATCAGGTAAAACAATCATTTTTTATTTGCTACATATTTTAGATCTAAAACTTTTTAAAATCTTCCAGTCAAAATAAAAACATATATATTCAGACCTTTGATTTAATAGTTTGCAGAATCCCGTTTTGGTGGAACTGTTGCTAATTTTTTTGAACATAAATATCAGTTCTTTCCCTTCAGTTTTTCACCATTCCCCAATCACAGAAAAGTACGTAAAGTCAACAGATCCCTCCAAATTTTGAGCAACTGCAAGGTTGTAAGTTTATTGCAAAATTTCCAAAGGATTTTCTCAAAAACACTGGGTTATGTGACTGTTAATTCCCACCTATAAGTCAAAGTATTTCTTAGCTACTCTGCTACTTCTGCTTCACTTGTTTTCAAAATACCATCTAGTTTTCTTATATGCCAACATTAATATAACTGATTATTATAAACTTTTATAGAATATACCTATACTTCTGTAGTTGGTTGTAAAATTGAATAATAAACGTTTTTCATTGATTAGGTGAAAATCACTCCCTTCAGATCTAACTGTAGTTTGAAAAAGGTCTCAGTAAAAGCGCCAGCCAGATTACTTGGGAGCTTCATATTTATAGTTGTTATATGGGCTCATATTTCTTAGGGAAATAAAATATAATACACTACATTAATTTATTAAATTTAGCTTAAAAAAACAACATAGTACATTTTGGGAAGATAGTGGTCTTATGTTTCTTGTGTACCTGAACACAAGTCCCAGATTTCCTTTCATGACAATTTTCAATACTGAAGTTGCTCACATATGACTCAGCTGAAAACTTTCATTACGTAGCTTTGATGTTGTATAACTAAGTTTGATGTGAGATTTTAGAAGCAAACATTTTGCATATGCTGTGCTATATCACTACAATCATTAATACAAAATCTAAAAGTAAAATTATGTTTAATACCCTGAAGATCAAAGCCTACACTGAAAACTAAAAACCAGCTCTGCTATTAGTGGGAGAGACAGAAGGAGAATAAATGGTAGCCAACTCCAGAGCAAATTACAGTTTTTCTGTTTTGGCTGCTTGCCTTTTTTGTACAGCAGCAGGAGTTTATAATGAGCAGTTGCAAACATGTTACTGTCAGTAACAGAAACACAGAGCAAAGCTACCTCTGTATTTTGGCACAAGTTAAAGCTGGGCACCAAGGATTTGGGTTATTCTTAAATACATGTGTTGGTTGAGAATCATACCCTGAGCTGCAGGCCGTTGTAATGTGAGAGGAGCTGACTTGATAAATTTACATTACCCTGTCTTGAGGCTGACCAATGCATCCACAACACCAGTCTGGTGGTACTTAGTCATGTACTGGTGCATATCTGGGTAGTTTTTCCGAATGTTGCGCTCGGTGCTTCCGTTGGGAACCGTCCCGAAGCGAAATGGCGGGGAGTAGGAGTGCGGCTTCTGGAACTGAAGGGAGATGAAGAATGAAAGCAAGAAAGATATGGCACTTGTTAAAAGAGACTTACACCAATGTGTGGGAGGAGTGCAGAGGGGAGAGGCAAAGATAAAAGGCGTGAGTGACACCAGGAGGAGAGAAACAAGGGAAAGGAAAAGAAGAAAAAGAAAGTTCAAGTAATAGTGGGGGCAAACATGAAGAAAATGTGAAGGAGGGAGGACAGGAATGGAGAGTGGCAAGAAGAGACAGATAAGGAAGGAAAGATAGCAGGGCGGACTCATCAGTCATCATCATTGTGTATCCAGTGTAGTGTAAGACTGGCTGGGGTTCTGCTGACACTGCCAAGCTCCGCAAACTACACACACTCTTGCCTTTGATCTGTGCAGCCTGCGTGTGTGTGCGTGGGTGTGTGTGTGTGTGTGTCTGTGCCTCTGCTGTGCTGGCAGTGATAGTGAGGTGACAGGGACGGCCAGTGGGTTTGGGCTGTGAAGCCTGAGGGCACTCCCCAGAGAGTCTTGTCTGGCCGCAGGCCTGGCATCCATTACAAGAGCAACCCTGACTGCGAATGTGTTTAGTTGCCTCTATGCAGGGGTGTATGCGTGTGTGTACCTATGTTTGTGTAAACCCACCTTTTTGTCAGACAGTCCAGTAACTTGGTCCACAAATTCTTCCTGGATCATGAAGGCGGCCAGGTTGGCAGTGTACGAGGCCAGGAAGATGACAGCAAAGAAAGCCCACACTGACACAATGAATTTACTGGTGGTGCCTTTGGGGTTCTGCACAGGCACAGAGTTGTTGAAAACCAGACCCCACAGCAGCCATATGGCCTTTCCAATGGTGAATGATGGACCATGTGGGTCTGAGAGATCAGCCGGAGCAATACAAAAAAATGGAAAAGGATTGCATGATGAGTCAAAGATAAAGGATAATGAAACACTGAACTCACAGTTTTGTCTGATGGTGTCAAAATAGCATCAGATGTCTCTTGTGTTCCAGAGGCATGGGCCAATTATTAGTATCAAGGTATATAAAAGGTTATAAATTGTTACACTTATACTAGAAGTTTCCATCTCACTGTTCTCATGGTTTAACGTTTTTTTAATCAGATGTAACTGAAGTAACCTGGAGTGACCAGTATTATCTCCATTACCTCCACCTGTTGATGCTCACTGCCTGCTAGTGGCTGAAAGAAACCAAACCTTTGTTGCAGTGTCGAGTGCAATGAATAATAAATGCACTGTGTATTTTTTTTTATCTCTACAAAGGTTTCTATGGACTTTCATTCATTTTTATTCATTTAAACAGTCTAACCCTGAGAATTACCCTAAATCTAACCATTACTCTTCCTCTAGAGCAACCACAGGTCTCTTTGTAGTTTCTTTGACTAATGCTCACTTGTCCGGCTTCCTAGTTTAACTGGGCAGCCATAAGAATGATGTCCTAAACCACCCCATAATTGTATCGTTGAGCTTGTTGAGCTTCTTTTTCTTTATGATGCTGGTAGCTCACTTATAATCTTGACAAAACTTCTGAAGTACTGTGGCCGACAGGTGCAAATGAGTAGCGAAAAGCTTAACAAGCAGCAAACTGGTGCAAAGCAGATGGCAAAAAAAGCTGCCAACAGATGTAAGAAATAAAAAACAACTGCAACAGAAAAGTGATGCAAACAGAAAGAAAATGTGGCAACAGAACATAGAAGCTAAAACGTTCAATCAACAAAACAAATGCAAACAAAAAACCCTGAAAATACAGATAAAAGGAGCAAGGGGGAGAACCGCTGCAAAAAGTAAAATCAACTGCAAAATTTTTCCACAAAATGGAAATGCTCCAGGCCACTAGGGGGAGTCAAGCAAAGTACAAGTCATATCGGACCAGACCCTCATTACAAACAGGAAGTGTAATCAATCAATCAATCAATCAATCAATCAATCAATCAATCAATCAATCAATCAATCAATCAATCAATCAATCAATCAATCAATCAATCAATCAATCAATCAATCAATGATTTATTTTTTGCTTGACTCCCCTAGTGGTCTGGAGCACTTCCATTTTGTGGAGCGAAGTTGCTGTTGTTTTTGCTGTTTGAAGCATTTCTCCCTCTTGATGCTTGTTCCTGTGACTGCAGCGTTTTTTTGTGATTGGAACATTTCTTGTGATTGCAACCTTTTTTGTCTGTAGTTATTTTGTTGATTGAAGATTTTTGCTTTTATTTTCTGTTACTGAAGCATTTTTGTTTGCAGCATTTTTCAAAGATCTGTTTTTTCGATTTTTACATCCGTTGGCAGCTCATTTCCTGCAACAGACTGGCAGCCTGCCCAGGGTGTACCTCGTGTCTCTTGTCTGGAACGTTAGCTGGAGAGAGGCACCAGCACCCCAAGGGACAAGGGTGACAATTAGAAAATGCATGGATGGATGGATGGATGGATGGATGGATGGATGGATGGATGGATGGAAGGCAGCTCATTTTGCCATTTGTACATGTTGGCCACAGTACTGATGCTCTTGAAGAACAGCTGTATTTAAACCAGGATTAAAGTCCACTTCATATATAAGTTACTTCCACTGCTTGTTCTGAATTTTGCAATATCAGCGTATTTGCTTTTATAATTTTAAATTAAAAAATTTTTAAATTAGAGTCATCATACTGAAAATTCATGTTACAGCATTGATTATATAATCGTTTTAGATGTGGAGATGCTTTATCACTACATGGGGTTTCAGTAAATAAAGTAAATATTTATGACTGACCAAGTAGTAAATAAAGTTGTAAATAACAATGAAATGCTGAGTTCAGAGGCAACATAATAGCTTCAGGTTCTATGTTTTGATGTTGTATTCAAACAAAAGTTCCTGAGAGCAGCTTCAGGATGGGGATGTCTCTTGCATGAATTGATTCAAGTCAGAGCTGTAATAGGTCACTTGTTTTGTGCTTAGGGGAAAACTTTGATTTGCCATTTTCTGCTGCTGGAAAAATTATTGGTGTGATATTCCATATGACATGTGGATGTGCATGTCTACCTTTGCCTTGGGCCAGGTTGCGGTTGAAGCCCAGTGGACTGACAAATTCAAAGAGGAAGACGGCAATGGCTGTGACAATCAGCAACATCACAAACATCATCACCCAAACTGATGCACTGAAGGGCTCTGAGGAGAGAAGGAGAAGGATACACTCAATGTTTGTGAAACTGAGTCCATAAACTGAAGAGATGTCAAAAAAAGCAACACTGTTGAGGGGGAGGGAGATACAAAAAGATGACGGAGGAGACATCAGTGAGATTCTAGGGAAGGAAGGAAAGGGAGAGAGTTAGTCACAGAGAATTTGAAGGAACACATTTCCATATTTTTCATTATTCCCTCGGATGAGAGCTGAGAGACGGAGAGGCTCAGGGCAGAGGGGGACGAAGGAGAAGAAGGAGAGACAGAGGAAGGTGAAAGAGACGAGATTCAAACTAAGTGATCTGATGTGCCACCACTATCAACATGAATGTGTGATTTATTTGTGTGCGTATGAGTCTGTGCTTGGTGTGCAGCAGGCCAGGAGTTCAGACAGCGGGATGAGTGCCAGAGCTGCTGAACCACACAATGTGTGTGTGCCTCTGTGTGTGTGTGTGTTTGCGTCACTGCATGTGTAAGTATGTAACTGCCAGGGTTAGCCAACCCTGAGAGATTGTGTGCTGAGGTGCTTCTAATATGAGTACGAGAGATACTGAACCGTCACTGATACCCTGAGCCCGACTCCACACACATACATACACACATGCATCCACACGCAAACACACGCCCGCACACAAAGCATTCAGCTCTTAACATCAACCATAAACACAGCCACAGCACATTCATTTTCCACACGACCTTTACTTTATACAAAAACATCCCAATATATTAGTGCAACATCAGAAACACGTTTTGTAATGTAATTCTGACACATGACTTGATACACAGGGACCAACACATGCACGGTCCAATACACCCCACCACAACCCCCTCACTCTCCGTCTCGCTCCAATGACAATACAAGACATTAGGCAAGCAGAACGCTTTTGGTTTCTCGTCATCTCAACAACTACAGAAGGGGAAAAAGAGGAGGAAGACGAAGCAAACATCAAGACTGCTTTGTCTAAGCTGACTTTTCAAAAAAGAGAAAAAAAAAAAACCGAAACAGCTGGCATGCTCCACTTGCTCTGCTCTGGTAGAAATATTAATGTGCTTAGGGTTTTGAGGCCCAGATGAAGTCAGAATACAAGTGGAGTTTGGCCAGCATATAGCGAGTGAATAAAATATTCCATTTCATGTTGAGGATTTTGCCACCATGTAAGCACCGCCCCATTATTGTGGCCCCAGTAGTCCTCTCAGCAGGATGTTAGACCAAGAAAAAAAAAAAAAAGTAGAAGTGGGAAAACATTTTTTATTAAAGAAAGTCAAAAAAATACCAAGAAAGGCAGAGGGCGAGACGGTCCCATTGCTGCGTGACACCATGACGCTGATGCCAGTCTCTACGAAGGGTACGGAGAAGTCGATGACCTCTGACCTTTCCTCATTGATGGTCAGTGATCCTACTGCCATGATGGCCTTCTTATACACCACCTGAAGTGTAGAAAAGTATAGATAAAATGGAAAATTAATGAACCTGTTTATTCTTAAATAAATAAATAAATAACAGCCCATGATAACACTTGGAACTAGACTGTCTTTAACTGAAGCTGTTGAACGAGAGGGACTGAATAAAGAGATGAGATAATAGAGAACATTAGATTAGGATGACAGTTGAATGAAATACTCAATATTTATGCATTCTGTAAACTTATGTCAAAATATGTTCACTTTATAATATACAGCATTTCATTAGTAATTTGGACAAATCCAAGGAAAAAAATTACAATTATTTCCCCCCACCTTTTATATATAACATAGGAAAATTAAAAACACTTTGGAAAAAATTCCTAACTTATAGGATCATAATTCTTGCATGAAAGGGAATTATTTTTATTTAATTAGTAAAATCAAGATGTCAGGGTGTACATCTCCTCTCACCCAATGAGAATTAGAGATAGGTGCCAGCCCCCTAACACTTTAAGGATACACACACTAGTCATTTCTAATCCTCGACAACAAAACTTTAATCCTTAATATACTATAAATTTCTTTACATGGGAACAATGTATATATTTTATTAAATATGAAAAATAAATAAATAAATGAAGCAGTTCTGGATTACCATGTCAAAAGGACATAAATCAACAAAGTGCTCCGGAGAAGTTCAACTTCTTAACTCATTTCACTCAACAGATGGCTACATTTAATCCGCCCGCTTCTACAATAACATCGTTGTTAATGTTTTGAAAATTTTTACCCACTAGTGATAGCTACTAAGAGCGCAAAAGTAACTGAAAAGGAGGACATTCGCTTAACTATACTGCATTGCTTCAGCAGCACCAGGATGATCTGATGTCTGAGTTCAAATCTTGAACTAACATATTTAGCTCGAAGCTAGAGCAGGTAGAGAAACAGGCAGACATAGTTTCTTTGTTAGAGAAGGCAACAGACGATCAGCTAGCCTCAAAGACTGCGCCGCTCTCCATAAAGACAATGTCAAGCAAAAGGACATAGGCACCAAGCTGCAGCAGGCAACAGAACATCCACAGCCTCTATCTGCCTGAAAACACTGAAAGTGGGCCGGCCCCCCACTCATTTCTTCTCCAACATCCTCTGCAAGCTGCTTGTGAAAGAAGTGCCCTTGTACCCACCACAGCTTGACAGAGTGCACCGCTCCCTCACAGCTAAAAGCTTGCAAGGCGTCCACCTCGCCTGGTTCACCTGCCTTGGTTCCTGACCAAAGAACTCATCATTTGGGAAGCCGAGAGGATAGGGAAGCTTGAGTATTGGTGCGTAAAGGGCTAATTTCACGGATTTACAAAATGTTAAAACGTCAAACAGAAACCTTCTCACCCAAACTTAAAATTTCATAGTCATGTTCAAGTCTTGGGAAGCAAAATAATTTGTATAGAAAACTATGCACAACTATTCTGCACATAGTATTCGATGTTTTATGACGTTTTATTCTGTTACTGACAACATAAAACCACTGACATGATTTAAAAAGATGAGCTGCTGTGCTTTCTTCCTGTGTACTCAAAAGCTTTTAATAATAAATCCTTCTCACAGACTACTATAAATGCAGAGTATCTCTGTAACTGTGTCAAATGTCTGCACCATCTTGTAACGTAATCAGGGTAAGTCAAATGGCAAACAACTAAGGTTGAATACACAGAAGCAGAGGAAGTTGTGAGAGATTTCGGCAATGATGACTCCAACGGTTCTGGGGAGGAAAGGTCTGACTCCAACGGTTCTGGGGAGGAAAGGTCTGACTGTGAAGATTTGGAGCTGGACATCCGTTCCCTCCAAGTCACCGAATGGTAATAAACAAATGTAAGTCAAACTGTAAACAAGTTTGACTTAGATACACACAGGGTTTACAGTTTGACTTATCCTGATCACAAGATGGCCAGCACCATTACAATATGGTAGTTCATCTGTTTAAATCATGTAAGTAGTTTAACTGTACTTGACACTTTAAGTCAGAAATAAATGTCATTATATTTTTGAGAAACAAAGGTGACACTACCTCTCCAACCATGCCATTCCACACATTGTTGATCTTCTTTCCATGTTTTCCGTTGGTAACCAGATAAAGATCGTACGTAAACTTGACGTTCCTGGCAATCTTCTTCAGAATGTCGATGCAGAAACCTTTGCAGCACTGTTTGATATAGGCACCTCCTCCTGATGTTGTGTTTCTGTAACAAACACAGGACAAAAAGCACACTTTTAACCAGACTTTATTTACAAAACAACATGGACGTATGCCAGAAGTAAAGATGTCTGCTTGTGACCGTCTAAGCTGATTGTGCACATCTGTCGCTTCAAACTGTAAATGTGGAAACGTGAATGCTGCTGAAAGGCAGAGAGAGACAGTGTGCTCCCTCAGTGCCAGCTAACCAAACCAGATGAAAACAGTAGGGTACTGAGCAGATGCTGCTGGCTTTAAATAGTTACAGAGCAACCAACCCACATGATTAAATAATCAGCTGTCCTTTTCTTCACTACTTCTGTTCCTTTTATCTCTTTCACTATAAACGGTTTACCTGTGTGTATTTGCAGTCACACGCACACCCCACACACACACACACACACACACACCCACTGTACATGCACAGAAATAAAACAAATATTTAAGTGAACTTTTCTGACAGTCGTCCCTGGAGAACCTGGGAGCAACGAAAGAAACTGAATTGTTGGATCAAGTGATTCTCACATTCCATTAAACCGTACCAGCCTTTTTCAAAAGCATTTCCATTAAAACTTAATTTCATTCCCATGCTGGCCATCTTTGATGTAACTTATATGGATCGTAACTCCATGACCTTTTCACGTGGCATTTTTGCTGAATCCAATCTGAGAGAAAAGCTCATGAAGAGCTGAGAGATTCACAGAGCACAGAAAACAGAGAATGATGGTGAAAGATGTGAAAGATCAAAAGATGAAAAAAAAAAACATGGAAGAAGATAATACTATGTGTTCAACATCTGTGAGTATGGAAGATCTGTGTCCCTGGGGTTCAAATGCACACGCACTGTATACATGATCTCTTCCCAGCTGGGGCCCATCAGAATCCTTATGTCACTCTGTAAACACACATTTACACATAAGTGAACATGAAGCAACAACAGCGAATTGACATTTGTTTAATTCTTGCTATGAAACATCAAAAATGCAATAAAACGGGAGAAGTGCTTATGGGCTGGAGTAACTTTTAAAACTGTGCTGTGAAAAGTATCAGCCCAGAGAGATTCCTTCTATATCTCCTCGTTACACCTTTCATTTTTGGTTTTCAAGCAATCTCAAGGTGAAGTTTTAGGCATGTGTTGGATTACTGTCCTGTTGTGTAAGCCAGACATTGTTCTTAGGGCTTTTCTGTTTCATGGTTCCAATCCATGATTTAGAAAAACATGGATTGTTCTCTCTTTGCTCAGGTGGGGTTTTCACCTTTCTTCACCAACTCTTCCTGCCTGTTGTATTTATTATTACTAAATCTACAACCACTCAGTTTGCCATTGAGGGCTAAATTTCTAGATTCAGGCCTCAATGCCACCAGGACCACACGCATGGCGTTGGTGTAACCGGTAAACTCCTGGTTGAATCATCAATTCACTCTTATAGAAATTCTGGTAGGCAGTACTTTTGTCATTATCTGGATTTGCATAAAGGCTCTAACTGTGGTTTGGATTTCTTTAGATCAGGCTAGTAGTTTTAGTTTTTTCTTAGCCTGTTGGGTTGTCAGACACGTTCTGCTTAAGTCATTTCTTTATTCTAAATGTCTGGCAGTAATCCAGCCTGTGTATGGGACAAGTAAAATTTGAGTTTACTTCACTTTTTTAAGTCCTTGAATAGTGAGCCATATGCAACTAGTGGTGGCGCCCATCACACTTTCACACAAGAACTGACACAATTAATGAGATTAAAAAAAATGTGAAAAAAATCTCAAGGTAAAGGAGATTATTTAATAGCATACATCAATAATAAAATATAAATATATATAAATGAGCTTGAGTTTATATAAATATAAACTCAAGCTAAAACTAAAATTACACTCAAGTCAGTCAATCGTGAACTTAACTCAGGCCATTAATTAATTGTTTGAAAAATGAATGAGTGTAGGGTTAAAAGAGCTCTTCAGTCTATTTGTTCATCACTTAAATAGAAAACAGTCTGCTGTCTGAAGCTGAGTGTGTAGAGCAGGGGTCTCAAACTCCAGGCCTCCAGTCCTGCAGTTTTTAGATGTACCACAGGTACAAAACGCTGGAATGAAATGGCTTCATTACCTCCACCTTGTGTAGATCAGTTCTCCAGAGCCTTAATTATTCTATTCAGGTGTGGTGCAACAGAGGCACATCTAAAAGTTGCAGGACTGCGGCCCTCGAGGCCTGGAGTTTGAGACCCCTGGTGTAGAGGATGGGTGGAATTTGAAAGGACTTTTTTGGCTTTAGACACTGACCTGGATTTGAATAGGTCCAAAATGCCTCAAATCAGCACAGGAGATTTGCTGATTTGATTTTTGTGGCTTTGATTATCTTATTAACAGATGTAATAAAACAACATTTTCATAAGAACACAATCAATCTTCAAGATTTTTGCAACACTATATGTTCCAAGTAGAAGCTTTCGTATATGTTCACAGCCAACCACACCAGGAATGCAAAAAATAAAGTGAAATCGGACAATATTTGCTCAATAAGATAAACATGAACAATAGTCATCTATTCTCAGAGGCGTTTGGAGATAAAAAGTCAATGCAGCAGCAGCAGTGTAAGGCCCCTTGTAACCTTAGGCCAGATCTGAATGTTCTTAATGATGTTGTCCCCTGCATCTGCACTCTGAATACCATAATGTACTGTCTGTGAGTGGCAGAGCGGCAGCTCAACCTGACCTGTTTCTGGGGGACAGGCTTTGAGCTAGTGTTTCTGGCAGGCTGTTATGCACAGCTGATTGCCCTTTAATCTGCAGGGTTTACATCTGGGCTTTGACAATCAGTGTACTCTGTGCACTGCATCTTGATTTCTCCAGGAAAGGTTGAACGGTTGCTGAAAGTTCATATTTCATTAAGATTTCTTTCAATACGATAAAGGTGTAAAGTGTGTAAATCATTAATAATGACAGCTATAAGTACCGTTGTATTTCATTTCAAAGCTTTTTTAAGACAAGATAAATTTTCACTGGATTTTTACACCAGACATTAAAGGAGGAACCAATGTTGTTTGTAGGTTAGCCGGTGTCGAGCAGACTGTGTACCGTACTGATGCAGTATAGTACATAAATCTTTAGTCACTCTTGTTTTTACTTTGCTTCCAAAAACACACTCACAGACAGTTTTGGATCCTGTTTTGTTGTCCTGAACAATGGCTCTCCTCAGGACTGTCAGGAGAAGACACAGTGATGATGGCTGTCTTTGAAGATTTCTACGCTGGAGTTCACTTTTTAAAAATGTGTGTGTGTGTGCATGTGTGTGGTTGTCATACTTAGAGACAGGGACACAACGAGAAAGACATGCATCATAGCAACCACTTAGTTTAGCAAGACTGTAGGCATGAACAATTAGATGACCGAGTCAGCTCACATGGGGAGTTTATTGTGCAATCAGACCCACAACGTTTTCCCAGGGAGCAATTAAACTTCTGTACAAGTCAAATCTTCACAAGCTTCTTTTTTTCTGCAAACCATCTAAATGAGCAGTTAACAACTCTCTAATTGAGGATAGTAAGTAATATGCCACATTTAGAACATTGCATGTTGCTGTATTCAGTCCACCATGAAAATGGGACTTCTGCAAATTTACCACAATTTAGCCGTCCCCCTACACTGTCAGGCAGGGAAAGGTGAGCATTAATCTAGGAAGCAGCCAAGAGACCAATAAGACTGCAGTGACCCAATGCACAGGTGGGATAATCTGTCACCAAGACAACTATGTGGTAGAGGATGTGCTGGTACAGTGAGAAGAAAACAAAACCTTTCAGCCAACATGGAGGGTTATGTGTTTCAGCCAACACATAACCCTGAACAAACCACATCTATGGGGAAACATGGGGGTAGAAGATCAGGGTTGATTAGAGTTTACTAAAAAGCACTTTATTCTGAAGCTGAGAATGAATTTAATTAGTTAGATAGATTAATAAATTTAATCTGTCTGTGATGATGTGATTGGTGTTTAGCACTGATATATAAATAAACCTTGACTTGAGTAAAAACAACCAACTTTCTAAGATTCAAAGAAAGTCAGGGGTGTTAAAAAGTACAAAAAGAAGCAGCTAATCACAGTTAATTTTTTGCAATGAACTTTAAACACACTAATTTTACAATGTAAGTTAAATCAGTTATGAATTCCTAAAACTTTTGAGATAGATAAGATCAAAGTGCAAAAAGAAGCATACGCAGTATTACATGTGGGTAACTGGTTTTTAAAACAGCTGGACCTCTGAGGTTACTGGCAACAGAAACATTCAAAGAAAATATATACTTTTTACAACAGAATATTCCAGAGTAATTCTCCTCCTGACATTTTGCTGTAGAGGAGCATCTGAGAGAGGAGTCAAGGCCAGGTGAAATAATGACAACGCTGCTGCTGGGAACTACAAGTTAAGTTGCCGCTCGTGGTGAGAGAGAATAGATCGTAGCCTGCAGACATGGCGCACAACTCCCAGAGGTGTACTGGATGCCAGAATATGGAATTTGATGTGAACGGCCACTGGCAGGCAGAGGGGAGAACATGGGCAGACAAAAAAGGAGAACTTGGAGAGGTTGACGATGGGGCAGACCACATCTAGCTTCTGAACAGAATAGTTCACGCACTCAGAGCACTGAGAGGTTCAGGAGTACAGGTGGGAAAAGATACTTTAAACATCTTTTCACTTTCTGGCCTCAGATGTGCAACAGCAGCTTTAGTGAAGCTGGATTTATACTGCTGAGTCAACTAAAATTTAGTTTTAAAGGAAGCAAAAATAGCAGAAGTCACAAAGTACACAAGTCATATAAGAACAGATCAGAATTACAATTAGCACTGTCAATTTAATCAGAAGGTTCTTGTTATTTGATCTGTGAAGTAAATCTTTAAAAGTCTGTTTAAACAGCAAAATATCAAAAATGTTTTGGAAATTCCCACCAGTTATACTTCTGAAACAAACAAAAAACAAACAAAAAACTATTTTTAAAATAACTCATTTAGATGAGCTGGATGAGTTTTCAGCTCTACTCCAGAACAACCAAACAAACCAATCAAGAACCAATCAAAACATCTGTTGACCTTGACCTTGCACAACCAAACTTTTTACAAGCAAGAATCTTTAAAAGTGACAATCTCAAACAAATTTCTACAACTTCCAGCATGTGCAGCACAAAGCACTCTACAAAGTAAAGCAGAAAGATTATATTATTAGAAATTGACACTTTTAAGGGTAAAAACCTTTGGCCAAGGGAGAGACAAAGAATTTTATAGGTCATGTCTCAATCTTCGTAGGAAAACCCCTCTAGAACGGTGTATGGGAAAAAGGGCATAATCGCACAATGATCTTTGAAATAAAACTCAGCAGGAACCTAAAAAAAGGCCTCGTCACCAAAAAAAAGAAGTAATCCTATCATGAGCAAATCCTTAAGAGTAAATTCCAAGCTAAAGACCCCTGACTTCAGGGCACATGGCTGTTCTCTCACTCAGACAAAAACTTTGGTCAGTTTGAGGATCGTGTTTCTGTCAGAACCCTGCAGATAAAATCCAACACGATCTCAGCTCCCCACCGTTCCACAGAGAGGCTGCTGAGAAACAATCACAAGGTTGTATGTTCAATTTCAGCTTCCTCTTGTCATGTGTCCATGTGCCCATGGGCAAGGCACTCAACCCTAAGTTGCTTGTGCATTGGTGAATAAATGTGTGCATTTGTGAGTTCAAACTGACTCTAGTATAAAGGGCTTTGACTGGTCAAAGTGAATGGAATAGTGCTATGTAAGTTCAGTTCATTTGGCAAGTCCAACTGCCTCCTTTTGCAAAAAAACACCCGTAATTCTGGGTTTTTTTAAAACTATTGTTATTAACCATTTGCTCATTTGTAATACCCCTCCAATTTTTTTAGTTTCTTCCCTTCCACAAGTTTGTCACCACAGTTTGTTGGAGTTCTGAGTCATTCTGCAGAGGGAATGAGCCAGAACTCCAACTCATCTGAAAGGGGCACAAGTGAGGCAGCCCATTTTGTCGGCCGCCTAAGTCACACACGCCTGTTCAGATCTTCCCACAACATCTCCACAGGACTGAGATCAGGACGTTGTGATGGCCACACCAAAACTTTTTTCTTCTTAACCCACTTTGTAACAACCACTTTGGCTGGATGCTTTGGATTATTGTCTATGTGGAATACCCATTTATATCCAATGTTGTATTTTTCTTGGCTGATGTCTTTAAATGTTGTTTTGCATAAGGTAGATACATTCTTGCATTTCTGTATTGTTGAATTAAAATGTAGGTTGCAGATTTAGGAGGTGTTTCTAATGCTTTAAAAGAAAAAGCGGTTGATTGCTGTGTAAAAACATGAAGAACACTGCAATGGGCTAAGAGAGGTAGCTTACTCTTGAGATGAATTGCAATATCCGTAAACTAGAGTGTATAATCAATAGCTACACTACTTAAAACAAAATCTATATAACTAAATTACAAAACAAAGCACTAATAAAGCTGAAGTGAAAGAAAAAATGACTACACTGTAAATTACATCTGAGCAAAAAGCAATAGGGAGAAATTCATTATCGGTTCAAGAAGAAAAAAATCCAGATCAAACTAAATGAGAACCTGTCTGTTTTGTAAATGTGTCCAACCATGGATATTTATTCCAATGAAAGCTGCATACATCTGGATATCAGTCCCCTGCATAAACAGATGGTGAGTCATTATTATATAAAATAAAAATGAGTGGGCCCAGGATAGAATACAAGATGATGAGCAAAGAGCAGCTGATTGACAATTGTGTTGTCAGACAGACTGAGATCGGTTAGAAAGGTGTGATTTCATTTCAAGGATGTTTAATACAAATATAGATGAAGAAGGACCCGCTTTAGTTTGATTGCATTTACTTTAGGAGCATTCTGTTATCACCCTCTGAAGGTGAGGTTCCTTTCAAATTGTTTAATAAAACTTTAACTTTTTTCCACATTTTACTATATTACAGCCATAAACTTTTAATAAACAAAAATCTGGAAACCATTGTAAGGACTCAGCCCCAAGAATAAAAACTTTGTGGGACAACATTTTTTTGAGGAGTGTGTGTGTGGGGGTCGGGAGGGATATATTGCTACAGCAGTGGACATCTATAGACAGACATTTTTGCATAGTTTTCTTCAAAAACAAGTTAAGCTTATACAGTTTGGATAGAGAACAAATTAAGTCTTAGCACATATGCATAACCAGATCTGGACGTTGATCAGGCCACTGTGGCACAGTGATAATGTTTCATCATCTCATTTGTATTCTCCACAGCTCTATCCCTGGTCTGTCTGCTGTAGTCCTTGGTCCACATGATGTGGTTTATTCACTGAATAAAAAGTTCAAAGGCCTCTGAACAACATCTGATGTACAGCATAAATATAGGTGGTTTACTAATAAAGCAACTTCTGAAGGTAATTGACTGGTCCAGATATATTTTGTGGAATTGGGGCCTCAATACATTTTTTCCACATTTTTATAATATATTCTATTGTTTTGGCTGGTCAAAAGAAAAACCATTTTGGAATGAATAGCTTTCTACTTGTCACATGACATTATGCGTAAAAGCTGTAGGCATGAATACTTTTTGCAAAGCACAGTCTGTAAATCTTTGCCTGAATACTTTATAAATGTGACTTTTAACTTGAGTTGTGGTTAGCTGTAGTTCACTGACATCTGGAGTGTTTGAGTACTTACAGCTTGACATGTTTACGACAGGGCACAGAGTTCCTGTTGCAGGTGCCGGTGAGGATGTCGACATTATCCACAACGACAAAAGGCTTCTCCTCCAGAGTAACGATGGAGAGGTGGTTCTCATCAGCATCTTCATCTCCATGGGCGTTATACCTCGGCCACACTGGGAACATGAGGGACAGCGTCCCGTTCTCCCAGCGGCCCATCTGTGTGCACACAAACACAATCAGACACAAGAATCCTTATCAGTCTTTTACTTTTTTATTTACAGAGGTTCTCATCACATTTAATAATAATAATAATAATAAAAAAACACTTTTATTGTTACCTTCTCCCACTTTCTTTCACTGTTCAACACAATGACAACCAATCTGGGGTTGGCCTGGTAACCATCTGGAGTAAAGGATAGATCTCGTCCTTCGTTCCACACATGCATCATGTGTCTGCAGCCCGTGGAGAGTTAGAGAGCAGAGGGAGCTGTTGTTACACATCAGTCACAGTTTGTGCACAGGAGCAGATACATTTCAAATAAAACACTAAACACTCTGTAATCGCTGCAAGAGGATCCTCTACAAATCAATGCTGTCTTCACCCACTGTGTGCATGTGTGCATGCCTCAGAGTGTGAATCTGTGTGTGAGTGGGTGGGAGGCAGAGTCAGAGGGCATACATCTCTTCCACCAACATTCTGCATTGATTCCTTCACAGATGTACGCCTGAAAGACAAGTCACTGGTGCAACGAGGGTGGCCCCACTCTCTTACTCAATACATGCGCAAACGGGCCTTTGGTGAAACCTTTATGCTTGCTAAAGTGAGCCAATGGAAGGCAGCAAAAGAGTCAGCAGTGATGTGAGACTAAGAACACACTCACTTTGGTTAAACCACTTTCAGACAGCAAGCTTGATCTGATGGTTAAAACATGATATAATAGCTTGAATTCCCAAAGGGAGAAAGATGGGCCATCTGAGGAAGTTTAAGGAGAAGACTAAATTACAAAACAGACAAGCATTTCCTCTCACATAATTCATTTTGACACTGTCAAGCATGAGTTGACGGATGATGCTTGACAACAGAAACCTCGTCTGACCAAAGCAAAAAGGACAAAAATTAGCCCCACGAACAATTTCAATTTAATGGTATTAAATAAAGAGAGTAGCTCTCCCTTCTGATTTTTATTATGACCCTTCAAGAGTTGTTGACCCTTGAAAGGTCAATCCATAAGTTGAAACATTGTGACTGAAAGTCATGAAGCATAAGAATAATTTGACTGTAGATTTGCATTAACCATGCCAGTGAAAAATATCATAATACAGGTTGTTTTTATGAGTCTTGTTTTTTTATGATGTGAAGCACTTTGGACTGCCTTGTTGATGAAATGTGCTGTACAAATAAACTTGATTGATTGCTGTAATACATTTTGAATCCAGTTTACTACATTGTTGCATATGTTGTTACATTTTGCAGGGTTAACTCCGAGTTGATACACCCTCTGTCAAGCACAAATAATTAGCTCCAGATAAACCTACGCAAATAGACATAATAGACACTTTTGCCCTCTACAATTGAAGCTGTCCCTATTATATGTTACAATGGATTCATTTATTAGTAGCATGTTGAGGTAAATATATGTTTTAATGTTTGAAAATTCCTCATAGTGCAGCAGGTGATGCCCTTGTTGCAATAAATTGCCGTGGCTGAGTATGTATTCCTGAAACATCATTACAGTTTACTCTGGGAATAAACTGTCTCCTCCTGTTTGGATAAAATCTGTTTCATCTGAACATCTGAAACTGGTGTGGTTCTAATGCAAAAGCAAAAATATTGCTTGATATATTTATATTTTTATGTCTCGGTATGCTTGTATAAGGACTTGATCCACAGCTTTGTTCTCAGGAAAAAATACAACTGTAGTCACAGTAAAAAGAGCTACACTCTTTCCTACTCCTAGAGTTTTATATTAGAATATATTAAAAATCGATCTAGACATTAGCAGATTGTAAAATCAACAACTTAAAGTGATGTTTTCTAGTCCAATGTTTCAGCTCATTGGGGTCTATAGTGCAAATATAATTATCAACACAGTTCTTTTAAGATCACAGTAATTCAGTTTAATGCATCATATTTATATAGCGCCAATTCACATCAAATGACATTTCAAAGTCATTTGAAAGGAAAAACGGTTCAATTCTCAGAACTATACAAGCAGACCACAAAGTAAAATCTAATCAAGTAGACTCATTTAGCCAGATTTACTCCTCAGGGTTGACAGGGCCTGTATAACGTTATTACTTTCTCCTCCATCATCATGTTTCTGCTCTGCTGCGATGTTTGGAATTGCTATCTTGTTTAATGATCCTGATTATGTTAAGCTTCAGCTGTTCAGATGGCCTGAAGCAGAGGACAGAATGTGGTCAACCAAATGACCCACATTGTCAGTCCTTCAGCTGGCACGAGGTGTCATGTGCTCTAATTGGTAGGTGCTATGTTTCATTTGCTCAATGAACATCGCTCCATTGTTCACACAGACAGAGCCTTGCAAACCTATAATAAACCCAAAATGATTAATACACCTGGTCTATATAGTTTTAAAGTTGAAATTTTACAGAGAGAATAAACATGTTTCTTCTCTGCATAGTTAACCATGCAGACCAATAAATCGAGCAGGCTCGCTGACGCCACCTTTTCCTGTTTGGCACTTTGCCTCCAGAAAGAGTAGAAGGGAAAAATAAAGGAGAACACAAGAAAAGAAAAAAAAATCGGTAAATAAACGGACAAAAGAGAAAAAGGAGTAGAAGAAAACGCACAGAGGACATGATTGATGGAAAAAAGTGAGTAAATAAAATAAATGAATATGAAAAAAAACTTACTGTAATTTGTTTTTAGTTAAATACGAAATATAACAACGAGAAAATGAATAATAGAAAGCTAATTAAAGAAACAATATGATTGTTTCAAAGCACAGCAAGAGCTATTTCTACTCTGTTTAAAGGTGGAGGCTTTTTTCCCCTCCTGCTCTCTTCCCTCATGTCACCTGCTGTGCTCTATGTCCTGTGCTGTCTTTTTGGGAGATTCCCTTTGCATATTTTCCGAATTGCAAATTATGGATCTGATCAGCTCGTCTCTCAACACAATTGATCAAATGTTCTCAACAAGAAAACCGGACAAAAGAGAGCCCTCTTGCCCCCATGGGACACATGGAGCTGGACACACGAAGGATTCCTGGAGGAAGCGGAAGGCTGTGCATCTGTCTGTACTGTTAGTTGAGGATGTTGAGGATGTGTGCATGACTGAATTTTTGATAACAGGATGACAAGTGTGATCAGAGGGCAAACATCTTCCTAGGTCACTGGTCCTTTGAGAAGGTTGTGAGCGGGAAATCTGGAAGCTGATAGGTTAAAAGAACCAACAAAGCTGCTGTTTCATTTGGTTAGCGTAGCCCTGCTACAAGAATAATCTTTTCCACCCATCCTTATGAATTCCAAACTGTAGATATAAATAACTTTGTCATCTCACAAAAAGTAAAGCATGAACAGCAACTTCAACATTTCCTATATTTTCCTAACATTCGCCACAAACAAAGCCTCACAGACATGTAACATTTATAACATACTTCCCTCCCTCCACTTAAGCACCCCAGTACACACATCACAAGAGACAATGCATCACATGAAACAAGGGAATGGACTATTGTCAAAGGAGTTTGTTCAATGCAATGTTAGCTGAAGGAACAAAGAAATTCTTAAAGTGGCTTTTTTCCAGTCTATAGTGCATGCAATGCGTATGGTAGCTACGTTAGTCAGGCTGTCAGTCGAAATGTGCACTATTTTAAATGTTCTGTTGAGTCTTAGTTCTTTTTATGATGCTGACAGCACAGCGAAGAAACAGGGAGAGCTGAAGATTAGAATAGATTTAGATTAGAATAGATTTAGGTTAGAATAAATTTAGGTTAGAATAGATTTAATAATGCTTTTGTAAAGTGCCATCAGGAGGCGATGTCTCCTGATGGCACTGTCTCCATCCTGTCACCTCAGTATGGAGACAACAGAACGTCCTGAAAGCAAAAGGAGCCTCAACCAAGAATTGAGTGCATTAGTGAGCATTTTATTCAGAAGCCTTTTTCTCATAAAATGTCTTTGTAGTCTATTTTGCAGAGACACTGAATGTTAAATTTTGGGAATTTGTAAGCCACAATTATCAACATTGTAACACAAATGTAACTTACATGATATACAGTATATTATACTCAATGTGTAATGAGTTTACATAATTAGTTTCACCTTCTCAAACGAGTTACAAAAGCACTAACTTACTCATGATATATGTTTTTTAGATGTAACCTGTACATTTGAGAGTCGTGGCTCTCATGCTGATTTCTGCAAAACAAAATCTATTGTGTGTTTTTCTACACTTCAGGTTAGTTTCAGTAATTTTATAGCCAGATGAAAACCAGAAAATCATTTTGTCCTGATGTGTTGTTTTTCCTTCATTATTGCAATAAAGAAGGTCTTTTATTTGTGGAAAATTACAAAAGAAAGTGCAAAAAATTTGCCGTTGTTTAAATAGCATTTCAATCAACAAGACATTGAATCTTCCTGCTTTTATTGTAAAGGTTCCGCATTTTGTTCTCTGTAGCTGTAATGCATTATGTGACCTTGGTGTGAAAACTTTTCCAAATGCATGATTGAGGAAGAGGTAAAAATTTCTCCAACAAAATTACTTTAAAGCAGCAAGAAAGGGACAGCTTATAGTTTTAGCGTTAACACCAGTTACATCACATAGACATTTTTTTTTCAGAGAATAAATCTCGTCTTCAACTTGAACTATTACACAGCTCACACATACTAAAGTCTAAGATTTTAATTCCTGTGCAGCCCGAGTGATGTCGGATCCAGCAGATTTGATAGTGTCTTTTAAATGCCAGATTATGTTGTCTTGTTTCTTCGTCTCTGTCTCACGCTGCTGATGTTCACACTCTGACAAAGATGGAATCTAGACTAATGCACGATCAGTCTCACCTCCTCCAACTCGGGGAAAGAAATCCAACCTCAAAAACCAGCTTCACTGTTTTTAACTCTTGTTGTTATTACAAAGCCTAATAACTTACTGAGACAAATGATATTGTTTTATGACATAATAAAGTTTAAGTAAGCTGCTATTAAGAGTTCTACTATATCAGCATGTCAACAACAGCCTTATTGTTGGAGGCTTAATATATATTTTAATGAACTAATAAGGAAGATGGCAAAATTGTGACTCCTATTCTAATGAGGAAGCGTATAGTTCATTCCAGATAAACAGAGCTGAGCAACATGACCCTCATGTGTTTGTTAGTTTAATATAGGCTTTGCAATGTATTATTTCACATTTTGGCCATTGCATATCTCATATTCATGAGGCAGTTACAATATCACAGAGCATAAACACAAAGACGAACAGCATGGAACAGTCCTGTGATTATGTGTTCATATTTCTACATCTTTTTCTTCTCTTACTGTCTAAAGAACCTGACGAGGACCCACAGACAGCTGCAGACACCTGTTAATGACTTATGCAAATACAGAACTGTGCAAAAATTATACACCACTACTTTACATGCATGTAGTCAGAATTTCTTTTCAAGCAGTCATCATCAAAAGTTCTCCTTACTTTTTCAAAGTTCTTTAATTCTTTACTTGTTTCAACTCATTCTCTTTCCTAATGTTGGATTCCTCCCAGAGTCCAGAAACATGATGTAGGATAATTGTTTGCTCTGAATTGTTCTTAGTTGTGGGAATGTGTGTGTAGGCGTGTGCCTGCGTGTGTGCGTGTGTTTGTGTGTCCTTGCATGGTTTTTGGTCCTGTCTGTCTCTGTGCTGCCCTGGTGACCCGTTTACCTCAGGGTGTACCCCACCTCACCAGCTCCTAAACTCTTTAAGCAATGGCTGGACAGAGATAAGTTTCGCTTTTTGACATAATTACTGAAAGAAATGAAAGTTTTTCCTGATACAGAGATTTTGGGAGATGCAGTTGTATGATGTGTTTTAACAGAGATCACAAACAAAAAGACAGTTGACTCAAGACATTTGCACAATATAGCAAACATAAAACTAACTGCTAGGAGATGTGTGCTGTCCACAGAGTTGTATAACAAAAGTAGCAAATAGAAGAAAGGTGATAAAACCTGCTATAAGACTGTGTTATTGGAAGTGCATCATGTCACGAAGCAGAATCACATCCACATCAGAAGCTGCTGAGCTCCAGTTAACACAGAGCAGCAGCAACATAAAGGTCTGCCTTTTACTGTTTTGTCTTTTAGCTAAGGAGACACAATTGGCTTCAAAAAGCTGCACACAAAAGCTGACAGTGTTAAATGTCATTAGAAATCACAGAGTTTAACACTGCTGTCATCTCAGCTTCCTTTCCAACACCATCCCTCTCATTAGAACATTAAAAGGGTTATGCAAGGCTGCTGAACACTGAGCTACAAAGACAAGCTGAGTTATGCAAGTCTGTAGACCCCGACTTACTTACACTGTGGGTTATGCTCACACATAAACCCACTCACTCACACACACACACATGCATGTTATACATACACACCCGCGCAGGGCACTAGGTGGGAGCTTTCCCGGGCTCCTGTCTGATGGCGCGCTGATGCAGCCGGCCTGGGCCTCTGGCAGATCTCCCTTCTCCCGTAGCATAGAGGAGGCCGCAATGGAAATAATGCCCACCCCGTCCCGCACCCGTGTCTCCAGTGGGTACTCCCAGTCGTCATAGGATACGGAGATCATACCCAGGGGATACACCTAAAAGGAAAACAGTGGCAAACATGTTTTCAGTTTTACTTCAATTCAGCATCGTAACCCCAATTTGTAACTTTGCTATGTATTCCTCTGAGGTGTCAAACTTTCCTCTGCTATATTAAAATAATTCATAGCTGGTAGATCCACAAGGATGAATCTTTCTTACACTGAGCATCTCCATCAGTTCATCTCTTTAAATCTTTCTTTAAATCGCCCGCCTTCTTTATTCATCTCAGTTTGTTGTTGACTCTGTACTCAGATCAAGTATAAACAATCGTCTCCAAGCCAAAGTCCAACAGTGATGTGACACTTCATGTGCCGTTTCAAAACTATGAAATTTATTAACTTTTGAACTGCGGATTATCAATGAGCTCCTTTGGTTTAAACAGAACTTGAACAAAACTTTTTTTTAGAACTGTGACAGTGACACTTTCATATTTCTACCCATGTTGGAACATTGTTTTGTTTTCATGTTTTTTATTCTATTCTTTATTTTTATTAGTCTGCTAATGGAAAGCACTTTGGTTCAGTAGTCACTGTTGTAAAGTGCTATCCAAAGAGTGTTTCATTGATTGATTCCAACATCTACCATGGGAAGAACAATTACATTCATCTGTAATAACATATGTTAAGACATGTCTTGCTTTTAAAACTGTTGTATTTGTGATTAATTTGACCTCTGAATAGAAGTGTGAATAGAACTTTTTATAGCTTTCCCATTCCCCACCTTTATATTTTCTATCAAACTCAATCCTTCATGTCATTAAGATAAGAAAACGTTTGTGCATTTTACTGAATTAGCACACTAACAACTTTTTTAAGTTGCCGGTTGCTGATATGCTCTTATTACATATCAGCATCATTGCTTTAGGTAAGCATAGATGTTGTGATTTACCTAAAATGCACAACATTTTCCCAGTTTCTGACATGGTGACATTCTTAGGTAGGTTGTGATTTTCTTAAAGCCTTTTTCTTTATCATGCTGGAATAAGTTAGGTTTCTGGAGAGTGAAAATCACCTAGTCAGCAAGTGACCACTCAGAATTATCGTCTCAATTTTACATATGTTTTTCAGGGGTGCAGCCTATTTTTTACCTTAAAATTCCATACTAATAAATTCCCAGGTTTCTTCAGTGGTTCATGTTCTGTTATACATTTCTACACTTTAAATTTGGACACAGACAGGGATGGATGGATGGATGGATGGATGGATGGATGGATGGATGGATGGATGGATGGATGGACGGATGGATGGACGGACGGATGGATGGGACTGGACTGGATAAAAAAGTTTGGAAATCCATAGATTGGTAGCAAATACTCTTTTTTCCATATTTATTCTGAATGGAAAATAAGTGAAATGTAGCACTTTTCCTGCCAATGTATAGACTCTGATTCTTTTCTAAACATATTTAACATTTGTGCAGCCCTGTATCATCATTTTCTCACCTCTATAGATTCACTGTCAGGAATTGTATTTATTTTTATGCAGGCTGGTTTCATGCTGTCTCTTTTGGCTAAGGTGTCAGAGCAACTCAGAATCTTAAAATTTCAAATATTTCCATTGACATCATCTGTGCCAAGTCTGACATACTTTCTGCTCACCTCTTGAATGCTTATTTTAGAAGTACAGTGGCAGTGGCTCCCATCACAAACAATTTAATATATTTTTTACCTTCTGTTTACTGCTTTTAGTAGCTCACATTCCTGCATCTTCTTAACTTGCAGTTTATAGTTGCATTGAAAGGCCACTGTATGTCTTCTTGTTATGGAGTTTTAGTGACAACAAGTACTGTGGCTTGATGAAAAGTGTAGTTTCTGATGTGTTTACCTCTTTAACTTATTAACCTTGTACAGTATATATCTGTATTGCCCATGAGATAATGATGTCAATGCCGATTTCTGGGAGTCAGGGCATCTAAACATGCATAGATGTTGTGACTTAGATACATTTAGTCAAAAAGTACATTTCAGGATAGATCTGGTAGTATACATGTAGCTGAATTGGTAAAAATAATGAATCATAGATGAAGACACTCAATGCAAGATATAAATCAAAATTCAGTTTTTGACCCTTTAAATTAAATTAAATTTTTAAAGGGTCAAAAAAATGTAGTGTCTAGGAATACGATATCGTACTCCTAGACACTCGAAGTACACAAAGATAGATAGATAGACAGATAGATAGATAGATAGATAGATAGATAGATAGATAGATAGATAGATAGATAGATAGATAGATAGATAGATAGATAGATAGATAGATAGATAGATAGATAGATAGATAGATAGATAGATAGATAGATAGATAGATAGATAGATAGATAGATAGATAGATAGATAGAAATTCTTTAGTCCTTTAACCAATAAGTGCTTTATATATTTTCACATATTTCCATATCATTTGGACAGAATAATTAATTTAGATTATATTTAGATAACATTTGAACATACATACTTAATATCCTGCTTTAGGGCTAAGTAAATGATTTTAGACACAAAGAAAGAGCTCAATGAATGGGAAAAATAATCATTATTGACTCCAGGAATGAAACAATAATCATCTATGTTCATGTAAAGCATCACTTGTTAGTGTTGGGCAGGGTAAACTAAAGAGAAGAAATTTGGGGAAGGAAGATAAAGTTTTAAACAGCTTGGTATCGAAATAAATCCTGTCCTGTCAAAGCGCCTGAAAGTGGCCACCTGTTTACAACATCGTGGGCTCCACTACCTCAGGGGTAAAGTCTGGATTTCCAGTGGTGAGACTTGACACAATCCAGATGTAACCGGCTCCTATTAGACCCAATGACCGAGCTTCCTCCAGGATATATCTGTCAGGGAGAGCAGATAGATTCACAGCTGAAATCTGGCAGAATGTGACAAAGAAATACAAACACTGCGGCAGAAAATGAAAGACACTCACAGTGCCTCATCCTTGGAGCAGTACAGCAGTATAACAGGACTCTGTATCCTCTTGAGGGCAATGTGTGATTTTGAGTTGGGGTCACCATCTACAGCATCTAGTGTCACAACACTCTGCAGGTCCCAGCGCACAAAGCTGTAACAAAGAAATAATACGGTGCTTAATCTGGTTCGCAACCAGGAAGAAATATTAACAATCAGATATCACACAATGCATTCCTGAAAAATGTGTTGGTATTTCTGGCTGCAGAATCCAATTAACTCTTCAACTTGTGTTGAGCAGTTAGTGCTCTGGGTTTCTTTGAAAACAATAAATCAATATGATGCAGAGATAAATGTAAATGATCACAAAACTACTTTCAAACCGTTTCCTACTTTTCTATCTAAGATAGCAAATGAAAAACGTGTTATGTAAACTAAACTAAATACTTAAAGTTATGAAGGGATTGAGTGGAACATGAAGTCTTTCAAAATCTCAACGTCAAATAGATTAATTGAACACATTCATTTAGAAGGTATTTCATTTGATTTTTGATGATTGTAATTTAGAAGTAATATAATCAAAATTAGATTAATCAGAAAATAAAAATATTGCATAGAAATGAATTGCATAGAATACTGTATATATATATATATATATATATATATATATATATATATATATATATATATATATATATATATATATATATATATATATACAGTATATGACAGTATGGTATGAAAAAGAAATTGAGCTCTTCTGCCTTCTCTAAGAGCTAACTACAAACAACCAATCAGAGCCATGAGCAGGTTTTAGCTGCTCATGGCTCTAAAACCTATTAGAGCCATGCAGCCTATTTTTTAAGGTAAAAAATAGGCACAATCTCGTGTGGTGCTGCTCGCCCCCCCCATCCCTCTTGCTCTCTGCCACGCTGCAGCTTCTTCCTTGTTACAGAGCCAGTTGTTAGCATGGCCACTGATGACAGGGGATTTTCCTGTAACAGTAAATTGTTTCTCCACCATTTTTACACTGAGCAGTGAGACAGCAGTGCTGATTGACAGCACTAAGACCCTCCTCCTGGCTTGGATTGGTGGTTTTTGGTTTATTTTTGATGTATTTGATGTATTTTAGCAAGGGAGGAGGAGAACATTGATCTTTTTACAACATAGTGGCAGTTATAACAACCATGTAAAAAACATTTTTTGCAAAAGTTATATACAGCAGCTTTATCTTTCAAATAAAATGAAGATGCAACTCTCTGAAAGCAGCCAACTTCTTTAATAAGGACTTCTTGTGGCTTACCTTCCTTGTGGTGGGTGTCAGTGATTGTTTCTTTTATTTTTCCAGTTGAAAAAATAAAAGAAATCCATTTTTGATGATATTCTAACTTACTAGAATAAGTTGTATTGTAATATATGTATTGTATAGGGTTGGATTTTATGACATCTTCTGCAATGAAATATAAAGAAAACCCCAATCAAAAGGTTGTCAAAAACCTCATTTAGATTTCTTTCTGGGTGAAAACAAATATGTGGAACAGCACTTATGAGCATACCAACAACGCAGGATTTTCAGAGTATGTGAGAGGGCTTCAGGGTGTGTTTGTACCTGTGATCCACAGTCACTTTCAGAGTGCTGATGAAGTCCTGGAAGCCGGGGAACTTGGATGTTACTATAGAAAAAACATGCCAGTCATACTCCTCCATGATTGCAAGCATGAGAAGAGCCTCCTGCTGTAAGGCTGCGCCAAACTGGAAGAAAGTGGACTTCTCGTCCTGAAAAGACACAGCAGAGAAGTCAAAAATCAGATTTTCCTTTGCAATCAGGCAGACTATAAGAAGAGCTGAGAAGGGGGAAGGAATAAGAGGAGGGAGAACTGGGAAGGAAGGGTAAAGATACAGAAAGAGTGAGAGATTCAGGCGACAAATGAGACAGCTCTGCAAGAGAGTGACTGTTGGCAGCAAGAAGGACCGTAATGGTCGGTGATAACGGCCTCATAACTCACAGGCTTAATACACTTCAGCACTCAGCAGACTTAACAAACAGCCACAGATTATCTTGAAAAGTAATTGATCCCGAGACTATCGTCATGCCAACTGACACTTAATGTGGTGCTATACTGCTAACTTGAATAAAGAAAAAAAAAAAGTACTCAAATGTTCATGACTACACATGAAATTGTGAACAATATGGATTCTGTTAATATCTCCCTCGTGAAATTACAGAATATTCTCTTTTAAACTGTTCAAAATTTCACAGCATTAATTCGCAATGCCCTCCTCGATTAAATCATTTAGTCTCAGCAATGGGAGAAATGTGAAGACGAATGTGAAAGGAAGAGGCAGCAGTGAGGACCACCGAAACCAAAGCACCTATTAAAATGGATAAAACCTGAAGTGAGTGTGAAATAAGTTGCTAATGATTGCAGGATGTGTGTTAAGTGTGATCTGAGCCTCCTCAAGACACAACAAAAAGCACCACAGTCTGACAAAGATGAAGTCTAGTGAGGAGAGAGGGAGAAGCAGAGCGGCAGAATGGGAAGGAAAATAACAGTTCCATCTATTAGACTAAGACTAACATATATGCTGCAGGGACAAAAGGAGCCTTTAGAGAAAAGAATAAAGAAACTTAAAATACAGTGTGCTTTATAAATTTCTTATGTCTTTTTAGTACGACAAAATGCTTTAGATCATCAGACCCATTTTAAAATTAGGAAAAGACTATTTAAGAATAATTATAACAAAACATTTTCAATTGTTAATCTCATTAGGGAAGCAGTCACTGAAAACTCCTAACAGCATTATAGTTTAGTCATGGACCACAGACATGCCGTCTGCTGTCAGAGAACTGCTTATGGAAAAGTGTAATTATGAGTTTTAATCATGAGCAGCACCAGGAACACGTGTTAAGTTTTGAAAGGTATGACAGTGATTTAGCAGCGCTGCTAGCAGCTGGTCTCTCTGTCGTTCTGTCGGAGGTTTGAACTCACAGTGGAAAACACTGGAAATACATAGTATTAGCGTCATGTGATGTACGTTTTATTTGGTATGTTTTGTTGTTATTATTATTTTTCATAAAGTTTATCCATGGATATTGGTTTATATCTTTTGACTGCAACACTTGAATCCAAAAAGTTGCACGTTTAAAACGAAGTGCAAGAAGGTAATTATATTTAGAGAAAAATAATCACCTGATCTTAGTCTTTATCTTTATGTTTAGAGCAGGAAAGCGAAATTCTACGATACAAAATGAATGTGGTGTTCTTAGTTTGTGTTGGATTTTGTCTCTCTCTTCCTAATGCCATACATTTATGATGCTGTTAATTTATTTCAGATCATCAAACCAATACCATCTACCACTAAATTGGAAAATTGGAACTTGCTAAATTGGAAAACATCATTACTGTATGACAGCAAGAATGATCCCATTGCACTTTGGGGTTGATTTTACTGCCATTTGAAGCTCACCAGAGTTTGCTTTAACCAAAAAGAGACCTATGATGCAGAAACTTAATAGTTTCCTTTCTGCAACATTTTCTTCAAATTCATTCTGACTTAAATTGTCAACCCTGATTTGAAGCCTTTTCCTTCTTTTCTCAAATAAAATAAGCCACAAACATAAAAAATGCCAATCAAACTAAAATAAGTAAAAACTGTTAAAAAATCCATCATCAACTATGATACTGCAAAAATTTAAAACAACCATGACACAATTTTTTGAGTCATAGTTTCTAGTTTTAAATAAGTCTAATTAGAGAACCCAACATGTTCTGCTGAATTTAATGGTCTATGTGTGCATTTTAGATGACTGCAGGTTGTTCTGTACGTGTGAAATTTTTGTCAGAACTTAATGTTTTGTCCTTTTGTCAAAACAAATTACTCAAATCCAGCTGACACAAAATATATCTGACCATTCAGAGATTTAACTTCTTTGCTGAAAAAAAGAAAGTGGCAAGGAGGAAATTACATTTCAAAATGTCCCCGTTCCATCAGTCTGTGGCTGCGGGTGTTTGTGTGACTGTATACATTTTGTGGATTTCGAAAGAAATGTTCCTCTGAGAGGCAACAAGAACTATGACACACCTGACAGGTTATAGGGAATAACCAATAAGAAAATAAATGATAAATAGCCAGTATATTGCAATTTATTTAAACAAAAAAACAGACCAACAAAACACGTCTAAATGATGTAAAAAAAATAATGATGCTTATTGGATGAATAAACAACTGTTTCTTTAGTTCATCTACTTTTTCCCAGAACCTAAAATGTAATTATATTTACACTAAAACCTTTTTTATAGACTTGTTTTGGCCCATAATTTGTCCATCAGTTAAACAAGGGAAAAGCCTGTAATCTATTTATTGTGGCATTTGTAATTTGGAAAATGTTTCTGTGAATCCACCGGATACAGCCAAAGGAGCTCTCAAAGAAAATGAACTTTTCATCCAGAACTGAAAAAAGCTAAACCAATCCATCAGAGATAGGGAGAACGTCAGCTGTGAGCAAAACAACTGTCTGCTTCATTCTGAGGAAATGTACAAGTGTGTGCAGGAATGGCTGCTTGTCTTGTTTGCCTGATTTGGCCCTGCAATGGACCGGTGACATGTCTGGCCCAACATGAAATCCATAACATGATTGAACTGGTACACTGCAAAAAATGAACTTAGGGGTTATCACATTAAAAAAAGAATATCATGTACTTTTAACTAAATAATTTTCAAGTTTCAAGTTTCAAACAAACAAGAAATTCAACAACTTCACATTTATGAAATTTATTCATGTTGAGATAACATGATTCATTATATTCAGACTGATCTTGTGCTGAAGAAAACGAGTGAGATCACGGGATAACACACGAGTTCACGCGAGACAATCGTTTTTTGTCTCAACTTGAATAATGTATTCGAGTTGAGATAATGTGATTCAATTTAGTCAGATTCATTTCCCTCCAAAGAGGATCTAGTGAGATCAGGGGATCACAAGAGATTACACGACATAACTTCAAAGCGGTTTTAGTTACACATTAAACTATAGATATTTGTTTTTCTCTGCAGGGCACTATTGGCATTTAAGAACCGTAAAAAAAGTCTTTGATTTTTTTTTAAAAATTGTCTTTGAATTAACGGAATTAAATCATGGAAAGGATTTCCACATGATTAAATAGCTTTTTATCAGCATGAAGCATGTTTGTTGAGCTAACTTAATTTTCATGAGTTAGATCAACTTAATAAGTAGTGTGAAGGTATCACTGTAACATAAGTTGGTTTCTCTGGCGTGCTGTGGTGGTGCAGTGGGTTTGCATGCCCCATGTTTGGAGGCCTTAGTGCTCGACGCAGACGTTGCTGGTTCGACTCCCGGTCCCGTCGACCTTTGCTGCATGTCCTCACCCTGTCTGCCTACTGTCTCAAAAAAATACAAGCCACTAGCACCGCAAAAACTCTTTGGAGGCAGAAAAAAAAAAGTTGGTTTCAACTATTAACCATTAATCTTAGTCAAATAAATTATTTGGTCCAAAGCATTGCAAATTAGTTGGGCTTGCTGTTTTAAATTTCATTGGGTCCAACTATAGTAAATGAGTTGAATCAACCTTAATAAATTAAATTGAGCCAACACTTAATAGAATAATCATAATAATATAAGTTGAGCCAACTCATTTTATTTACATTAGAATAACCATAATACATTAAGTTCAGCCAACACTTTTGATTTAGAATCATCCATCCATCCATCCATCCATCCATCCATCCGTCCATCCATCCGTCCATCCATCCGTCCATCCATCCGTCCATCCATCCGTCCATCCATCCATCCATTTTCTGAACAACCTTCATCCCTAATGGGGTCGGGAGGGTTGCTGGTGCCTATCTCCAACTGCGTCCCGGGCGAGAGGCGGGGTTCACCCTGGACAGGTTGCCAGTCTGTTACAGGATTTAGAATCAACCATAGAATAACCATAATAACATAAGTTGAGCCAACACAATTGATTTACATTGGAATAACCTTAATAAATTAAGTTGACCTAACACATTTGCTTTAGTAACAGAATTACATGGTGCTGAAATAAAGCAAAGTAATCAGGTGAAAATCCTTTCCATGATTTTTTTATGTTCATACAAAGAGTTATTTTTTTCAGTGTAAAGAGAACAGATAGGGAAAAGATTGTCTTTGAATTTGATGTATGTATGGCTACTTAGAGAGAATGCAAACTTCACACATAAATAACAACAAAATCTTTTAACAGCGTTTCCAGCCACCAACATCAAGCTGTGAGAGACCAGCCTTTATTTGCATATTTAAATAAGCTCATGCTCAGTAGGTGGAAGTGCAAAAACAATACACTGACAAAAAACTTAACTTGAGGACCTGCAGAAATATTCTTTTCCTCACAGAACTGCAGAGGTGCAACATACAACCATGAAATAAACACACAGACCTGTAAAAACACTAAGGTACCATCTGTGTGCAGCAAAATGAAAAACAATCCCATAGTCAGAATTTAATGATTCAGATGGATTAAAAAAAATGTGTAAACCAAATCCATATTACAGGCAACACATCTGACTCCCCTTCAAATTAAAATTAGTAATTTAAATTGGCTGGTTTCACGCCACTGACCAGGATTTTAACGATAGTCCATATTTTTTTCAATAAGGTTGATTTCCGGGATATTCTGCAAGAACATTTGCTAGCTTTGTTCATTCTGTTCCCATCAATATTATATAATTCTGACTGGATATTCCAACACTCCTCCTATTAGAAATGTTATTTCAATCTGGAGAGACTGAGAAAAAGGGCGATTAAAAGGGTTTATTGACATGAATGAATTAAAGTTCTTTGGCGCTCCGACCCCGGCGGAAGACGTTGTGCTGTGAAATGCGATGATTTTGAATGAGCATTTCCGATGCAGGGGATGCAGGGAAGTCTTCCCCTGGGAAGACAGGGATCAGTATGATGTCTGTTTGGGATCAGTACCTGAGCTTCACTCACCCTGCTATTGAAGATTTTGGGTGAATTAAAAAAAAGATTAAAGAAGTCCTTCAGACTTGTAATTTAATCCAATTTGTGGATTGCATCAGTGTAGCTGGCAGTCAAACAGACCTTGAGGATGATACTGCTACCATCATATTCACAGTAAAAGCAGGAACAGTTGTGTACAGCAATTCAGTGAAAAATGACATACATAAACATTCTAATACTGAAGCAGGTAGTTTAATAAGGGGCTGCCATTTGGTTACCATTTTCGTAGTCCATATTGATATTAATAGTTTCATTGTGGACAATATTACTGGTGCTCCAGCATATTCTCCATTTAAAAAGCCCTTGAGCCTTGGTTGGTCCTGAATTGTTCCCAAACCTCACAGTCAATTTCTATTTATCTCTGTTTATCTTTGGATCTTTTGTTCAAAACTTGGAAACTGTTGGGTTTTCAAACAGGACAATCAGCCTAAGAAATTTCTCAACTCTTATTTAATGGTCCTTTCAATCAACCTGATTAAAGCCAGTGGAAATCAACTGCTGGTAATTTAAAGTGACTCCATAAATTCTGGAAGAGTGGTCAAATATCTAGCTACATTTATTCACAAACATGTTAAGGGCTACAGTAAGCATGTGGTAGACAGACATCTCATTAAATATTAGTAGTGGTTAATAATTTAAGTTGTATGTTGTATAATCACTCAATCCTGGGAAAAACAAGATTTATGTATTTATTCCTGTGATGACTGCAGGTAAAATCCTTACTGTGGCTGTATCTCAACATTGTTTCTCACACATTTTAATTTAAAATACAATCCTGAGAATCAGAGGGCTAAGAGTATATGAAGAATTTCTAATGAAGAAGATTAAAGACTTTGAGTGAAAAAAAATCTTGCTAGTGAAGATATTAACTGATCAAGAACAAAAAAGAGAAGATGACACAGACCAGTGTCTTCTCCTCTAATCAAACGTCAAACAAGAAGCTGAAATGTATGAATATTTCAAAAATTCAAGACACACACACAAAAATGTACAGTGGATCCCCGCCTATTTGCAGTTCATGACTTTATATACAATATATACAACATTTTTATGTAAAATGTGACTCAAAGTCAAGTTATGTGCAGAAAATCCACCTATTGATGGATTTTTTTCACAGAAAAAATCTAATAATTTTAGAAGAAATTGCAGCTTGTAAAGCTAAAATACCTGGTCACAAATCTACTTAACACCATTGGCTGGCATTTGTAAAACATCCAATTCAGGAGCTGTATTTATTTTCCTTGCTGCTGATTGGCTATACTCCCAATACAGAAAATAAGACTATATATATTAGCTTCTGCTTTCATCATAAGACTGTTTCTACTGTGTGCATTAATGTGTCCATAACCCCCACAAACACCTGGAGTCCAACGTATTTCCACCTTCCAAACGACATACCAAGAGATTTACTGATGAGTCTGTGCATTAATTATACAAATACAGTAAACCTGTGTACATTTCCACAATCCTCAGGTTGCACAAACACAGCACATGCACAAACACAAAGGGCCCTAAAATATAGCTTCTCTCATGAGCCAGCAAGTCTCTGAATAATTCATCAGCCAAACCACAACAGTATCTCACTTGTTCTCTTTCTACCCCACCCCCACCCCCCATACACTTAGTTTTTCATGTCAAATTTCATTTCTGTTTGCAGCAATCAGATTATAAGAATATTAAAGTATGGTGAAAGATGTCCAGGATAATCAGGGACTACTTACACATGTTTGCGCAACAAAGGGTCACAAGACAATAGGAAGTAGAGCCTTTCTGTGGTGACAGTAGATGAGGCAGGACCATCAGCTAATACGGTGAAATGACTGATGGATGGGACCAGAATTAAATGACTTACTGAAGAGGGACAAAGAGGAGCTTGCATGCAAATGATTCGACCAGCATGGGATATGGAGGATGATGATGATGATGGTGATGAGGACAGCAATGTGCTATATTAATATTTAATGGAGTCGGTCAGATAGGATGGAGTGGCTACATTAAATGGGTCTGACACCGTATGGCCCCAAGTTGATGCTGAGTACCATTCCACTTAGGATTGCACAAAGTAAAGACAAACTTGCATGGCAAGTTCTGCGTCAACAAAACAGTGCCCACAGCTGAATTCAGGCTCCCTTTCAGTGAACTGCATGGTATGTCAGAGGTGCATATTTAGTGGTTCTCAGTATCCTCAACCCAAAATGATAAGATGACCAATGCCAAAGGTGAAAGACTAGTTTTAGGAGTTCTCCCATTCTGAGATCTAAACCCGCTCAACTAACTTAACATTTTATTGAAGTCACTTTATTTCAGGAACTGTATCACTTGGTGAAACACATTATATACATGACTTACACACAGATTGATGTTTGAAAACCTTTATTTCTGTTAATTATGATGATTTTTCACTTACAGTCAATGAAAACAAAAACTTTTCTGATTAAATCACAAAATTTTACAAAGTTCTTGAATCTAAAAGTTCCCTAATTTTCAACTTTTTCAACAGTATATCAGATTCCTGTCAGGACTCTAGAAAGTCTGCAGTGTACCATTCATTTTACCAAATGACTAACTAAGTATCTTGTTGCACACATTTGTTTTAGGCAGCACTACATTCAAAAAACCTAAACAAAATTTCATTTGTTCTGCCAATATATTTTTAAGTGTGTACAGACTTGGAGACTTTTCACAAAAAAGTTGACACAGCTAATCATTCCATCTAGTTTTTCTCCTGAATAGTATGCAATCTGTAAGCATATTTGGGAAAAAGGACTATTCTTTAGTCATATCTCATCCAAGCAAAACCAATATTAATTGGCTGAAATATAAGCATAAAATAATAAAATCCATCTTGAACTCTGGGATGCAGCTGTCTCATTAACAATGAAGGGAAGAAAGGTGGAAATCTCTACTGGACTTTTTAAAATTAACATTTAAGAAATAATCCGGAGTCTCCTTTTGAAAGATTAAAATGACATAGTGTCTAATGGAGAATATGCTCATGTGAAGTTTTTAAGGGTATTTATAGACTACTCCATTACTGTAACCATTAAAAAAGCAGTGACGTTGCAATGTTCTGGCTGGTACAGTGAGGCCATCGCCTGATTGGAGTGTAGCCCTTGGTAAATTATGTTTATTCTTCAAATGTCAACATGGCTATTGTTATAGAAGCTGCTGATGGATGCAAAACAGAATCTGAAAGACAAACGGAATAAAGTAGATGATCAGAACTATCTTTTCACAGCATTAGAAAAAAGAAAAACAAATTATATTATCCACATTAACTTTTAAGTGTCATCTACTTCTCATGCCAATGTAACTAAGTCTAATTAAAAATAGCAGGTTAGTCATTTAAGGAATAAAATGGGAGCAGGTAAAAAACATGGGTCAGTACGTCATTTAAACTGCACTATAATAGAAAAATTGATAATAAGGCACCTTTCATACTGTGACCTTATTTTCCGTGAATTCTTAGCAGCTCTTGTGCAGAGTCAAGCACTAACAAACAGCTCAAAATCCCTCAGTTAGCAAAGAATTAGTTCATGAGATCCTCTTGTAAATAAACATCTAGGGGAGGTGGAAGGGTTTTTTCCTCCAATCTCCTCATGAGGAGATTGTTGTCACTTGACAATCTCACTTCCACTCACAGTTTTTTTTTGTTTTTTTTTGTGCTGTTGTTGCAAAACATAACAAGGCATTAAATGTAAAACACCATGCCCTGTTTAAACCTCACACTTTCACTTTATGGTAATTGAAGCTCATTAAAAATGAGGGCAAAAAACTGGTTTTATGAGCACATGTTAACATCAAACATACACTCTATAAAAGCACTGAACACAGCAGAGTTTTCAGACTTCTATGATGGAGATGGAACATAAAGCATCTGCCAAGCAAAGGCTGTACCCTCAGTAGCCAAGGACCGGAGGTCCCTTAAGCACTGAAAGCTCTTCAGTTTTTCAACACACAGACCAGACCAACAAAATGCTTTGCAAGATGACAGAAAACGGTGCATGGCGCTTGCAGACATTATTTCCCAATTCTTACAGACTACTTTATTATTCAACATGGAGTGAAATCCCAGTGCTTAGGCCTGCTGTAGTATTTAACAGTCTCGGACTCCCTATGCAAACACGTAATAGCATTTAAGACAGCGCAGGACCTCGAACTTACACAGCTGGGCTCAAACAAGTGAAACATTAGGGCTCACCACCAGCTCAGACAAGCATTTAATGGACAACAGAGCATTACATGCAGTCTCTGACTCACAAAACTCACAGCTTTTCCGAGAAACCTCAGAATGTAAAATAAGTTTTGAATGCATCACATCCCACGGCGGTTAAAACATGTTTTCCATCTTTGATCAAACATTTAGTATTCCAACAGAAAGGTTTAAATTATTTTACATTATTTTACTGCCAAAGTTGCAGTTCTAAAGAGTTTAAAGTCAAAGCAGAGAATCAAAGTCAATATGATTTTATTCCTCTTCATTAACTTTCTTACCCTCATTTAAGGTTTCTGAGACAGAACAATCTTAAGTTACCTTGTACAAATCTTGAAAATAAAATCAAAAAAACTATAAACCATATATGACCCTAACATATTATATAGATATGAAAAAAATATATGTCTGTAGTAAAAAAATAAATTGTAAACTGTGTCTCTCAGGTTGGTAGTGTGTAGCTGTCGGGCAATTATTCCTTCTTGTTTGGATATTGTGTACTTGGGCAGATTTTGGACAATATTTTTTTAGAATTTTACTATTTTGCCACAATACATAACTATAGCAACATGGTGGCTTACAACAGGAAGTAGCTGATTAACATTGGAAAAGCTGAAATAATATTCCAAATGAAGTGAGACTTTGTAGAGAAGTTGAAAAGGAGGCATTGTGAAGGCAGAGCAGGAGCAAAGCAAAGAGAGATTTATGGACTTTTATGTAGACATGGCTGCAGGATTATATCCCCGACTCCAACATCTCTGTCAGGCTGCCTGACTATACGACCAGACAGACATTTAAAGAGCAGCAGGAAAAGGAAGGGAGGTGGATTAGCAGTGTTTTTGAGCAACAGACGGTGTCATCAGGACATGTTACTGTGAGGTGTCCAGACAATGAACTCTTGGAATTAAGTTTCCAACCATATTATTTAGCAAGAGAGTTAATTTGTGTCAGACAAAAATGTCTGACAGTGTTAATTTGGCAGCTGTTTACATTCCATCCTCAGCTGTTGCCAATAATAAGCCCTGTGTATATATATATATATATATATATATATATATATATATATATATATATATATATATATATATATATATATATATATATATATATATATATATGTATATATATATATATATATATATATATATATATATATATATATATATATATATATATATATATATATATATATTTCTTTAGCCATGCCTACTGGCTAAAGAAACTGACTGCCCTACATGAGCGACTGGCAGACCAAATGAACCAGCTGCTACAGAACGGGAACCACCCTGAATGGTTAACTGAAGGGCGCACAATACTGATCCAGAAGGATCCAACAAAGGGCCCGGTCCCATCTAACTACCGACCAATAACCTGTCTCTCCACAACCTGGAAGCTCATGTCAGGCATCATAGCGGCTAAGATAAGCAAACACATGGATCAATACATGAGCACGACACAGAAGGGCATCGGGGTGAATAGCAGAGGAGCCAAACACCAACTCCTTGTAGACCACACAGTTGCCAGAGACTGCAAAACCCGACACACCAACCTGTGCACGGCTTGGATTGATTACAAGAAAGCCTATGACTCAATGCCACACACTTGGATCATCGAATGCTTAGAGATGTACAACATCAACAGAACCTTGAGAACCTTCATTGCAAACTCAATGGGGCTGTGGAAGACCACCCTTGAAGCCAACTGCAAGCCACTTGCACAAGTATCCATCAAATGTGGCATATACCAAGGAGATGCGCTGTCCCCGCTACTGTTCTGCATAGGCCTGAACCCCCTCAGCCAAATCATCAACAAGACTGGCTACGGATACCGACTCAAGAATGGAGCCAACATCAGCCACCTCCTCTACATGGATGACATCAAGCTGTATGCCAAGAGCGAGCGAGACATAGACTCACTGATCCACACCACCAGGATATACAGCACGGACATTGGGATGTCATTCGGACTAGAGAAGTGTGGTCGGATGGTTACAAAGAGAGGGAAGGTCATCCGCACAGAAGGGATCTCACTCCCAGAAGGAACAATAGCAGACATAGAGGAAGGTTACAAATACCTGGGAATATCACAAACAAATGGCAACCTTGATGAGATCACAAGAAAAAGAGCCACAACCAAATACCTCCAACGAATAAGACAAGTCCTGAGAAGCCAGCTCAATGGCAAGAACAAGATCCGTGCAATAAACAGCTATGCCCTACCAGTAATCAGGTACCCTGCAGGAATAATTAGCTGGCCAAAGGAGGAGATACAGGCCACAGATGTTAATTACCGGAAACTACTAACAATGCACGGAGGGTTCCACCCCAAATCCAGCACACTGAGACTCTACACGAACCGCAAAGAAGGAGGCAGAGGACTAGTGAGTGTGAGAACCACTATCCAAGACGAGACATCCAAGATCCATAGATACATCAGGGACAAAGCCTCAACAGACAATGTGCTCAGTGAATGTCTCAAACAATGGGGAACAGAACCTGAGGTGCCGGAGGAACCATCATGGGAGGACAAGCCCCTGCATGGGATGTACCACCGCAACAATCAAGTGGCTGACATCAGAAAGTCCTACCAATGGCTGGAAAAAGCTGGACTGAAGGACAGCACAGAGGCCCTCATCATGGCCGCCCAGGAACAGGCCCTAAACACCAGAGCAATTGAGGCCCAGATCTACCACACCAGACAAGACCCAAGGTGTAGGTTGTGCAAGGAGGCCCCTGAGACAGTCCAACACATAACAGCAGGGTGCAAGATACTGGCAGGGAAAGAATACATGGAACGACACAACCAAGTGGCAGGCATAGTGTACAGAAACATCTGTGCAGAATATGGACTGGAACCCCCAAGATCAAAGTGGGAAACACCCCCGAAGGTAGTGGAGAATGACCGAGCTAAGATCCTGTGGGACTTCCAGATCCAGACAGACAAAATGGTGAGGGCGAACCAACCAGACATAGTCGTGGTGGATAAACAACAGAGGAAAGCCGTTGTGGTGGATGTGGCAATACCAAGTGACTGCAACATCAGGAAAAAGGAGCATGAAAAACTAGAGAAATACCAGGGCCTAAGGGAGGAACTGGAGAGGGCCTGGAAGGTGAAGACCACAGTGGTGCCTGTGGTCATCGGGACCCTCGGGGCAGTCACCCCCAAACTGGAACAGTGGCTACAACAGATCCCAGGAACAACATCAGACATCTCAGTCCAGAAATGTGCAGTCCTAGGCACAGCCAAGATACTGCGCAGAACCCTCAAGCTCCCAGGCCTCTGGTAGAGGACCCGAGCTAAGAGGAAGAAGAATCACCACCCGCGGTGGGTGAGAAGGGAATTTTTTTTATTTTTTATATATATATTATATATATATATATACATAAGTTTTGGTTAAACAAGCACAATTTACAGAAGTCGTGCAAAATGCAAAACCACTGAATAGTGCCACTAGGACCTGGGTGTGATTAAGATACAAATACCTGGGTTGTGTTTTTCTCCTCTCCTGTTAACATAAATCTCTCTATATTTTTCATTTTCTTACATACTGTCCTAACAGTCAGGCTTGAGTGTCTAGAGCAGTACCAATCCACATATCAACATATTACAGCCTTGCAGGTGCTCAATTCGGGATACAACAGACAAGATTCTTTTTAAAATCCAATCACTGTTTTGTGATAAGCTTATGCTCATTGATATTGTGATAGCACTGCAGGCTGCACTGACAACTCACTGCACAGACTTATGAACTCACGTTGTTTTCAAAAATCCATTAACAACACATTGCAAACAAATTGCTACCTTGAAAGAAATCCATCACACCTATGTAATATATTTTTTTCCTGACAGCAAGTCACTGGGGAATTAGATTTTTTTATGGTTTTCTTCAGATTTTGCATAAACAATCATACTTACATTCCTACTGATTGTTAAGATAAAGAAACAACTTGCAACAGAAAGGCATCTTGTCTTAACTATCCAACACATTCCTTTACTTATGTCTTTGCTAAATTGTCAGCATTTTACAAATGAACAATTGTTCAGCTGAAGTTTATCTACTTCTTACATTAATTTTGACAGTATAAATTGTAAAACTATTTACAATTCTTTTTAACTATTAACAGCAGTGAAAGGAAAACAGAAATGCCTTACGTGTCAGTTTCTATATTTCCCAGGCCTCAATAGACCTGGTAAATATTTCCCACATTAGAAGAACCACATACAATATTAACTTGTTTCAAAAATGTCTGACAAAAAATAAAGCAAAGTAAGTTCTGAATAAAATCTGTATTTAAAATAAATTATGCCAAAGTTAAGTGTTAATACTGTATGAATGTATATATAGAAATTTAAATCTATTTTGATGCAGTATCAAAGTGTGACATGATTTTTTTCTTTTATACGATAAGTTGAATCAAACCATTGAGAGACTGTGGTTCCCTAAGTTAACAGGTATATCTTTCCTCCCCCGCTTGGTCGTTTAGAAACAGCAAACTGAGAATTAAAGATTTTGTTAGTATTTCTAACTGTAGAGACTGACAAATAATGGGAGAGCAGAAAAATGTGTACACTGCACATAATCCAACAGCTGGAGGCCACTGTCACATGGTGCAATATCGACTATGACTTTCTGACTGAAAGACCACTCATCTATCCAAAGCTGGTCCTCTGACAGTCATATGTGAAGTAATCCGTGAGCAGTTGACATCTGACACAAATATGTCCTTTCTGGGTAAAAAAGTACAATTCCCTTTAAAAAGCACTTTAATCATTACATGGAGGAGAGTCTGCAGTGGAACTTGGCCATATCTGCGTCATCGGCAGCACAAAGGTCTAAAACACTGCAGCAACTGAATGAAAGGAAACACATCGAGGTATTGTATTTGTACTGTTAAAGTCTAATCCCTCACTTTGGTTGGACTTTAAAAATGTTGCTCCTACACAACTGCCCACAAACGTCAAAGAAAATACAATTATATTTTTTGCATAAAAAATAAATAGCCTATTTCAAGTTCTTATTGATTGTGATGTTTCTGTAAACTAATGAGTCACTGAGTGCATTATGTACTTTCATATTTTGACTTAGTTTTTTTTATTATTAAAATTTGATCAGTGTAATTATGTCATGTTTTATTTCTGCTCTGAGAGTGTATTTATATTTGTCTTTTTGGTTAAAAGGATGAGCATATTTTTATTATGTACTGCTACATAAAAAATGGAAGACTGCACTTTTTAACACAACTGTAAATATTTACTTAAAAATAAGTAAATAAGTAATATTGAAACACTGTCAGTCATTATTTATTGGAAAGAACTGTAGAAAGAAACGAAAATGAACAAAGTTCCTGATCATTAGGTACTGTGCACAAGATTTTACTGCTTGTAATGTTGTTTATATATATATATATATATTATATACTGCCACCACCAACAGTGCCTCATCCAGAGGATTCAAAAGCTGCTCAGAAGACAAAATATGGAGATGATATGGAATAAACACAGTCTTTCACCTATGACACCTCTTTGCCAGGAAAAATATGTATAAAGACTGAGGAAAAAAAATACACATTTTATATTTATTTTAAGTGTTTGTCATTTTACTAACGTTCATGTCCTTAGACGTGATCTGTCTGGGACTTTACTTCTCTAGCAGCAGCATATATGTAGAAAAAGCATATTATTAAAGGAAAATGTGGAATATCGTCTGTGATGTCGTTCTCAAGGTATTTAAGAACTATACAGTGATAAAATTATTTGAGTATAACCCCCAACCCTATATGTATATTATATTTGTTTATCAAACTGTACAATTCTCAGAGTGGCTCATGTTCAACACTTAGTCAAAGTCTGCTTAAACATTTTCCAAGGTGGCACTGACATCTGTTGATAAATAGCAAAGAGAGGAGGTCTTAGTTTTTAGTCCCCTTGTAAATATTGTGCGTGTTAAAAGGAATAATCCATCAGCTGTACTCCATAAATCAATTGGAACTTGGTGGGGCTGATTATGCCACGTATACTGCTGCATCAGCCTACAAAGACTCAACTAGAGTATTGTAAAGAAATGATATAATTATTCAACAGACGAAGGGGAAATCAATTTCCAGCTGAACCTCGACAAAGCACATTGTCGAGAAGGGCAGGAGTTTGGCTGCCAAGCTCCGTTGGTCAAATCTCTCCCCTGAGTTGTAGGCAATGTGTCTGTGTATGGTTGGCCCAGCCTGTCCAAGTGTCAGAATGCTGCTCACGGCAGAAGCTAATCACAACACCTGTTTAGGAGAGATTACAGCAGGATCCGCCAGAGTACTAAAAGGCCTTTGCGTTATTAAACTTGAAGTGACTGTCCAGGCTGTGACAGCCAAATGCACACGGGGATATGAACAGCCAAAGAAGAATGGATTGCATGTCCAAAATAAGATGTGTGTATGGGTGTGGGTGGGTGTGTGTGCATGCATATGTGCGTATATGCGACCTGAGCTATTTGAGCAATAATAACTATTTGACTTATGGAGCTTCAAAGAGAAAGAGATGTTAATGTTATTTCATCCCTCAACATGGGAAATAAATGACAAAGCCAGACATACTTTTCCGTCACTGTTCCTCTCTCCCCACCAGTGAATGAATTTAAAACAGCTCTAGAAGTGAGCAGGACCTTGCATCCTCCTCCCTCTGGCAGCCTTCATTGGCAAACCAAAGAATTGTCAGTTTAATATTTATAGATGAAGTTCCTGTGACTGAAAAAAAGAGAAACCACTCATTCTTTCAAATCCCCTCCCAACACAGTGATGGTGACTCTGTTGGACTTCAGAAACCTTAGGCCTGTTGCAAAAATGGCAGTATGCTGTGAGTCAGCCCCTCCTGGCTGGCTACCTCAGCATCTGTTGGTGGGCAGTGGAGAACAGGCCAAGCGCCGCAGGTACACGTTGACAACAGGACAGTCTACCAGGGTGAGGGTCAGGACACATGTGCGGTGTCACTGGATTTAAAAAGATCTGAATGGTGGAAAAACACCATGAGGTTGGAAGATGAAGGTGATCCTTTGTACTGTTGTTCTACCTGACTATAAGAAGATACAACAGTGGCTTACCTTATTTTTGATTAAAATTCATGTCTTGCGAAGGAGTTCATACCCTGTACAAATTTTTAACATTTTGTTACAAAATGTTTAACTAATAACCAATAACTTTGATTCTTACTGGAATTTGAAGCACGTGGAAGTGTCATGATTTATCTTTTTCTTTACAAGAAAACCATTGAAAACGCTGGCAGACAAGTCAAATGCTTCCAGGCCTTGTCTCTGCTTTGGTGGCCTAGAGTCTATAAATGATTGTCCACTCTTCTTTCCAAAAAGCTCAAGGACAGTCAATTTTATGACTTTGATACAGATTCTCCATTGGATTTCATGCTGAACTTTAAATAACTTTAGAAGACATAAATATGACGCCATTTAAACCCTTTTATTGCGGCTGTGTTTATGTTTCAGGTCATTGTCCTACTGGGAGGAGAACTTCCGGCACGGCCACAAATCTTTTGCAGCCTCTAACAAGTTTTGCTCTGAGTTGAGGTTCATCCGTCTTCCCATAAACTCTGATCAACTTCCCTGCAGCAGAAACACAACCATAGAGAATGACAAATGCTACACACGGCATTTTGCATGATGCCAAAACGTTAAATTTTGGTCTAAAATAATAAAGCGTCTTCCTGCAGATGTTTGCGGTGTTCTCTGCATGGTCTGTGTCAAACATTAAATGAGATCTTCTCTAACCTTCTGTTAACTTATACACTCAAACAGATATTGTTTTAGCAACTTAATGCTGCTGTAAAGGTCTTCACAAATTTCTCCAAGACCTGTCAACTGTAATTGTCAACTTCCTGGGTCTTGAGGCTGTTTATTCATTAATGTCCATTAATGTTCTTGTGGCCTTCACAGAACAGCTGTATCTATGCTGAAATGAGGTAACATCAAGGAGTGCAAGCGATGAATCATCTTCCTTCTAATGCACAGATGAAGGAGGAGCTCTCTAAAGTAAAGAAGGGGTTTAGAGATTTTTGCAGGGATTGTTTGGGGGGGAAAAAAGAAGGTAGTAAAACTACCACTAATTCAGCAGAGGAGAGAAAAATGGTTGCTGAAGGCGATTCATTCATTATATATAAGCCTTACTCAGGTTTGTGTAAGCCCTTTTATACCAAAAATACTCCCATAACAATACTGTGCACACGCTTTAGCTTTCTTTAACACAAACACATTGACAAAAGAAAAAATAAATCTTGTTACTACATTTTTTCAAATGCCAACAACAGGCTAAAACATGCAAAGCTATTCTCATCCTGCATGTGACAACTCTTATCCCCAGGTGAGTCCACTTCCTCTAGCTTCATACCACTCCTGGCCAGCCTCTACTCCCATCTTCCTTCTTTTTCCAATTGAATGGCTTTTTTCTATCACCTTTGTTCACATGACAGTCACTAGCTACTGTTACCATGGCAAATCAATGGTCAGTCTACAGATGGAAGCACATTCCTTTCTTCCTCATACAAACATACACTGATCAAACACACACTGGTCAGGGACATTCTTCTGCTTCCCACTCTAACATTACATTTCACTGGTGATGGACAGTTGATTGAGGTGAAGGTACACTGCATGAGTAAGTATAAATACATATATATATATATATATATAGTATATATATATATATGTGTGTGTGTGTGTGTGCAGGAATGTGTAGCTAGCCACAGCAGCACAGATCAAAAAGTAAATCTATTTCCTTTGCTAATTAAAAGCAGACAGCACTCTCCTAGGAAAGGAGAGCACGCTAAATGCTGGGGCATTGTGTGCTAGTTGTGATGATAACCACAATTACATAAACTATTCATCCACATACACCCCCACACACATGCACACGCAAATTACTTTTGGCAATGTGTGTATTTTATTTTATTTTTTTGATGTGCATCTTTAGTAGTTGTACACGTTTGTGTGTGTGTGTGTGTGTGTGTACTTATGGATGTATGCAGTAAGCTGTTAAGTGTCCACAGAGGGAGTTAGAGCAGCTACATGGCAGATGCTTTAAGCCAGTGGCTATTAGACAGCAGAGCAGAGATAATAGGCTGTGGCTGCCATTACCTACTATGCCCTATTAGCCAGTACCCGACCTGGAGATAAACACACAGGCGCACAACGAGACGAATCTGCACTCGCGAGCATGCATTTTTAGGTTCATTTCTGTGGGTGTGAAGAAATGCACTTAGCAGGGCGGCACTTTCGCCTGGATGGATAGATTAGAGAAGCGGGAATAGAGGAGGACTAATTTACCAGGCCTCCTATTAGTGAGGCAGATCTTTTTACATATTTGGAAGAGGACACGGAGATGTGGAAAAGTCAAGTATGGGGAAACAAGGAAGTGCTTTGTTGAGAGAAGTGCTTTAGAGTCCATGTTAGCAAGAAGATGAGCTTAGAGTAAACATGGAGGGGAGGAGTAGGAAGAGAGGAAGAACAAATTGAAAGACAAAGGAAAGAAGCTAAGCAAGAAGAAGTCTCCATGTTCAGAAGCTCACAAGCATCAAGTCTGACTGGAATCAACATTTTCTCATCAAATCCAAACTATCTAGAGTTTCTGTAACTTTGAAATATTATGCTAATTGTTAAGTTCTTACACTGTAAAACATTTGAGCCTCATTTAGCTGTGTCTACTATCTTCTACTCCTTCAGTCAAATAAATTTAGCATGTTTTAGATTTTGAACCTAAACTTACAGTAGTAAGTTGTGTTAACTTAACAACTTAACACACACTTAACACAACTTAACTTAGTAAGTTGTGTTAACTTCCACAACTTACAGTAGTTGTGTCAGTTGCGTTAACTTTTGTTAATTTTGTCAGACATTAAGAGTTGAATAAACTAGAGTTTTTAGGTAAGCACTAAAAAAAAAGACAAACGAAAAAGACAGAAGTCTGAACTGTTTCCCAGAATGCTTAGCGACATCCCGTGTTACATCGTGAGTGAGATGGAAGTGTGTTACATTGATTTGACTCTGTTGCATTATTAGGGCAAATGTTTATTTTATTGTAACTGATAACTCTGTTCACACAAAATGTTGTTGAAATTCATTACGATGTTTAATGTCATTGATTATTAAATCAGAGATTTTGTTAGTAAAATTCAAAACAAGAACTTAAGTTATTCTAAAGTAAAATAAGTAGTCATGTTAACTTTATTATGTGAGTAAAATTAATGGTGAAATGTGTGCTCTTTAACTAGCTGAGGGCGGTTTTTCCTTGAATGTTGTGAAATAATTATTGGATTAAATTGCAGCATTAAGTTAAAACTCACAATTCAAGATTAATGAACTTAAAAACCAATTTTACAAAACTTGTCTCTTGTTAAATCAACTACATGAACTTAATTTTTCAACTCAAACCAATACAATTTTGTTGTTGACTTAAATTTTCAAGGCAGCAGGTGGACTTTAATTTTCAATTTAAACCACCTTCAAATGTTTTATAGTGTAAGAACATGTTCTCAGCCCTGATTTATCATATTTATTCATATTTTTTAACGTTTAATTCAATGTGAAAGAAACTGCATTGGATTGCTTTACATTATTTAGAAAACTGATAAAGCATAATGTTAACTCACGTAATGTTACACAATGCATTAATATTATAATTCAATCTGGAGAGACTCAGACGGAGAAAAAACAGCGATTAGAGAGGTTTGTTGACTAACATAAATTTAAAGTTCTTTGGCGCTCGGGCCCCGGCTGAGGATATCGAGCTGTGAATTGCAGTAAGCTTGGATGAGCATTCCCGATGTAGGTTAGGAATGTCATCCCCCCGGGACACTGGTGGTGGAGGTCGGTGAAGGATGTGAGCCTGAAGAGCCAGGCAAGAGGAGGTGGAGAAGGGGTGGAGGAGGGTTGAGAGCAGCTGGAAAGCGGGAGAAGCCATGGATAGAGGTCCTTTTCAGCTGGGCCTGGTCGGTGATTGGACGTGACGGGGCTTGGTCCAGCGTTGATAGGTCTTGACGATGGGCGGAACGCGCCGATTGGATGATGCAGGTTGGGCTAAAGAGCCTTCCAGTTTGAATTTGCGCCTAGGCTTCATTTTTATGAATTACAACACATTGAGTGAAGGAGAAAGTGTTATTTATGAAAGTGACCAATCACTCCCTAGTGACTTTCTTTCCGTTTCAACAGTTGAAAACGTCATTAATAAAATGCTCAAAAAACGTTTACGAGTGAGCAGTTTTGTCTAAGTTTATGGAACAGTTGGTGTGCTCTGCCTCTCGCTTTCATGTTTAGGCACATAACCAGTTTCACACATAATTCTCCTGTTTACATAGCATAACAATGCTTTTCAAAGCTCAAAGCGTTTCTGAGTACAGTTCAGTGTAAGTGTTTAAAGCAGGTGTAGCATTAACCAAATATTTTCCATCATTGACAGGTTTTTGAAAAGGTGACAGAAAAATGTGAAGGTCATCTGTCATTTTCACCGGTTACACACACCTGACCGCCTGGTGCAGATGCACAGACATTTTCAACTTTTTAAGTAAAGGGAATTAAATCACATTACTATCAGTTGTTTTTCTGTATTTTTTAAATACAAGCAACTGATAAGACAGAAGTGTTAACCCTAGCTTAACAGCATCAGAATAAGCTGACATCTCTTTGTCTGCATGCATGTGCTGAGTGTGAATATGACAAACATCAAATGCCAGTTCTCTGCATCCATCTGTCAGTTCATCCACTCCTCTTTCCATCCATCTTTCCTTCACCAGTCAGTTGATGCTGAAGCTCAGCATGCAGCCAAAGAGACTGCTCCTGCTTATGTAGGGAAGTGTGCAAATCCTCTTAGGTATACAGTGCAGGAGGAAGAACAGTGAAGTGAGTCCATATTGGGGGATTAGTGATGACAACAATGGTGATTATGTTGATAAGGCACAGTTCTCTTCTCCATCCCTCCTTTTCTCCATCCTTCTTCTACATTCCTCCCTCTTTCTGCTCAACTCGCAGAAGTTTGAGCCACTGGGAGATCATTAGCAGAGGATGAAACCCCAGATCTTACTGTCCACACACACACACACACACACGCGCCCACGCACACATGCACACAAGCACGAATACATACAAAATACTCAGGGAAAGCACACAAAAGACTCACGTGTATGCAGACCTCACACGAAAATAAGAAATGGGGGCACACAGAGAGCACTTAAAATTCAAAATACATAGTGAAGGAGAGTCATAGGAGTGTACTGTTATAGTGTGTGTGCATAAATGTGTGTGTTTGCAGTTGTGGGGTGGAACCCCCAACACAGTCTGCTGAGACAGAGAAAAGAAAGAGGATTGATTGAGCACCATTTCATTTTTCAGAAAACAAAAAACTATCTGAATGCAGGGGGGAAAAAACCCTTTACTTCAACAGACTTGACAGACGTGCGTGTGTGTGTGCATGTAAACCGAGAAGCCGCCCACACATCAAAGGCTCATTCAGCGACTCAGAGCAAACCTTTCCTTTCCTACGTCCTCTCAGGCACACAAATAAAAAAAATAAAGTTGGATTCAGACTCGCATAACTTATATTCTTCTTATCCTCTCTAAACAAATTCATCAACTCACACTCTGTGCACGCGTGCAGTGCTGCAGTCAGACAAGCAGTCACATGCACACAACCATAGCCAGTCTATCCATCAGGGGTACGCTGAATAATTCAGTCTTCGGGAAGTACACAAGACTGTTAAAAGTGCATTCAGCAGTGGCCTGAGGGCCGACCTCTGTTCTAAAAGCATGATGTCACTGCCAACCTCCTTCTTGTGTCTCTCTGCTACCTTTCAGTTCATGTTTTTCCACCTTCAAAACCTTAGCTAGACTTTACACATAAGGTGCCATGTGATCTTAACAGTGTGATATTATTGACTAATACATATATATAGAAGTAAACAAACACACACACACCCACGCACGCACACACACACACATATATATATATATATATATATATATATATATATATATATATATATATATATATATATTCTAGTTCTGTTCTAGTTTTCACAATGTCAGGTCCTTTTCATATGGTGTCCCTCAGGGTTCTATCTTAGGACCAATACAGATTTGCAGGACACATGATCTCTTGGTCCTATTGTATTTAAATGTAAACTCTTTTGTTACATTTCTTCAGAAAGAACAAAGCCAGAAAAAAACAAATACCACCAAAATAATCCTGGTATAATTTAGATATTATAGTATGATGTATGTGATATGAGCAATAGAGTGAAGTCACACATATCATATCTATCACTGTATAAATAAGCTGTAATAAATAGAAATTAATTGCATCAAATGTTAATTACACCAATCACATCAGTCTGAGAATTCAGATTTTTCTCTTTGTACATCTCGTTTGTTCCCTCATGTTCTTCTCCTTCCTCCCTCTCTCCCTTTTGTTTCCTCAGGTTTTCCAGCTGTTCCGCTAATACAACGAAGCATCTTGCAGATGTAGGTCACTCTCTCAATTAAGGCAATTAGCAGCAGCCGGGTAAATTCAGACTGAGCTGCTCTCATTAAAGCAACAGGAGCTAAAGGCCTGCATCACATGGCACTTAACACTCCACTTGGCACCTGCATCCGTGTCTTTGCCAAGTGCCATTCTGCTGGTATTCACCTCCACATGCAAAAAGAGCTGGCCTGTGTAAGAAGAACTGAGCCAAACTGTTCAAACTACAACACTGCTCAACAAGACTGGAGTCACTTTTCTTTAAAGGTGCTGTCATGGATCATTTAAACAGGATGAAAAATACATCATCACAGTCCTGATGTAAAATGTCTCGAACATTTCTGGTCTAACTAGACAAAAAAAGAAAAAACCTTTAACAGCAGCACAGCTCCAGAGAGGTAATGCTTACAACTTTAGGAACAATGCTGGTTTTTGAGGTCAGAAATCTTACCGCCTTCATGTTCAATGACAATCTGCTGGCTGATACACAGGAAACCCATTATTGAGATTATAGTGGTATCTCTTCAAACTGAATTGCAACTATCAGATGACATTTGACTTGATTGTTCCCCTTTTCCAGACAAGACAGACAGAGACAAGCTCAGAAAAAGAGAGCAAGCGTACTAAACTAGCAAAATGTCAATAGCTCTTAAAATAATCAACGCAGAACCTTCAGGATTTGTGATGAGTGGATCTGCATTGTGCTGTTATTTGTCCCACAAAATTTAAGGATGTGTCAGGCCTGTAGCACCGTTGGCCATTATTAAGCAGCCTTTGTGATGCTGGGCTCTCTCCGGGTGCGTTGATTCAAGTGTTGTGCTATCTGGCCTCATACCAATAACAGCTGATTAGTGCAGGTCTGAAGAGCAATGTTCTGGGATGCATCAACATCAGCTAGCCTTGCAACACCTCTGGCCATCATTAAAGCACTGCAGCGCAGTTGGCCATTTTGTTCCATATTGTTCATTTTATTCACACACAATCACACACTGCTGGGACACAAACAATAATTGTTTAAGTTTTTTTTTTGTTTTTTTTTTTTTGCTAGTGATTAACTATTTCTTCCAAGCATGTTTGTTTTAAAAAGTATCTGTTTCAATTGCACCAGCTAGTTTCCATCATTATGATTATACTGTATTTAGAAATACTCAACAGTATGTCATCTGTGTCTTTTAATATTTTGCATAGTTTTTTTTTTTAAATCTCTGTGAAATTCCTTCAGACCTTCTGAAAGGCAGTTTTGACCCTCGAAATGCAATAATTCTGTGAAGTAAAGTACAATAATTTCTGAAAAAAGCTACAAAGTTTGAAAGAAAAGAATGGACAATTGAAATTGAAAATATGAACTGGTTTAAAGTTTGTATGTTATTCTACGTAATTTGGATATTTTTCAACATAATTTAAACACTAAGTTTGTGGCTCATGAAATGACAATTGTTAACTGAAAAGGGATACATACTGCTTCCGCTGGACTTGATAAGACTGTTTGCTCTCATACATTTAGTGCTACCTGCTTTGTAAATCTGGTACAGAAGTAAAGTGTATACCTGCTGCAAGAAATGGAGGAGACTGAACAGTATCTCGAATTCCCCTTTAAATATTAAGTACAATAGCTCTAGACTGTGTGAATATCAGCATATATTTAAATTCAGATATCAGGATCAAAGCGGAATCAGTTGTATCAGATCAGGGACGAGCGGTGAGGTTCATGACTGGTGAGGCATAGAATCCCCCAGAGTCTGACAAATCCAAAATTCAATATAGAATATATATTTTAATCTTGACCATACCTAATCATGTCTTCAAACAATATGATATCAACAAAAATAAAAGCATATTTAATAAGGTCACACTATTTTTTGTTACTTGAATGTTTTCTTTGGCTGATCTCTCTCTTTTCTGTTTAAAATTAAAAATAATGTCTGAGCTCATCTTTATTTTATATGACATCCATTATCCTTCTCCATGAACACTTCTGTCATTCTGCTATGAAAAAATGTCTGGCTTCTACTTTCCTTTCATTTTCAAAACCTGGCAGCCAAAGACAGTTGCCTTGTACAGTTCTGGTCCGTCTGTATCCCCCTCATCCCCACCCTGACTCTTTTCAGTCTTTTCAATGTGTAGAAGAAGAGCCCCTATTGCTTGTTACTAGGATCAGTACTGCCCCCTGTCAGTGAAGCACTTTCTGCCTCACTTTCACAGCCTATTTATGGCCAATCAGAAAGACTAAATATGTTACACATATTCATTAAATACATCAAACAGACTGTTAACATATATAGAAAATGTGTAATTAAACAAGTAGGTTGGCAATATAAAGAGAGACAGCAAAGGCCATGCATCAATTGCCTCCTACATTCACTTGTGTGATACTGCAGAGGTGAACCACAGCACTGCATTGCCTTATCCCAGTCTTCTTTCATGTATTTCATCAAGCAATGTGTAAATAAAGCAACTTTGACCATAAAAATGTTGAAATTACTAATAAAAAGGACAATTTATAGAAAATTCAATTGGACGAATTGATTTTCTCCTGTTTCTTCTGTTGTGGAGAGTTCTCCCTTTCCAAAACTGTGTCGTCTCAGGGTTAAATGACTGCAGGTCTGCTGCCTGTGGACATTTAAGATTTTTATTTTAGTGTGTCATTACAGCACCATCCTAATCATTTGGATATGTTATGGCTAGCACAGGGATGACTTAAGTCAAACTCAGTATGTAGAGAATAAATGAGAAAGTATTTTTAGTAAACAGTTTTTATCTGTCACATTCAAATTCAGTAATCTTCTTAGACCTTGTAATCCAAAAAAACAACTATAATTTTTCTAATATGACCTGACCAAGTGCATGATTTGCAAACACATATTTTGTATAATATTTGAAAACAGTGTAATGCTTTCTGATTGTTTGTTGACCATTAAATGAAAAAATTAAAAAGATCGCAACTGAAAAATACCAAACATATGTTAGTATAAAATGTTGTGCATGTAAGATAAAATAATCTTAGATCTGCTGTTTGGCAGTGACAAGCTGCTGCAGTATCTTTACACTATTAATCATCTTCCCCATGACTAACCCTGATGGTGTCATACAAGCACAGCCTAAGACAGGCAGTCTCATTAGACCACACACACTCACGGAAAACCCAGTTTTTTCCTTCTAAAACCTCCATATTGTACAACCTCATATCCGCTTCTCTCTTTATCCTTTTTTTATTTTATTTCTCATTCTCTGAAAACGCCTCAACCTCAACTGTAACCATATATAGTTCAATTATTCTGCAAACCCTCTCAATCTTCTTTTTCCCTCCCCTTTTCTCTTCACTTTTTGTTCCTTTCAAACATCTAATACTACTCTGATCAACTGTGTTCCTCCATTTGTCCCTTTCTCTCACTTTCACTCGCTCTTTGCTTCCCTAGTGTGTTGTCCCTCTCCTCCTCCTCTTACTCCCCCTCCTGTCTCCTGCTCCATCTCTTCCTCCGCTGTTATTGCCTCCATCATGCTCTCTCTTTCTCTTTCTCTCTGATCTGCTCTGAGAGGGTTATTTATACAGCAACAACCCACGCAGAGTGGAGAGGAGCACAGCAGAGCAGTGAAGGCAGTTTGACTTTCCAAAACGGGCATCACCTCAAAAACACAACAAAAACTCCTCTTTACTTGGTCCATCCTTCATTTCTGCATCTACATCTTTCCTCAGTTTGCTGTTTATTCTTGTTTGCAGAGGCTACATGTGCAAAAGCATTTAGTATTTCAAAAGTTCTGAAAGGATCACACATGCATTAAATGATGACAGAAAATAAAAACAAGATAGAGATTTAACAAGAACTTAAATATTTATACAACTCAATGGGAAAAAGCATATGTTCCTACAAAAGACACATTTTTGTTTTTCTTTTTAATTTTCACAACCAATAGACATTTATTTCAACGTTAACTTTGTTGTTATTTGTTTCTCGGCTATTAATTTCTTATTTTATTCAGTGAAACTGAATATTTTACAAAGTAAGAAACAGCTTTATATTGTGGTCAAATATATAAAAATATGACTCAAAGATTTTTGGAGTAATTATTAGAAAATATACTTGGACTGGCCACCTGTCCAGGGTGACTCCGCCTCTCGCCCGCTGACCGCCGGAGCTCCCCTCGCCACCTCACCAAGGATAAGCGTGTAAAATAATGGATGGATGTTTCTGTAAGGATGACAACTGGCTCTGTAGCACAGCTAGCAGCAGCAGGAAGCCCAAAAAGGAGCAGCTTAAAAACTGCTACTGTTGTAAATTTGTGGAATTTATTTGTGATGCATTTATTGATTCTTGCCATGCGGGTATAATTTTAGAAAGAAATTATTTGTTTCTTTCACATTTTTGTTTCTAGTACATCACTTTAATACTACCCATTACTAGCAAGTCATATGGTACAGCAATAAATCACAAGAAGAACTCAGCTATGAAACTAAATAAGCATATTTTCACTATTACATCCTGCCTCTCTTATATCCCTACATGAATACACACACACGCACACACACAAATATATACTATAGATATGATTGTATACATATAATTGTACACATATATACCATCACACGTGTGTGTTGTGTCCCACATGTATGCGTGGGCGTGTATGTGTATGTGAGATGTGGCATAAAATTACCATATACTGTGATGGGTAGTGATAATGATACATATACCAAAATATAATTTGTATAAAACTTACAACATAAATAAAAAAAATCACATACTAATTGAGTGAAATCTCTATATATTTATATATGTTATATACATTCTGTATATATGTAATTAGTCAAACTGACAGAACATAAAAAGTAATCCAGTGACTTAATAACTGATGATTGTCATATTGTCATAACCAGTCATATCTTTATGTATGCAAGAACTTTGTCTTTGTATAAAGCAGAGCTCTTTTCTACTGCTGCTGGTAAAAAAAAAAAAAAAACAGTGGCTTTTAAGATACTTCCCTCCTGCAATTTTATTGCTTCAGTGGCATTGTCAAGCAGATATAAAAAAATAATCTATTTTCTTCTTTTTAATGCAAAGTCTCTTCCAAGGTGACACTTCCAGTGGGAGGCATTGAAAAGATAATTTGCTGTTCTAGACAAGTAAACTGAATTTTCTTGGAACTGGCATGGCAAACAGATCGCTGCTCAGCACTGTCTAAAATTTATGTGCAAAGATTCATTTTTCTGGATAATAGAGGTGTGTGGCTCATGAAACCTTCTTTTATAAATCATCAGTGTCTTTATAACTTCTTTTTGGCATTGTCCCTGTAAAAACTACAGCACTTCAGTCAACCTCCTGGCCCCTCTTTCATTCATATGTGACAACAGCCGACAGGTATTTTAGCTCCTCCACCTGATACAGATGCTCTGCTCTTATCTGAAGAAAGCCAGTCTGTGAAAAATCCACAACCTCTGATTTAGAGGCGCTAACCCTTTTCCCAGATTCTTCACACTTGTGTGCAATTGAGGTAAAAAGCTCAATTGCACACAAGAGGTCACAGACTGATGAAACCAAAGGGACAGCACCATCTGTGATTAGGAAGGAGGATCAGGAGCCAGACGTTTTTCCACTTCGAAGCTCTATCTCCTCATAAGAAGTCCAGAAAAGGACAGCAGACAGTAAGTGATATACCAATAAATATCAGACATAGGAAACAAACAACTTTTCCATTAATCACTTAATGGGCAAATTGAATTATGATACATCAGTTTTTTTCTCATAATTTTGGGTTTGACAAATGCATCAAAATTTCATGTATTTATATATGGATCTCATACAAAACTGTGAGGACAGAACTGATGGGAAAGGCTCACCAAGACAGCAAAAACACTGAAACAGAGAGACCTAAGATAGCTAAATATGAACAATACTTAATATCTAGTGACACATACTAGGTTTGAAACAAATGCATGAATCCTGCGATCCATTGCCATCACCAAATGTTGTCCTCTTTCTAATGCTTTTCTACCCATTTCAGTGGTCCCTTGATTTGGGAGGTTAGTCCGTTCCCTGATGGTTAGTCCGTTCCTTTGGGCTACTGTTTGTCCGGTTGCTGAATGCTCTCCTCAATAGCTTGGTTGTTTTTTCTTACTGTGACTGAATTAGAACTACTCTGTGCCCTCTTTCTAAGTTTAATTTATGTCGGATTCTTGAGGCCGCTCTCTGTTTTATTTGCAAAGTCCGCCTTTTCTGCTATTTTTGCTAATAATGGATTTGTATCTTCTGATATTACATCTCTGCTTTTGGAAATGAAGTGTATTCTGAGCATTTATCCTTTTCTGAAATTATAATTTTACTCCTGCCCTCTTGAGGTATGCTGTTGATGTCCCCATAAGTGTTTCAAGGGTTTTATTTCAAATTTTCCCAGATCTACTGTTTGATGTTTCCCCAATACAACTTATTATTACTTAGTAACTCAGTGGTTTCTTTTTTCTTCTGTTTGTACAATGGTTTCAATTAACCATTGCACAAATTTTGATTAATTGGTAAACTTCACAGGTTTATTTTATTACCAGTCGACAGCGCTATGGTATTCATTTTAGGTACACCTCTAAATATGAACCAACTAAAAGTAAATTCTCCTGAAAATCGTGTGAAGGGAAATAAATGCTGTGATGAAATAGGGATTCTACTGTAATATCTTCATTTAAAACTCTTAACTCTATCAAAACATGTTTTTTGCGTGTGTGCGTGTGTGTGTGTTGAAGTCCCGAAAAAGAGAGAAAAAAACAAAACAATGTTGATCTAAATGGACATTGTCAGGTCAGAAAAATAGGAAACTAAAATCAGCCAGAAAAAGCCAGTTTGGTGCATCTCTGTCTCTAACATGCCAGCTTAGATCTCAACAACCAAACAATGTCTTCTACAGAAGATTGGTATTCTACACTGTGTGTATACCATGAATGCTCCTTTCTATTGTTTCCTATTTGCCAAGAAGGTAATAAAATAAAAACAACTACAGTTGAGCCACATATACTGTACTAACCAAACCTCAGTCCAAAAATAGGAGCCGGTCCTCCTCACACAGACTGCAATTGTCACAACTGCTACACATGAAACCTCCTTAAAACAACATGAAAGACTTTCACTTATTAATTATATTTGAGAAGACAACGTCTCCAGTGGCTGCAGCGGCCCAACTGACACATCTGGGTGTGTTTGCTATGCAATTATTAGAGCTGTCCAAACATTTGATGATTAACGGATTGCACGACTTGAAAATAAGAAAATGAACCCAAAACTGAGCAGATATATACTTTCCCTCCACCTAATTAGGGACAACCAGTTATTTTCTACTAACAGCTTCATCCAAACTTGAAAGTAGCTAATCAGTGAGCTAAACCTCTGCAAAGTAACAGGAAAAGGATGGAATGCCAAACGGCTTTCTATACAAAGGATATATCCATAAGATCCTGAACAAGATTTCTAGTCCTGAGCGAGTAACAATGATCCTTCACTGAGCAGGAATGTGCACATGATATTCCTAACTACACTGGAGGCTGCAGGCTAAACAAAATGTCACGGGAGAACAAATTCTGAGTAAGGGCTGTGCTGTTTGCTTGGACGGAACTGCTGCACATACAGAACCAGGCTCTCCAAGGCATATAATTGGCCATCACAGCTGCATGTAGCTCTATGTTAACAAATGTGTTCATCTGGTTTTGTTTTGCTACCTTCTTCTCTGCTTGCTTTTATTTCTGTCTGCTCCTCAACTCCAGTTTTCTCTGTGTGTCAGGGCCAGTTGGCGTCTTTTTCCTCTGAGGGGGAGAGAAACTTCTTAACATGGAGGAAGGGGAGTGGAACTGACACATACACGGCATGCCTCTGACACAAGCTTCACTCAAACCTTCCTTCTCTCCACCTTTTCTTTGTCTGTTTCCCACTCACACCTTCTCCTCTGCTTCACTCGGTGCCCCTCTCCCAACAGAAAGCATGACACATATGGAGCGCCAGTGCCTTGAGGCATCCGCTGCTTCTCTTTGTAGATGTCGGTGCATGTCCATAAAATGGTTAAAAAATATGATAAATCATCTATTTGTATAAATAGAGAAATAGACATTTTTTTTCTATCATGCAAAAAGGTGAAACAGATTATCCACCTAACCATGAAGGAAATATTATATATGTGTGTACATGCTGTACAAAACTCTGATAGTTTATCAGAAATTGGGCCTTTTTGTAGCTGTCAGAACTTAGCAATGTTACTGTTTTCCCCTGACAGATTTGTTTTTTAGTCATATTTAAATGTTACAGATCATCACAAAATAATTCAATTAGACAAAGATGACCTGAAATACAAACTGTCAGGATCTTGGGTTGTTTGAGTTGGTTTTGGATTTTGTTCATTTCTGTGTTCCTTAGAAACACAGCTGATCTAATCAAAGGAAATAAACTGTTTAACTTTAGTTCACACTGATAAAAACATTCTATTCTATCTACTTACAAAAATAAGGCAACTATTTGCAAAATTAATTTATGTTGATCAAGCAAGACCGTTCTTTGTTTAAAGTACTTATTTTTATGTTCCTTTGCTGGTCTGTTTGTGCTTGGGAACTCTGATGGCTTGTGGATAGAATTTGGTGTTTTCAAATACCAGATGAAACACAGTAAAGATAACAGGATTGTTTTCTGTTGTGTGGATGAATTTAAAAAGATAGGCTCTTAATACTTAAACAGACGCACGCCTCCGCAGCTCCTCGTCGACTCTGTCACCATGTCCATGATTCCCAACTTGCTCCTCAACTCTAAACTTTAAAACCAAACCTTTACACCAGTTTGTCAGCAGCAGCCTCATCCCCAGCATCCAGCAATGCCTTCAGCTGTGATCTCCAGTCTCCTGAGCTTGACTGTGGCCTCCCATTTCCTAAGTTTTGTTTCTGAGTCCAATATAGATATTTGTATCCAATATTTTTTTAACTTGGATACAGGGATGAGATTAGAACATGAAAAACAAGAGCAGAGCATTTCTAGTCTTAAAGTTCTGTAATAAAAACTATTTAAACACACTGCTCCACCTGGAGCCAACAGTGTGACTAGAGCAGTGGTTCCCAAAGAGTTTCTTCTGGCCCCCCTCAGTGATTACAATACAATCCCCCACAAAAAAGACACACACATTGTTAAACCAAACATAAACCTATACACATATTTTGTTTTGAAACGCCACTGAAGTTTATTTCACACTTCAGGTTGCAACAAAACAAACTGCAAACCATCTTTACAGTGAAACACTTTTGTAAAACAGTTTTTTTTTTTTTTTGATTCACTCTGCAATCACACTGCGTCCCACACTTTGACAATCACTGGACTAGAGGGGTCTGCACAGTGGCGCAGTTGGTAGCACTGCTGCTTTGCAGCAAGAAGGTCCTGGGTTCGATTCCCGGCCCGGGGTCTTTCTGCATGGAGTTTGCATGTTCTCCCTGTGCATGCTGGGTTCTCTGGGTTCTCTCCGGGTTTTCCGGCTTCCTCCCACAGTCCAAAAACATGACTGTCAGGTTAATTGGTCTCTCTAAATTCTCCCTAGGTGTGAGTGTGTGTGTGCATGGTTGTGTGTCCTGTATGTTTTTGTGTTGCCCTGCGACAGACTGGCGACCTGTCCAGGGTGACCCCCGCCTCTCGACCAGAACGTATCTGGAGATAGACACCAGCAACACTCCCAACTCCATTAGGGACGAAGGGTGAACAGAAAATGGATGGATGGATGGACTAGAGGGATGTAAACATAATTCTTAGGTAATATTAGGTTTCAAATATTAGTACTGATATGTGAGGTCTCCTTACCTGGCAGATGGTTTTCTATGAATCTATGGATTTGAACCTTTTGCAGTAATTGGCTTGTGGGTCAACCAAAAGCTATTAAATGATCTGAAAAGAGTTTTTCCTCTGGAGGATGCTTCCCTTTGTTCACTTCCCAATAACACCGAGTCAATCACCAGAAACTCTTGAAACAGTGGCAAGCAGAACTTTTTTGTGGTGCCTTTGTTTGAGAGGAACAAAACACAATGCAAGAACCATACTTCTTTTCTGTCACTGTCTGCTGAATCCTTATTACACAAAGTCATTTTTCATCTGCTGTTGAACATTTATGTTCTATACGAGCAAATGATTTCATCTGTACTAACACTGTCACACCTTTCATGTGGATCCCAGTTCAACTACTAACACTCAAATCTGCTCAAAAACAACAGTCAGTGTTACTTTAAAGGATGAAAACAATTGTTAGCTAAACATACCGGCAAACAGCTTTGATTTTCACGCAAGAATGAGTTTTTAATGCAGCAGATGTTTTCAGGCGTTCCAATATTTTTCTGCACCTATGTTTGCTATTCATTGTAATATTTGCATGAATTGTAAATAAAATTCTTGATAATAAATGTCAAATTAGAGAAAATGATCTCAGCACTGCTGTAATCATCCTATGTCAACAACAAAAGGGTCTGTAGTCTTCAGAAGAAATTTCACTATTTCCTGTCAGATCAAGTCTTGATATTCTTCTTAAAATCATTGGAATCAGAGACTGTTTCTTCATTCTTCATTTTTTTATCTATTTTTGAAGTATTGGATCAGGACTTGGTATAGGCTGGTACTCAAAATCAAAGGACAAACCTGATGAGGAAATCCCTATTTCGAATTGTGTTTCTATGAAAATAAGACTAAGAGGCTTAAAGCTTTTAGTCTAATTGATTGATTGATTGATTGGTTGATTGATTGATTGATATACTGTTAAGGAAGAAAGTTACTGTTAGCTTAATTTGGAAAAAAAGCTTGGTTCTCTCTTTCTTCCTATTTTCCCGGGTCCTTCCAGCGAGCAGCGTGTGCCAATCAGGAGACAACAATGCGTGATGACGTCACAGAGTTACAGCGTTTAATCCAATAGAAAACCACAATGAAGTAACAACAAAAGCTGCAAAGCAGCCAAGATACAGACTCATTACCTGAGACAGACAAAGAATAAAAACAAAGACAGAGAAAGAAAAGGCAAAGACATGTCTTTGGAGAAGGCTGATGCCAAAACGGCAGAAAATAACAGCAATCTGAATTATTATTATCATGTTCGATCTCTTATAGTGAAGGCGTTTCTCTCCTTGTTAATGTATTCGTTAAGGCGTAGCTCTGTATGACCAATCAGACGCTACCTTGGACGCCAATAAAACTTAGAACTTCCCTTAACTTCACGCAAAAGATCAAAGGCCATTTGGTCAAAGGAGCAGGGCCAGCTGCATCTTGGTCTTCCCTGCTCTGTAGCCATTTGGTTCAATAAAACCATAAAATAAGACTTCACAGATACCTGTGAACTTCGGAGTGTCTCCTTTCCAAAGTTTAACTCAGTAATTTGGTTTTAAAGAAAGATTATCTTCATCAAACCTGGTTTTGCTCATCTGCAGTCAGCATCTCAAAAGATTTAAATCTTTGCCTTATCGCATAAATCCTGAACAATTTTCTAATACTAAACAACACATTTCATTGAAACAATTTCCATTTGATTCAGATATTATCATAGATTTTTCAAATACATTCAGCATTCACCATTCTAAACTTAGATAATACACTTTGGTTAAAAACTTGCTATTAATACTTAGAAAAATGTTAATGATCTCAACATTCTATGTTGCATTTTAGTTTAAACCATGCCAGATGTGATTAAAAGACCTTTGATGTTCTGTGAACCCAACCGAGTTCTGTTTCACAGGCAATACTAATTTTATGGCCTCCTGACCTCTGATAACACAGCAGGAGGAACCTCACAGAGAGATCACAGATTTGACCTACTTCTAAATATTTACCGATAGAGTAGTTTTAGTTTCAAATCCTTTACACAAACCTGTTTAAAATTAAGAAATTTGTTCAAAATCAGACTGTTCATTATAACCTTTACATCTGGGGTAAGATTAGCTGTATTAAGCACTCCAAAATAATAATTTTCCGTAACAATACCAAAGACAATCTAGCTCACTTTTCACTATGACATAGACCAGGTAAAAATCGGCCAAAACATTTGGCCACAATTGAGCTCATGTTATCCTTCCCATTCTCCCAACCAAACTCCGGTTAAATCACAACAAAATTCCTCCTGTGAATAGTTGCATGGGCTTTTAAATGTTGAATTCATACCAGAAAAAAAGACTCGGTAATGTGGAAAATAACACAAAAGAAAAATTCATTTTGAACTAAACCCTGGGGGGATTAAACAAGAGATATAACATAAGACAGATGAAAAATTGTCAGAATCATTCTGCTCTTTGGTTATGACATTTGCTTAGCCAGAACTGTGCTGTTTTCCAGGCCTGATTCACTTAAGTGAAGGCAGCATAAATGCCTTTGAAGAAAGGAACAGAACAGCTAGAAACCAGAGTCAGCAAAAGATTATTTCAAAAGTACCAGCTCTGAGGAGAGACGTTTCTATATGTGACGTAAAGGAACACATTGTATAAAAACTGTGATTCAGAAACAGAAAAGGAGCCCAAAACAGCATCTTAATGGGTTTGTTTTTCCTTCTCCGACAAATGTAACATGATAAAATAGCCCAGCGGCCATAGAATTATTTACAGTGGAGATGACACTTGGCCGCAGTATATTAAAAAAAACCCTAGAGGAGGCTTGTGGGAGTCATGACCAGAGGCAGATTGTAGATTTCATTTAGGAAAAGTCTGCTAGACAAAAAATCGAGCTGAGAGCAGTCCAGAACAGCAGAAACTTCCAGTGAAACAAAAATATTTAGAACTGCAGCAGACACCTCTGGTGAAAAACTTTTATTAGTGTGGAACAAGGCCCATGAGACTATCAACTTCAGATTCTGAACAAAGTAGAGCATGAAGTTCAAATGCTATAAAACAACATCTATTCATTCAGTCCTAAGGCAGTCATGAAGGGAGGCATAACATACAGCAGCCTGGTTCAGTTCAAGAGAAAATGACAAAACTGCTGACGGTGTGACCACACTTTTGATCAAAAACAACAAGAATGCATTAATAAACATCAAACTTTTATATGTGATCACTAGAAATGCAAAGAAAATTGTCGACTCTAGAGATACTTTCACAAACAAACTATGTCATATTACGTTGGACGAAAACCTTCAGTACTCAGGTGAAATAAAAAACTATCCAGGGAGTTTATGAATTTTGCCAAACGCTAAATAAAGCATTGCTAGAGCATTGTCATGTGTTTTATTTTTGATGTTAGCTGGACCCTGCATTGGCTAAAGTACTTTTGGAACTTATAGCAAAAGAAATACCAGAAAACCATGTCCAATTTCTGCAACAACATGACAATATGGACATAAAAGTAGGAGGGTTTAATATTTCTACTCTTTCTATATCAAATTTAATCTACTAAACATGCATTGTCAAAACAAGTGAGTGCAAAACTTGTGAGTTTTGCACTCAAGTTTTGCACTCGAGTTTTGTAACAGTGCATTTAAGAACTGCACTGTTACAGTGCCCTGCAGAGAAAAACAAATATCTATAGATTAATGTGTAACTAACACCGCTTTGAAGTTTTTCCGAGCGCAAAACAGTTATGTCGTGTGATCTTCCATAATCTCTCATGATTCCCGGATCTCTCTAGACCATCTTCGGAGGGAAATGAATCTGGCTAAATTGAATCACATTATCTCAACTTGAATACCTTATTCAAGTTGAGACAAAAACGATTGTCTCGCGTGAATTCGTGTGATATCCTGTGATCTCACTCGGCTTCAGCACAGGATCAGTCTGAATATAATGAATCATATTATCACAACATGATTAAATTTCATAAACGTGAAGTTGATTAATTTCTTGTTTATTCAACATGATTGTATCACCTTTTTGTTTGAAACATGAAATTATTTAGTTAAAAGTACATGATATTGTTTTGTTAATGTGATAAGTTAAGTTCATTTTTTTCAGTGTATTGGTTTATGTTCTGTATATAAATGATTACCTGAAGAATGGACGCATGCAGTGGTGCTCTGTTTTGAGCTGGGAGATGAAAAACCCGCAGCAGCAGTCTGGTCGCAGTGAGGATTGCTGTGATGACAATGGCGGATCGATCATTCTTATAAGCAACTGACAAAGAGTATCAGAAACTGAGAGTACGATGAGATCCTGGGAGTCTAAGAGGCAGCTACTCAGAGATTCAAGCAGGGGAATGGCAGTGCTTCGCAGCTGCAAGGAGTCGATCACTATGGGGTGAGGTAGAGCCACTCCTCAAGCAGCTAGTAGTAAACAGCTTACAGCCATCATTTGCATATTGATAGTCTACAGCAGTGGTGCCTAACCTTTTTAGTACAGCAGACCGGTCAACCCTTCCTAAATTTTCTGCGGACCGGTGGGGTGGGGGGGTGCGCACGTTGTAAGGACCGAGACTGATGCCGACAGCATCCGGTTTAGGATTTTCAAAATAAAAGCTCCTCCAGACTCAATATATAGAAAGGACATATGTAATTACTTCTTGCGCGGCCCGGTGGTTGGGGACCACTGGTCTATATATATATATATATATATATATATATATATATATATATTCCTGAATTCCATGAGGGGAGATGTGTGAATATATATATATATATATATATATTTATATATATATATATATATATATATATATATATATATATATATATATATATATCTTTTGCATACATCGGCAGCAACTAAATCCTTTATAGGGTGTTTGTTGTGTCTGAAGAGCACTAAGCTAACATGTTTAATGTATTTGTTGCACTGGGTAGTTTTTACTGAGGTGAGAAAACTGTATTTCAGTCGTGACCTTGACTGTGTTCAGCAATTTTTCCTTTTTCACACATCTCCCCTCATGGAATTCAGGTGGAGGTGCAGAGGCAATCTCACCTCATGTTTTTTAAGTTGGGAAAGGTGCCATGGTGACTCACAAATGCTAGACAAAGTGCCACTGAGCGGGAGAGAATTGCTCCTCTGTGCACTGTTAAAAATATGATGAAAGGCCCAGGATCAAACAGTTCAGATATTATTAGGTTGCACTAATAATGAACTAGATTTACCAGCAGGTTTATTGTCCTCTAACTCTCCAGAGATCCTGTTTTATTAACATGACATCAGATGTGATCTTAATATTCAGTTAGACTTTGAGGTTCTCGGGCTCCAGGCGAGTTTAGCAGGGGGGGCATCGACTTATTTTGGAGGGGCAAAATAAATCTATGTAAATCTTATTATTATGAGAACATAATAGTTGTAACTGTTGTTTGTATGGGGTTGTGTTCTGGCAGGTTGTGATCAGTTCCTGGAATAAAGGTGGTGAACCTGCAAATATAAATAGTCAGGAGAGGAATAATGTGGCACAGGGAGAATTCACAGGGAACTAGGAAATTAATCTGACAGTGAAGCAAACTAAACGTAAGTAAACTAGGAATAACTAGATGCAAGAAAAGCAACATAAACTAGAATCACTAAGAAAAGACCGATCAGAAAAAAGACTAATCTAACCCAAATGAAAAACTAACACAAAATTTTGTTGATTGAGACTACAATCAAGTCAATCTACAAAACGTAAGACTTTAACAGATTTGGAGTAATTGCAAAGTCCTGGACCAAAAATTCTGGGATGAGCTGATATGACACATGAGCAAATAAACAGAAACACTGTTGCTACACGTTGAATCGTTCACACAAAAAGACACATGTGTGGTACACGGTGCATGGACAAGCTTTTCCCTTGAAGCTTCTTTGAAAAGGTTTTTAGAATCTTAAAATAGCAGAGTGGTCCATGAGCAAAGGGATTAAAATGAAAAAAGACAGAGCGACTCTCGAGCTGCTGTAGTGTGACATCACACAGACAAATACACCACACCACAACCCTGCCATTGCCATGGCATTGTCCTCCCCAACTGGGGCGTGAGAGAAGGAGGAGAGCAGAAGCAATGACAAGAGAAAGGGGAGCTGGGATAAGGCTGCTGAGATATGACAAAATGAAAGGGAGCAAGTAAAAAAACACAGAGGGTTGCTGTGAAATAGGGGGTCAGGAGACAGTGATGCAGAGGAGAGGGTGAGCAAATATATCAATGCTCTGACGGAGTCTAACTTCTGTGGGATGACTGCTGGACTGTGGCATGTTGGAGGCTGAGTGGTGATGAGTGCTGACATATTTGAGGGATTTGTGAAGTTATGTTTACACACCTTTACAGAAAAGTCCTGCAGAAACATTTGTGGACAGTAGGTCTAGTCAAAGTAATTCTCTTAATGTATGTGACAGTGTTGAATGAAAGCAGCATCCTGCTGTTTAGTCACACAGCACAGGCAGCCAACAGGGCACATCAACACTGCGCATACCAAACAGGTGCAGCAGCTCTGCTGAGCAGATATTGATATCATTTTTAGTGAGCAAACAACTGAGACTCAGCGCCAGCAAGGGCAGAGAAGATGAATAAAGACACAGATGGTTAGATGAGGGAATTTACTCTGCAGACAACATTTTCCAGAAAAAGATTTTTGTAACTTCAACACGGTGTCAGTGGGTCAATAGACCAAACATAAACAATCCCCCCACACAGATTAAATCTGTGGCTTTGGTAAGGGAAATTTAATAGTTGGAATAAGGTTTTGCAGTAGGTTTTTATGATCTTATTGTGATTTTATTCAGCATCACCCCTCCTTCTCTTTATGATAACCATCTCATCACCACTATCCTGGAGCTACAGAAGAGAAAGCTCTATCTCCTTCAGTTCTATGTCTTGCATTTGGTTTGATCACAGGACCCTAATGGAGTCGTAGGGATGCAGAAATCAGAGTCTGCCCATATAGAGTTCTGCATGTTGAAACAAGGACCTTTATTTCCAACAATTTTTTCAGATATTCTTTCTTTATGGCTATCATTTCTAATGCAAAAATAAGTGCTTTAGTTTGTTCTTCATTTAATAGAAGAAAACTGATGGCCATACAACTTTTGATATGTATTAAGGTATTTTAGTAAAATGTGCAGTTTCAAGAATTTATTTACAAGGAAAGAAATATACAGCTGGATAGCGTCACCATAGCAATGATAGGAAATATCATTAAAGGATAAGAGCGTGGGACCAAGAAGGAGCAGATGAAGCAGAAATAAAAATTGCCCCAACATCCATCATCTGGAAATATTAATCAGAGAAGTGACCAAGAGGCCCAGTTGAGTTGAATTGGAGAGATGCATGGTTATGGTTAGATGAGTCAAAAACTGAATGTTGGCCTGAAATAAAACTAACGCTGGATACCCAACCCCACTGTCAAACATCCACTACCTTCCAGAAGGACACTCACTAAGCATGAAACCAAAATAATAATTACATTTTTCAGAACATACACATGTGTCTGCCTGGTCAAAGTCCAGATTTAAATGCAACTGAGAATCAAAACTATGATTCACAGAAACTATCCAATCTGACAGCTTGAAGTCTCACAAAAAATAATGGGCAAAAAAATATATCTCTAGATGTGCATAGAGATATGCACAGATACCCTAAGACCCACACAAACATGCAATTATTAATGCAGCAAAAGTGGTTCTGCAAAGCAATGACTCAGAAGGGTCATGTGACATTTTTCAGATATTTTAATTAAAAATTTAGAAACCATGGATGCTTTTTCTTTGGCTTTATAACTATAGTTTGTCTGTCGCATAAAATCTCAATAAAATGCACTGATTATTGTAACTGTTAAATGACAAAAGGTTAAAAAGTTAAAAGAATTAAAAGTATTTTTTTGTAAGAAACTACATTTTCAACAGATTTATTTTAAGACTGAGCTTCTCCTTCTCAAATTTTAAAAATAGGAGTTTTTAGATTTTTTTCACCAACTTGACTAACCAGGATCAGCATGCAGTCATACCTCTACCACTTCATTCCTGTAGATGAATTTATCAGTGGCCTGCAGGTAAAACGAAACAATGGGAAAGCTACAGAATTCAGCCTATCTCTGAGGAATGCAATGCTAAGTCATGTTGAGTATATTTTGTTGTACAAAAACAGTTTAGCCGCAGAATAATTTTCTTTGCAACAACACACATAATGTCACTCAAACGAAGGAGGCATTATTTTCCTGTTATCACTGGAACCAGATGTAGCAGACACACTTTAGACTGGGGACATATTCTGACTTCTGGAAGACGATTATTATTATTTTTTTTCCATTTTTTTTAAAGATAGCATTCATTTACTTACCCTGAACTCAACGGAGTTCAGGGAACCCAAGTTGATGTAGGCATTTTGTTGAGTCAAATCACTTCTCTCAATAGTCACAGATGACACCTTGGATTAATCCCAGACAGTGCCTTGTGCCTTGCTCAGCCAGTTTTCTGGAATATGGCTGAAAATAAATAAAAGTTGTAACTTTAGCTTGACTCTCTAGCCAGAAAAGGTCATGCTCTGAGAGAGGGGCGGAAGGAAAGCCAGAACTTTTTCTGATTGGTATTGGCAAAGGGCACTTTGTACCCAAGAGTAAAAAAGTGCCAACTTCTTTTCTTTCCCTCATGAACACCACTGGAATAAGAGCTGGCTGGGATGAGCCGGAGTGATTACTGCTCTGTTAAAGCAGCTTAGGCTGTTGGAGCCGCACAGCAGCACCGCCAGGCAGGACCATGAAGACCAAGCTACTGGAAGGAGTTTTCCTTCAGCTGTCCAGATAACGGTGGACTGCTTTCATATGACACCAGGCCAACACTAAACTGAAATTTCACCACAATCTGGCCTTGTTTCTGTTTTGTTTTTAAAAAAGTAGAAATGTTGAGATCATAGCCTGCTATTTACAAAAAATGGTAAAGAAAATGATTCTAGCGCTTAATTACATGGTAATTCCTATATAGAAATGAAACATTAAAGCTACAGATGCCACAAGGATTTTTATTTCTAGACATGGCTTTTAGAAATTGTTGAGAAACTTTCAGATCACCAGTCAGGATGGAGAAGACTTCATAAATCCTTCATAAATGCAAAATTAATTTGCATTAGCAAATTAATCTTAAGGTTTGAGGGAGTCTGTTTCAAGGAATTTTGTGCTTGCTGTAAATTGTTCTGCAGTGGTCACAAAATCTGAAATAAAATGTTTTAATGAAATGTTTACTAACTTAGCTGTTTATGGGGACACAATGACGAGAAGCTGAGCTGGTTCTTTGGCAATGGAAAATCAATCCAGTCATTTTGTAAAACCAGTGAGCAACAGGCTCTACACAGACAATAAGCAATACAACTGCTTTGTTGGTAAAGTCTGGCTCCTTAGAAGCAAAGCACAAATTAATTAGGGGAAGTTTAAAACTTTTGTACAGAAATCCAAAAATAATTAGAAGTGATAAAACGTCCATCGCATGATTTTATTTTTCTAAGAAAAAAACACTCCAAGAAGTTCATATTCTGATAGAAATAAAACTGCCTGCTGCATGGGAAAGCTTTCACAATGTTGAAATGTTTGTTTGTCCAAATTAACTTATGCTGAGACAGGGACTTTCAGCAGAACATCACTCAGTGCTCTAGTGCTGTACTTTGGCTGTGTTTCCCAAACTGAAACAAGTAGTTGTAATTGTTGGAAATAAGAGACAATGAATGTCCTTAATCGAGCTACTTCTAACCAGCCAATAAAGTCAGCAATTGCTTGGCGGCTACATTGAGATGCAAAGCAAGCCACTGCATTTCTGTCAGGTAAGCAAAATATGGTTTCTATTGGATAAAGGATTAGAAGACACACTCTGCTCACTAAAGTCACCTTATGAGTGATGAGTAAAATGCTTATAATGCTAATCAATGTTGGCATTTAGTGAGGCCCTTTCTTTACAGCAGTGTTTCTCAATTTCGGTCCTCAAGCGCTGCTGCCACATGCTTTAGTTGTTTCCCTTCTGCCACACATCTGGAGTGAATCCGTGGGTGATTTAACAGGCTTCTGCGGTACTTGATGGCTGCAGAAGAGGTAATGCAATAATTCAAAGTTGCAGTTATGAATCAGAGGCACATCTAGCAGGGGGTCTGAGGACTGGGATTGAGAAGCACTGCACTCCATTTAAGACGGAGTTTCTCTGAGAAAAGCAGATACACTGAAAAAAGTGATTTTGGAGAGTGGTAAATATGATCTATACAAATCATATGAAATTTAATTTATTTTTTCAGTTAGCCAAGGAATTACAAAATAATGGGTAAATTCTACATATGCTACCCATTCGTTAACATTAAAAACCACTACATAGGAAAATACAGTAAAATATACCCCCGAATCTTAAGTCCGGTGCTCCAACATTGCGCATGCGTCAAACCGCGTTTTTGAATGAGCGGGACAGGAAACTCTGCATCCTTTACCAACGAACCGTGAGCTGAAGGTAAGCTATTTGTGAATAATACCGCGAAGGCAAATTGTAATATTTGAAATGATGAGATATTACACTTCACTTATATTCGATGTGCATCTGTGTAACATGCCATTACATGAAATCAAAGTTTGAATCTGTCCCTGGCGCCACCATGGCTGTTAACTGTCTGGACAACTGCAGGTACGTTGCAATGAAATGTGTTCGCGGTGTGCTTTTTACAAGATTAGCCAGCATGCATGACTGTGTCTGACCGCTGGTTTTAAGGTTATAGTCAACGCCAGTTTTTTGTAAGATATTGAATGGGCTGATGTTTAGGCAACACATAGACTGTAGAGGGGATAGTTCAGCTTTTGCCGAGTGTGGTTAAGGTATAATAGTCATTAAGTATCTGCAGGTCATCACGCTGCACCGAGACACAGGCAGTTGTTGTTTACCCGTTAGCTCCGTTAGCTCCCTCAACATGGCTGCTAGAGTCGGTCTCCGCCGCGGTCTGTTTAAAAACAAAATGATTCGCTCTCCAGATTACCTGCATGCATGTGTACTTGTGTCTCTGTTGTTAAAGTTTAGCGTTACTTCTCAGAGTTTTATTTTTACAATCGGGACTCTAAAGACTCATGTAAATATGACGTGTCGCACGTCTTTTCCGGTCAGTCGTCATGGAAACAGGACGCTCATCCAGCATGCTGGATGTGGACCAGAGTGGAAACAAATATGTTGTAAAATGAAAACAAAGTACCACTGTATCCCGCCTTTATGTGTGTAAACACCCACTGTTGCTGCACCAAAAATTTTTTAAGGAATTGTGTGTTCAAGTAAAACATTTTAGAATTGATTTTATATTATCTTGGGTATTGTTAAAACGTCAGTGCGTAATAAATGTTTTCAGAATCTTGTAATATTGTTTATGAAGCATATTACATCTATAAATATGACATCTATAATAATGACAATCAAAGATTACTTATTCAAATCTCTACTGAACTAAATCTCCTTTTATTTCTTTGGCAGAAGAATATTGAAGCAAACCTATTCAAATAATCTGATAAACGATTAACAACCTGTCTCAACTTATTTTCTTTCTCTGTCTCTACAGCTGAGGAAGCACACATCAAACAGCAATGGCAGTCCAGTTAAGAGTCATTTTACAAGAACACAGCATTAAGAAGTTGACACTTCCAACAGGAATTCCCAATACAGTAGACGATCTTGTTTCCATAATTACTAAAACTTTCCAATTGCATGGGGAATATGGACTACTATACCAAGACAAAGACTTTGACAATCAGTTTTTCAGTGTCACCTCAACTGCTGACTTGTATGACAAGGCCACTGTTAAAATGATCCTAAAAGAGCCTAACATCACCCTTGACCTACACCCAATATTTGAATCAGGACCATCATCTACATTGAGCTCTTTGAGTTCTGTGAGCACCCATCCTGCAAGTACTCCTGAAACAAACATCTGCCCTGAAGATCATGATTCATCCTCACAGGTGTCCGACTCCACATCGTCAGGTTCCAGCGACACCATTATTCTGCCTGATTCATGTCGCCTTGCTGCATGGCCAGTGCCATTTCAAGTACCTGAGTTTTCCAGAGACATACAACTAATCCTTGCAGAGCATGGATGCCAGCGTTAAATCAGCAATAATGCAAGAAATGTTTAAAGAAAGGTGGCCAGCATTATTCATTGAAGCTCAGGTGAGAATGTATTTATAATTTTTCCTTCCCATCAAGAAAAATTTATGTGATTACTATGAGATCTGGTCTGTCATTTAAAATTTTATTTTTGTCCTTTTATTTCCTAGATCAAGGAAGAGTTCAGACGTATCACGACAGTTTCTTTGGAGGAGACATTCATGCTAAAGCTTGATGAGTACACACCAGGTCTTATGCAGCTTATGTGTGCTAAAGGAGGGGCTGCTGGTTCCAAGATGCACCCTCTGTTGGACACTTTAAATGACGTATGTTATTTTACTTTTTTTCACAAATATGTCATTATTGATATACGTGAATTAAAAGTGAATTAATTTGTAAAGAATTGCTTTGTTGTGCACAAAGTTGAGCTCCTTACCAACTTAAACTACCCTTTGGTTTTTAAGCAATTCGGTCTTAGTGTATGCAATTCTCTCCCCACTCTCCACTAACTCTTTTTGCTACATTGTATCTCCCTACAGACACAGAGCATTGAGAAAATAAGGGATGCAGTTGTCTGCTGCCTCATTAACTACCTTGGTGAAAGACAAGAAGATCTTTTCCATGACTGCCAGGTATGTCATTGATAACAGATGATTGATTAACTCAAGGGATCCTCTCCTTTCCACTCCTTTCCTCTTTCTCCCCTTTTCCTATTATCTTCTGATCACTCCCCTCTGCTCTCCTTTAGATAAGTTGAAATGTATTGAAACAGCATCTTCAATAAAATTAAAAATGTGTATCTTTTTTGTTTCTTTCTTTTTAACATGTAGGAATGTGAGGACTACACAGACAAAACAATGAAGGTGATCGTGATGCACAACATCATGGCTGAGGAGGATCCATCAGATGTGTCGATTGTGATTGAGGGAAACCAAGTGATGGAAGGATGTGGAAGGCGAACAAAGGCATGTGTACTGCTGGTGGGACTGATATATGCCCTCAACCTTGACTATCCAAAGCAGCTCAAGAACACAGTTGAAGCTTTTCAAAAACTCTTTTTGGAACTTGATGGGGAAAAACTACTGAAGAAGGTCCACAGCCTCAAAAACAAGCTCATGCAATAGACATACATTTCCCCTCTTGTTCCAAGAGGAACTTTTTTCTGGACAGAGAGTTTTAATGGAGTCTAGTTTTATATTTTTGTTCTCTTCCCTCCTCTGCTCCACACACAGACACAGAAATATATGTACAGATGGATACACAAGTATGTTGCAGCCTCTCTCAGCCCACTCCATTGTTCTCTGATTTCTCCACATTGACAGAAATGGAAAAGCAATAGAAACTGGCCAGTCTGGTCAATACCACTGACTGAATCCTGAAGAATTTTGAACTCACCCTCCCCATTTGTTTGTTTCTTTTATTCTCATCCTGTCTCTGAGAGTGAGAGCAAGCACAGAAACTAAAGGATGTTGATTTTCTGATCTGTCTTTATCCAGATGTTTGATACTGTACACACAGAAACAATCTTGTAGTTTGTGTGTGGGTTTTGTGGCTTTTAAAATAGAGTAAAGGGCCTCTGAAAGTGTTGTTTGCATTGACCAATTATCCAGAAAGAACATTTGAAGCCATTAGCTTAGTGAGTTATAAAACGGGTTTATTCATTGAAATGTTGTGTGAAGGTGTGTACTGCACTTTATTCATTTTTGGATAATTTAGTGTATTATTGCTGCATATAAACAAGGCAGTTCAGTTATTTGTTGTGTATAAATACACCTGCAGATTGCAGATTTGCTCAGTCACTGTTGTGTGAGGCTGAAGAAACACAAGTAAGAGTTTAGATACAAGAAAATCTTCATGTGATTGGACATCCCTTGCACCTCTGCTCTGATCACCTCACTTCTCCTTTTCTCTGATCTACTCCTTTATTATTGAGCAGTCTGGATGTCCTAAAACAAGGATATGTTTTATTGTCCAACATTACTGAAACAGCATTTGAAGTTGTTAGGTTATAACACAGGTTCATTATTTGAAATGTTGTGTGACACAGTTGTGCTGCAGTTTATTCTGTGTTTTTGTTTTTGACGACTTCATGTATTAAAAACATTGAGAAGGTGTATGATCTGAATGTCTTTTTTGGGGGTACATGTTACCTTCTCTGAATAAGTAATGGTTATTAACTGATTTTAATTAACTTTGATTTGTAATTATCAGGTATTACCTACTAGCAAACAAGAAAAAGTTTTACCTAATTTAACTGAGTAAGTAGCTGTTGAATATATACATAAATATTGGGTAAATTTTACCCAATTTCTTTAAGTATTTCATATATTTTTTGTTCAGTTAATTTATACTCAATATATGGAATTGAATCTACCCCAACAGAGTAGATGCAAATTGTTACCTCACATTTATTAGGTAAATTCTATAGGTTACTTTTTTCAGTGTAGCTGCAACCTACAGAATATTTTAAATGTTTTGAGGGATTTATTCAGCAGTTTACAGACAATTTATGAATGCATGTACATATTCCAACTGTTAGATTCAGCAGTGTGTACAGGAGTGTCTCTTCTTTCCCTAGTGATTATTGATGTTGCAGCTTTAGTGATAAGAGCACATATGATTGCAAATTATTTAAAGAGGCATCTGAAGGATACTTAGCCAGAATTTGCAATTTTCACACATTTAAGTAATTGATATAATACATTTCAGGTGGTTTTCTTCCAGACAGATCATTAGTGAATATAGATGTTTCTTTAAATAATGGCACAGTTTGATGAAAGTTTGTTTAAGAAGCAAGGTTCAGAAACATTATCACACGCTGAACTAAAGAGCAGTGATACTGTTCCTTTAAGAAAAAGCAGTCCAAATGGAAAGTTGATGATGAAGTCTGCCTGAAAGGCCAAAATAACTTCACAAAAAAACCCCAACAAAAGAAGCAGTGAGGCTGCACATCTTGTACTAGTTACAAACGTCAGAAACAACATTATTTTTGATCTTGAGTAAAATACGTTTATTGAGATCCTGTCACAAAATCATTACTCATTTGAAAACAGCTGACGTAACCCTGATTGGATAGAAACCAGATAAAGTACTGACTGTCTTGGATGTTTTAACCATTTTTGCTTTTACAAATCTGTCATGATCAACAAATTTGGCTTTGTTAAAAAAAATAAAATAAATAAAAATAAAATCTCTCTAATGTCAAAAGGAAAAACATTTCTCTACAAATGGAGATCACCTGAGTGCAGTGAGTGTGTCTCAAGTGATTGTAATATAGTGACACCTGAGTCTGTGGGTCCAAGTGGTTAATCAGTATTCTTGGCTACAATTACAGCACAAAGACAAAAGAACACTCCAAACAAATCAGTGAACACATTATTTGAAAAATACAAGACAGGGAATAGATACAAAAAAATCTTTAAGGCATAGAACATTCCTCACAAAGAAGAATAGAATGGATGCTAAGTTACCATGACTACAAGCTTCAACAGCTGAGTTAGAAAGACCCTCCAGAGAACAGCTGTTGCCGGGTTATTCACCAGTCAAAGCTTTACAGCAGAGTGGTGGGAAGTCGCTGGTGAAGGAAAGTCATGTTGATACTCAAATAGAGTATCAACATGTGCAGTGTTTGCACACTGCACATCACCACAAACACACCATCCCCACTGTGAACCCATGTGATGGCAGCACTATGGCCTTGGAAGGCTTGTCAAGTTAGAAGGTGAAATGAATGCAGCAACATAAAGGGAACTCCTGGATGACAATTTGTTTCCATCTGCAAGAGAACTATGTCTTCTGAAAACATTTATTTTCCAGAAAGACGATGACCTGAAGCTGCAGCTACACAGAAGGATTGAAGACAACAAGGCGGATGTTCTGGATGGCCCAGTCAAAGCCCAGATCTCAACTGGATACAGTTTGTGGCAGCACTTGAACAGGACTACTCACTGCCGATTCCTACACAACCTCACACAGCTCAAAATGTTTTAAAAGGAAGAATGAAGAACTCATTACTTAACACTGAGTTGTCTAGATGTACAAGCCTGACTGGAACCTGTCCACACAGACTGCAACCAAACATGCATCTAAATACTGACTTGAAGGTGGTGAATATTTATGTAATCACCTATTTTATGTTAAATACGTTGATTCAACTAGGGTTAATTTGAACAAATAAGATTGAACTTTGACATTAAATGGGCATTTTGTAGATTTTACTAAGGAGGGAGGTGGGTCAAAAAAGCACCTTTTGTTTATCATGATTATTACGTAAAAGCAATAAAGGGTTAAAAAAAACTCCTAGGGATAAAGGCTGAATACTTTTTCTAAGCATTGTATGACAAAACTGGTATTAAAAAAAAGCAAGTGTCTGGTATTTTAAGACCTCTTTGCGTCATTATTGCTGAATATTTCTGGTATGTACTGATGCATCTCAAAGAAGAAGTTATTTTTAACCAAAAATGTTTTCATCAAAATTGCATTGCTGTCAGCAGGGACTCATGCTTTCCAGACACAGACAATGGCAAATACAGCAGGATGTTTATTAATTTTTTTCTTTTTGTTATTTCTGCATCACTGTTCTGTTTGTGTTTGTTTTGTATGGCTGTGCTTCGAGAGGCCATGTTGGATTAGGTTTACTGCTGCATTTAATCTTTCATATGTTAGCCAGTTTGTTATAGTTAATCTTGTCTTCTGCTTCCCCTACATATTCACACTTGTCAAGTACATCTATCTCCAGTTATACTTGAGCCAGTGGTTTCTGGATTCATAGTTTCTAATACATTTTATGTTTCTGGCATCATGATGAATATATTTTTTTTCTGCTCTTTGTCTCCAAAGCATTGGTCTTTTCACTGTCTGAGGTTTAAGTACACACTCTACCATTTAGTCAAATTTGGGAGATTTGGAGTAAATATTTACATAGTTACATTTTTGTTATACTTTTTGTTTGTTTTTATCTTGTTTGATTTGTAAAATAAATAGAATAAAACATTCACGGGGTGAATACTTTTAACATGCCCTTTACCTGTTTTTTTTTTTAAATAGAAAATTTGGTAACACTTTATTTGAAGTGGTGTGCATAAGACTGACATGAGACATTCATAAACATAACGCTTGTCATGAACATGAAGGAATTTTCATAAATGTTTATGACTATTGTCATGAAGTGTTATTTGGTAAATAATGATAATATTAATGCAAAGTTGACACTGTTACTCTTAATGAAGTGTCAGGTTCAACTTCATTCAAAGAAAGAAGAGGAAGACAATTGATAGAGATTTTACACTCGAGCGGACAGCGAGGCTGAAGACGTATCCATCTCAGTCTTTGAACCCACACTCTAATGTTTCTGTTTCCTGTTCTGACTTTTATTTTCTTGAGGGCAGTCCCTAGCTTACAGTGATTGGTTCCTAGGTTACAGTGATTTACAGCTTATTTATACAGGGGAGGGGGAAAACAAAATACCCAGCGGCAAAACACAAAGTCAATCAACCATCTGTTCTGGACATTGAAGTGTCCCTCTCAATATGCAGCTGATTCCTCCAGCGTGGGTCCCATGACCCAAAGATTAACAACTCTTACTTCCTCTAGTTAGTCAGCCAGTGGTCACTATGGCTCCAGCCTGCTTCTAATTTGACACACTTCCTGCTGCTAACATCACTGAAAGGCACATACATTTTAGGAGTGGACATAGATTCTCACAATTGTAAGTATTTATATTTGTAATTAACATAAAAACCTATCAATTCCCCCCTGTTAATACAATTTTAAATACTTAAGATCCCCTTCAGAAGCCAAACATTTTTACTGTCAGATGAAAATGCTAAGTAAAACACATGTAATCATTTACTGTTCTAGATACATTTCAAACAAGCAAACATTCTTCACAGCGTCATCTTCATCAAGTTGTTGTTTTTTTGGGGTTTTTTTTTTAACAGGGGTACTTGTGGGTTCTGCTATTTTCCATAAGGGAAATTACTACATCCATTTCTTTTATCAAAGAATGCAGACTTTGAATGAGATGACATCGACCTGACACCAGAACAACTGCAATACTGCTATGACAAAACAGATTCAGAGGAAACCAGAGTGCAATATTTTCCAAAGGCATCATTCGTTCGTCCATTCCACTCTGCATCTGAGTGGATTCTCCACCGCTCATTTACAACTGTGGCTGCTATCGTGTCAGAATAAATGTGAAACTGCTTCTCCAAGCAGTCGCACACTTCTTCATATAGCCAACAGCGTCAAGGGCATTCCATTCTAGATTGCAATGACAGAGATTATAGCACTTGTCATGCACGGCCTTATATACTGCCTGTTCCACGTTCCTCACCTTTCTGCACATTTATGATGGATGAAATTCATTCAATTTACGTTTTATTATTTTCTAGTACATACCAACACATGGAAAATTCAGAAACGCTGTTACCACCTGCTTCACAAAAATTATCAACACAGTTCAATGTTAAAATTTTGTTTTAATGTTGAGTATATTCAGTAGTTCCTCAAATTTCTAAAGCACATTTTATCATGAAGCTTAGCATTAGAAGTTTTAGCATTTACCAAATAATGCAAAATTGGCACTTTTAATGGACTTTTAGTGCAACTTTGCTTTAAAAGTGTGATAAAGGGGTGCTGTGGTGGCGTAGGGGTTAAGCACAGTCTAAATATGGAGGCCTTAGTCCTCGACTCAGCCGTCGGAGGTTTAATTCCCGTCCTGGTGACCTTTGCCGCATGTCTTCCCCCGTCTGTCATCACCCTCTTTCCTGTTAATTTACTATCAAATACTAGAGCCAATAAAACCATTAAATAAAGTGTTATTTACCAAATGACACTTCATGACAACATTTATGGACAATCCTTCATGTTCATGACAGATGTTATGTCAAGTTTATGTCAGCCTTATGCACATCCCTTCAAATAAAGTGTCACCAAAAATGTAACTTCTTGCGATTCTGCTAAAAGTTGAATATATTAAAGGCTTTGTTCATATTTTTACCAGGTGCCCCATTAACTTTGAAGTGTTGTAAGTGATGATCTCTAACCAGTAAGGCACCCCTTAGTTTAGCACTAGGACCCGATGTTCCCTCCAGTGCAGATGAAAAGCTTTTCAGTGTGAATATATCGGAATAACATTTCCATATGTATCCTGTAATACACACAGTGATGGAAAGGTGCAAAAAAGTATATTTTCTAGACATTTAATCAAAGCAGGGCTCAAGTTGTTGGACAACAGTGTTTGAAAGAGAAGAAATAAATACTGAACAGCAACTGTTAACAGCTGCCGCTCTGCAGAGAAACCAGGCTGTTTGTCCTTCCAGATGTTGGCTGTGAATATGGAGGTTCAGTCATTTCTTAGTAAAAGATGGAATTTTTACTGTGTTGTGGAGGACCTTTGCAAATTTAACACATTTCTCTGTGGAAACAGATCTTTTAAAAATTTTTGTTAGGTCATAGCTGCTGTAGCTTCTGCATAGAAAAACCGAATTATCTCAGACATGCCACCGGTTCCGTTTGCTCTGCTCCTCAGCTGAGCTAGAAGGAGTTAGATCTCAAGACCTGTGATGAAAACGCAGCTAGAGAATGACAGCCAGTATCAGAACCGAGGGCTGGAGTCTGTTCTTCTTTATTGTCACTACAATAACTGCATCATCCAAGCTAGTAACTTTATTTTTCTCATAAACCACGTTAAGAGAAATGTCATTAATGTCATTCGATCTCACTTCATAAGATTTGATGGCTAGGGAGAATTTCTAAAACTGACTTGCAGATCATTTTGTATGCTAACTACCTGAGAATAACAGCCGCAGATAAAATAAGCCAGGAGGTAAAGACAATTAATAGACAGTACATGGAGAGAGACAGACAGAAAAAGAGAGATACAGACAGAAAAGGTAGCAGAGGGGAATAAATTAGAAGTGAAAGCATTAAAGGAGTTTGGGAGTGAATGACGCAGCAGTGTGTCTTCTGCGAGTGACAGCAGGTGAGGGGAGCAGGTGTAAAATATTAAAGTAGTTCAGCAGAAAACCTCGGCAAATGGCCCTACCAATATGGGACATCCCGAGCTGGGACACACAGCCTCTCCAAACCACACACACCCCTACATACACACACATCCAACTACGCAGACACAGAGTGGCATCCTGCCATGGAGGTAGAGCAAAGCAGAAAGAACATTCATGTTTAATTAACAACCCTCCATTTCAGCATGTTAGTGTTCTTATGCTACATACTGTGACCCCCTACCCTTCCCCAACACACACACTAAGAACTGGGAAGTAAAGAGAAGAGAATAAGAGTGCTGGCGGAGGAAGAGCGAGCGCATATGGGGATGGGGAAAAGCCAACAACATGTCTTAGTTCCCAGAGTGGTCTCTTGGCAATGTAAGAACAGCATTCCCAGCTAATCTAGCTCATCTCTCGGGTTTCCATGTGCTTATTTTTCTTGTCCATACCACATTCATTCCCTGAAGCGAATTAAGAGCACATCATCCAGTCCTTTGTATACAATTATTCACTGTTATGCACTAAAATGCATAAGAGTGTGCTCTTTTACAGTGAAAACAAAGTTTCACTGGAAGAGAGCGAAAGGTAGACGTTGCAAGAAGTCAGATCAAAGAGTTAAAGCTCTCCTGCTGATGAACTTGTGGAAATGAAGACAGCAGTCCCAGTAAGGCAGGTGAGGCAGAGCCCCTCACTTGTCATCATGGAAAAACAATATATAATGAGAAAATAATTTATATTGCTATGTTCACCCTGTGATTTGTACTATAAAGAACCTATTTTTCATTTATCTTAACCAATTCTGATTAATCTTTTCTCAAAATCACTGATTTTTTGCATTTTCCCATTCAAATGCTCGAAGCCGGTGAGGCAGCAGCGAGTTGAGCCTCAGCTGGGATTAATGAAAAAGCAGAAGCACAATTACAAATTACGAAAGCACTACAACATTAATGAACCACAAATACAAGTTGCAAAAAACACAACAACATTAACGAAGCACTACAACATTGACAAAATGGAAAGAGTATGTCCCAGTTGGAGACCTTAGAGATCGCTGGATGGACGACAGTTCTTTTGAACCAGAGGTTATCGCTTGGCCCGTTGTTGCAATACGTTATAGCGTCCACCATATTGAAAGTGGCTTATCTACCAGCAAGTTAATACAAGTAAATGGACCGAACTTCGTAAAGTGCCATTCTGTGGAGCAAGTTAATGAATGCCACTGACACAATCTCACACTCATTATTATATGTAGGAATGAAAAAAAACAAAATAAAAACAAAGGACAATGTGTCCAAGCTTGATTGAGTTAACGGAATTATTCTACTGCAGCTGCGTGGCTATGCATCACATGTAAAAGAATAGTCTTTTTGCCCTCCAGTTTTGTCCGCATAACTGGATTTGTAAATATGATTATGATTAAGTCAATGCCTCACCAGCTATGAACCTCACCATATATACCTTCCAAAAAGAGAAGAAAATAAAAAGCAGAAAATGTGGAGCAGTAAAGTGACATCATGTTTGAGGTATTTCAAAAAATATATCATGAATATTTAAATTTTTTGGCTGTCTCACCCACCCCTGGCATGAACATAATAAAGAATAACCAGAGTTATTGTTAAGTTAGGTAAGGTAGTTTATCCCTGGGTAAAACTGCAATAACAAGACAAATAAAAATATTGATAACTAAATTTGTTCAAATTCTGCATAAAAACACTAAGACTAAACTACATTTTTTAAAAGGGTTTTACCTCTTTAAATAGAAATATATTTTTTTTTTTAAATAAAGGCTTTCTTGAGTAAGGTTCTGTCTTCACAGTATTTATCAGTTTTCAGGGGGAACCCGCAGTGTCTGTTTCTGTTTATGTGATTCACAGTGATGGGTCTAAGGCTTGCTGAATAGCTGATAAAAATGACAACTGGAGAAAGCCTTTACTTGAAATATGTCATAATCATGACAGTTAAGTTTGCATTTTGGCAGCTTAACGCTGCTTTAACACCAAGTATTTCACACTTGTTCCGCCCGCCTCCGTGTGCTGTATGTCCATTATTTTAGAGCACTGAGCCACTTGCTTGAATCTTAAACTGAATTGTAAATCTTCTTTCTGGGCAGCATCCCCTTTCATTGCAGATATTGTGCTCCTTGTGAAGAAACCTGTCTAGAAAATTACTAAACACAGCTTAAATTCTAAATGTACCTTGGGAGGAGTATGAATTGATGCTGCTTAAGTATAAAATTGATTTGAAAGAATCTTAAATGAATGTGGCTACAGAGAGTGAACTGGCTGCAGGCTCCTAACAATGCCTTGTTTTTTTGTTAGTTCACAATAACAAAAGCGAATTATTCAAGTTCTCTCTCCTGATACTACTGATCTTATCAGAGCAGAAAGCAGGTATAAAAGTAGCATTTATGCAGCCCAGACATAATATATTGAGGCATTTTGTCTTCAGAGCAAATTATGTTTGTTGGTGTAAGGCTGTTATGTTGTGTAAGTTTTCACAACACTAATGCCTAAATGTGTTTGATGCTGTGAAATTAGAAGGGAGCTAATAGAGCTGCTGAAAAGCGCTGAGACATTGTTCATTGTGGTGCTGTCGCCATCACAGTTTGAGTGTCAAATACGACACATGTGGCAACCTCACTGAAAATCCTCATGGCCTCTGTAACTGAGCTTGTGTTTGGCACAGAGACTGTGACACGTTATTACATCTGATGAGTCTATTCAATGTTTTAATCAGACAATCTGCAGAAGAATAAAGGCCACAGCTCTGAATAATGATTCATTTCTTCAGCATTGTTTTAAGCAAACATCCCCAACTGTTTCTGATTAAAGGTGTATTAAACTTAATTAAAAATTCACAATCGGGAATCAGACAAATTTTTCCATTTAAAATCTTTGTTACAGCTAAACCTGGCTGGGAGAGGAGATTCCAGGGTTTCTATTTCCAGAAACTGGGATTCCATTTACTACAGTATGAGAACAGAAAAACAAACTACTGCTGTATTCAAAAAGGTATTAATGTCTTTCTTACAAAATAAAATAAAATGAAACTTACCATATGTCATAACCATGACACCACTACGCATTTTCCACTTAAGACCAGGTGGGTATTGTCCCCTCACAATTTTTTCTCTTTAAGTGAATCCCCTGTGCAACCAAGAGAAAAGCTTATAATGTCTATTTGATGATTTACTGTCTCGCTATGATTCGTTACCTCTCTGGAAGTTGGCTGATTTTGCCCTTACTTTAAAACGGACATAAAAAATGGTTTTATTTCCAGGACAGGCCCACAGGAACAGTTGTACAGGCTGGTTAGTTACCGGCCACAAACAGTGGCGCCTCTCTACTGCAAGCTGCCAAAAAAGACCATACACTTGTACTTTTGGCCACTGAGCAGTTCAATTAGAGCAGTAGGGGGTTAAGTACCTTGTTTAATGGCATATTAACAGCACAGATTAAGGACAAGACAGACATCTTTTATTTAGTTCTTCTGTCATTGTTCTCAGTAGGAAGTTCAAGCCACTGACCTTCAAGCTGCCACTGCAGTCCCCAAACCTTCAAACTCACTCCCACCTCTCTCCCCCGCTTTCTGTTTTACTTCTTATCTTTTCTCACACATACACATACACACGCATACACACCAGTGCCTGATCCCCAGTCAGTTTCAACTTCAAAAGACTGCTGTGTTGCAGCAGTTATTGGTTCCTGTGTTTTGTCTTTTGTGCCCTGAGAGATTTAAAAGCTAAACAACCAGTTGTGTTTTTATCAAAGCTTCTTCAGTTTGTCTGTCAGTCAGCAAGGTCTACAGTCAGTACCATGGGGAAAATTCAGATAAGAGAGAAATCTGTGCACCCCTGACTTTGTGCTGAGTATCAACTAAAACAAAACAAAGCCCAAATAATAAAGTTCATATTTATTTGCTATCTATCTATCTATCTATCTATCTATCTATCTATCTATCTATCTATCTATCTATCTATCTATCTATCTATCTATCTATCTATCTATCTATCTATCTATCTATCTATCTATCTATCTATCTATCTATCTATCTATCTATCTATCTATCTATCTATCTATCTATCTATCTATCTATCTATCTATCTATCTATCTATCTATCTATCTATCTATCTATCTATCTATCTATCTATCATACACAAATGACACATCACAGATGTGTGTTAATCCAAATTCTAAACATTTTGAACACAAAAAAGGTTAAGGTATTTGTTTGTAGGTGACTCACCTTATCAGCCATTATCATAGAGGAGCCTCCATGAACACCCAAAACTGGAAGCTGTGTCTGAACAGACAGGAAGTCTAGGATCTGGGCGATGGCCTCCTGATCGGTGCCATCAGCAAACACAAGGCCATGGAGACCTTCCCGAGACAAAAGCCCACAAACCTGAGACAGAGTGAATAAACCCAAGTTTTAACCAAAGGAGTTTACACATGCCAGGACTGCACAATATTTCTTTCTTTCTTCCTTTGTTTCTTTCTTTCTTCCTCTCTTTCTTTCTTTCTTTCTTCCATCATCCATCCATCCATCCATCCATCCTTCCATCCATCCATCTATTCATCCATCCATCCATCCTTCCATCCATTCATCCATCCTTCCATCCATCCATCCATCCATCTGTCCATGCATCAATCCATCTTCTGTTCTTTATTCTGAGCTGGGTCGCAGGGGTAACAGCCTAAGAACTGAGGCCCAGACTTCCCTTTCCCCGGTCACTTGTTCTAGTTCCTCTGGGGGAATCCTAAGGTGTTCCCAGGCCAGCCATGAAATATGGTCCCTCCAGCATGTCCTGGGTCTTACCCGGGGCCTCCTCAGGGTCGGACATGCCTGAAACACCTCAAAGGGAGGCGTCCAGGAATCACCCTAGCCAGATGCCTGAGCCACTATAACTGGCTCCTTTCAACGTGAAGGAGAAGCAGCTCTACTCTGAGTCCCTGAGTTCAACAGTTCAGTAATCTGTAATTAATCTGTAATTAATTAAGTAATGGGTAATCTAAACTGTTGATTCTGGTCCACCATCTGGTGGACCAGAATGTCCTTGGAGCCACGCTGAATCCTTTTTCATGGCCAATCCAAACTCCTCCCATGCCCAAGTTTTTGCCTCAGGAACCACCTGATAACTAGCTATTTGGACTGCCGGTACCCATCAGCTGCTTCCGGGTCCCACAGGCCAAAAAGGCCCACTCTTCAGCCTGACAGCATTGCTCACCGAAGGTGTCCACCAATGGGTTCAAGGGTTACCACTGTGACAGACACTCACAACCTTGCGGCCACAGCTCCACTAAGCTGCCTCGACATTGAAGGCACAGAGCATGGTTCACTCACACTCAATGTCCTCCACCTTTCCCGGAACATGCTCAAAGTTCTGCCAGAGAGGGGAGTTAAAGCTCCGTCTCACACGAGGCTCTGCCAGACATTCCCAGCAGACCCTCACAAAACATTTGGGCCTGCCAAGTCTGACCGGCATCCTCCCCCAACTCACCACTAGATAGTGGTCAGTAGACAGCTCCACCCTTCTCTTCACCCGAATGACCAAGAAGTGGTCGTAGATCCAATGACATGATGACAATGACAATCATCAAATTGTGGCCTAGGGTGTTCTGGTGCCAAGTCCACATATAGACACCCTTATGCCTGAACATGGTGTTGTCCATAACAAGCACAGAAGTCCAACAACAGACCATCACTCAAGTTCAGATCGTGTTCAGATCAGGGGAGCCTGATCTGAACCATGCCCCTCCAGGGTTCACTGTCATTGCTCATGTAAGCGTTGAAATTTCCCAGCAGGACAAGGGAGTCCCCAGGAGGGGCACTCTACAGTACCTCTCCAAGGATCCCATAAAGGGTGGGTAATCTGAACTGTTGTTTGGCATGTAAGCAGAAACAACAGTTAGAATCTGTCTCCCCACCAACATACAGGCACCAAGACGGGGGGCAACAAATATGCCCACTCCTGCCTTACACCTTTCACCATGGGCAACTGCAGAGTGGAAGTATGTCCAGCCCCTCTCAAGGAGACTGGCTCCAGAACCAGAGCTATGTATTGAGGTAAGACTGACTATTTGTAGCTGGAACTTCTCAACCTCACACACTAGCTCAGGCTCCTTCCCCACCTGAGAGGTGACATTCCACTTCCCAAGAGCCAGCTTCAGCAACCGAGGATCGGATCGCCTGTGTCCCCTCTCCCGGCCACCACCTATCCCACACAGCACCTGACCCCTTTTGCCCATCCCACAGGTGGTGAACACATGGGAAGGGGGACCCATGTCTCCTCTTCGGACTGAACCTGGCCAGGCTCCATGGGTAAAAGCCCAGCCACCAGGCACTCGCCAACGCGCCCCAGCTCCAGGCCTGATTTGTGATTACCACAGAACAACAGAAGGGGACCCCATTGAACTTTTGTTAGTTTTAAGTCTAAAACGTTATTTTGTTGCCTAAGGGTGTCAGAAGGTTTGTTGGCATATGTGTAATTCCTTAAAATACTGACGAATGTAAACCATTCTCACCTCGATGATTACAGACTTTGGGTCTGTCTGGTTGATCTTCAGGATGAACACAGAGGTTTCAAGTGGATCATCAGGGCGTTGAGGAGGCTGAAGGATCTGGTCAGCTACTGGGCGTGTCTGGCCTAGAATCACACCCACCTTGAGTTTTGGAGGCTTTTGAGATGCAACAGGCATCATGACTGAGAAGAGTAGGACCAAGGTCCAGCCCACTACACCCATCATACCCTACAGAAGACAGAAAAGCAAATGGGAAAAATGAAATCAGTACTTTTGTCCTGAAAAAACAGTGGCGTTAAATGAAAATCCTGAATTTATATGATTTGTGTTCTTCAAATCATTTGAGAAACTCTGGAAAATATGGAAGAAAATATAAAAAACAGACTTAGAAATTAACAAGATTTCCTTGAAGAAAAATCTATCTGAACATTTTAATAATTTTTGAGCTAACAATGATCATCCACGCGCCATCTGAAGGGAAATCTCGTTGTAGTGTCTGTCAAACCATGAGGTACAGCCAATATTTAAAAGAACTGTTTTATCATTATTTTTATTAATGCTAAGTGCCAGTGCAACAAGAAACTGTTGCATGGAATATTGCCTCAGTTTTTAACACTCCAGTGTTGCCTTTTAGAAAATAAGGTAATTGGTCTGCGGAGGCTTGCTTGGTGTCAGAGCTGGAGAAAACTAGATGGGAGGTTATGTCCCACTAGTTCAGAAGAATTTCATTTTGTCTGGAAAGACAGTCTCACAACACACATTAAGGTCTTTTGTAGTGCTAGGAAAGCATATTTGTTATTAGAAGAGAAAAAGAAAAACACAACGTTGCTTTTTTAGTGCTATTTTCAGGCCAGTAAAGCAGTTAAGGCTTCACAAGCTCCCTCATAAAAAGGAAAATGTTTTCATTAGTGACAAAATTCCATACACAATTTGTGTAATGCATAGCTATTTTCATACCTTTCCTTGAGAAGACTACATCTATTTTGATAGGGGGGTTTTGTATGAAAAAAGTGGCAAGACCAATTAAGTTTGTGAGTGTTTGAACAAAAATAATGTGTGGAAGACATAAGTATTTGGAAAAAAGTATTGCCAGTTTTCCTAACAGGAAAGAAGGTTCCTTTATAGTTATTTAAAGGGTGCAACTGCAAAAGCTACATGAATTAAAAGAACACAACTAACATTGTTTATATTAATCTGCTAAGATTAATATTTCATGTCCAGCAAGTAACCTCACCTTTTAGTTATGTCCTAGAGATCTCCATTTGAGTCTTTGAGGTGTTCCAAAAGATATTTTCTGATTTTAATTTATATATTTTTATTTAGAAACTATTTTTCATCATAAAAATAGTTTTTTGTTCTGCATGATTCCATGCGTCAATTAATAGTACCAAAAACACACCAACTTCCAGTACCAATAAGGACAAGGTAACCAAGTCTAAATCTAAAAAAATAAAAGTTCAAATACAAAAGAGTCATCAACAATCTGCTGAGGTATTTGCAAACCTGTGGTCTCGTGTACTCACAAAACATGCTTTTACCTGCCATGAACCCATGCAAACTTTTTCAGTGGACAATAGTAAGCTAAGCACCAAAACTCACCTAAATACACTAAAATCTGACTTCATGCAGTGTCTTTTAGCTGAAGGAGCATCAAATACATTGTGTTTGAAAAATGTAATGATTTATTGTTTAAACTGAACCACCTTTATAGCTATACATTCCATACAGACACAAAATAAATAAATAAATATAATAACACTGAACTATGGGAAAATCACTATCAGATGTAAATAGTAAATTTCTTCTGCATTTAGAAGTAAATACGGATTGGTCTGTGCGACATAATGTAGAAAATTAATCTAAATATTGAGAGGCACTTTTTGTTCTCACAGAAAAGAAAACCGGGTCAGATCAGCAGGTCGGGTTTGATGATTCCTAAGATGGAAAAGTATGTCTCTAAATATGAAAAACATGAAAAATATGAAAAATAGACAGCTATTTATGTCTCTAAATAGCTGAGCAAAGGTGTGTGTAATGTTGTCACCTTCGGGTCTGCTTTAGAATGTTGCCAATGGAAGGATTCAGAAACCATAATGATCTGCAGGGATGTGTTGGTGATGGTTTATTATCCCCAGCCTTAAAGAAGGAGCCATGCGTTAAGAGTAACAGTGCATTTGGAGCTGCTGCCAGGTCAGACAGTCATCCCTCAACGTGTCTTTATGAATAGAAAGCATTTTAATTTAGTAAATGTGCAACTTCAATATGCAATAGTTTCTAATTAATGCAGTGGCACGGTGGCCTTGTCCAACACATGCTTCCTCTTTGTGAAATAACTCTTGTTTGCCTTCAAACTCTAGCTGTTTAAAAAGTATTACCACTTGGATTAATCAACACTATTTTTTGCTTTTGTCTTGTTCTTATTTTTTTGCTATAAAGTTTATAAAGTTATAAAGTTTTTTTTGTTGTTGTTGAGGTGACCTTGTGTGCCATGAAAGGCACTTTTTAAATAAAATATGTTAATATTATTATTATTAGAATTGCTTGTATTACTTCAAGCAGGGACAGTTGCCATGGTTATTTGGAAATGTGGTGGGCGTCTTCTGGGTATTTATACCAATTCACATATGTCTTTATGGGTGGGGAGAGGACGATCCATGTGGCACCAGCAGCTGTGCTCCATCTCACTGAATTTGGGATGTATAAATGAAAGTTGTGCAGCCAAATGTGTGCGCACTGCTTCACACATATTTTTGTGCATTGCACTTTTCAAAATTTATCCCTACAAAGCTGCGCATTCTTTTACATATGAGACCCCCGGTTAGCAACTACAAGAAATGTCATACTAAGCTTAAAAGAAAAGTAGAATGATAAAATTTGAATTTTGTAAATAATTCCAACTCAACATGTAGTATACGGAAGAGGATTAGGGCCACTGAAAAAAAAAAATTCAGACTTTATTCTCAGAATTCGGACTTTAAAGTCAGAATTCTTTTTTTTTTTTTTTTTTTCCTAATCCTCTTCTGTATGTAGTATGCACTGCTTATGCAGAACTTAGGAATTGTGACTTTTAAGAAAACCTCCAGGATCTCTTACAGCATAATTTACGGTAGTCATAGAAGAAATCCATGAGTTTTGAGGGCAAGTCTTGAAAGGCTTTGAACCGACTCCCCAGGTTTCTTCGATGGTCTTGAAGTTAACTTGATATATAAACTCAATTATGAGGTCAAGTGTCACGTACAAAAGCAAAAATTAACAATAAGATAAGCATAAGATGAAGCAGGAAATATACTGCCCTATTTCTACCTTTTACTTTTTAGATAAGTTAACATCAAAAAGACTGACCATTTTAAGATGAAGGTTAAACTTAACTTTCTCTGTTAAACCTCTTATTGGGCTTCATGTTATGCCCTGAATCGCTCTTCCAGTGTCTGCCTTTATTTGAACATAATCTATGCCTGCAGGCAATGTGCACAGTAAAGTGCCAGCGATTAATGGATAAAATAACCCTGAAATAAATGTAATCTGATTTTACCTCATTCGCGGGGTGTAGAGGGGAAAGTTTCCACATTGCTGAAGGCACACAAGTGTCTGCATCAATCAATAGCATTTACTGTAATGAAAAAAAAAGTGTGTCTTTCAGTGGCATCTACTAAACGGAGTACCAGTCTAACTCAGAGGAGACTGAGCAGGAGTTCCCAGTTTCAACACACTTTCTGTTACCTTTCTCTGTAATGAGAGCAGATCTGAAAAGCGGCAGATGAGTAGAGGAAATGCAGTGTGAAATGCCTGGGGCTGAATGGGAGCTAATGAAACCATGATGTGAATGCTACATTGCATCTCAGCCAATTTTTACACCACCACAGTCCAGCAGAGCTGAAAAAGCACCCCAGGAGGAAACATCCCATATTCAAAATTAAGTTACTTCTTCCAGATTTCTTCATCTTCCAGCTTCTTTCTTTTTATCCATGCATCCATACAGCACCTGCATATCTTTCTCTGGGAAATCTCCTGGTGTGTGTGTATGAGTGTTGTTTTTTTTAATACTGTGTTTCCAGTTGAATGAGTGTGTGTATGATCCAAGCCATCTTACACCCTGTCTAATCAGGTCAATAAGAAAAGTCAGTGTGTTTCAGTGTGCTCTATCTGCCCTGGTGCCCACAAAGTAGCCTTTAGCTCCAGCAGCACTTAGCATACGCTGTTAGATCACACAAAGCTGCAGTCCTGACTGAAAGAGTTAGTGTCAGTTTTTACTAAACAGGACATGAACTTTTTCAGGAGTCAGCCTCAGCACTAACACTGCCAGGAAGCAAAGTGTGCTGTGCCATGGTTTGTAAAATGGTCAGGTATCAACAAGGGTTACAGCTAATGACAACCAAGCAGTAAGTTGCTGAGATAATTATAATCTTATCCCAATTAAAAAAGATTTTTAATTGGGAATCCTATTTTATGGGCTGTACATTCATGTAGAAATCAGTAAACCTGAGTGTTCCTGACAAGAACTGACACCCTCCACACAGAGGGTAAACCATAAAAGGTGACAGCTAAAAAAAATTCTTCGAGATTATTTCCTTTGCAACAAAGTTTTGCATCAAAGTATGTTAATGTCAAAGTGAAAATGATTTTTTTATTTAATGATATAATGCAAATAAAGATATGCAACATAAGATAAATGATTGTATAAATATTCACCCTCTTTAAAGTGGCTGACCTAATTCAACAATGATCCAGCCAACTAGTGCTTGTAGTCTCAATAAGTGGAATGGAAATCACCTGAGTGCAGTGAGTGTGTCTGAAGTGACACACTTGGCTCTGGAAGGTCCAGTCACTGGGTTATCAGTGTTTCTGGCTACAATTACAACATGAAGACTAAACAATACCCCAAGCAATTCAAAGAAAATATTATTGAAATGTAAAAGTAGGAGGATAAATACAAAAAAAAAAAAAAAATCTCTCAGGCACTGAACATCCTCGAATTTCAGTAAAATTCACCACCTGGAAATGAGATAAATACAGCATGTGTTTTTGTTTTTTTTTTGTTGATTTTTTTTTTGGCCTAGATCAGGCCATCTTCACCAACTGAGGCAAACAGGACACTAGTGAGAGAGCACTAGGTCACCATGACTACCCTGAAAAGCTTACAAGTTCCAGCATCTGAGGTGAAAGATAATCAGCATGTAACAACTTTTGTCTGGGTTCTTCATTAGTCAAACTTTTTCTTGAAAGTGACGATGAGAAAACTTCCGTTGAAGAAACCTCAAGATGCCATGGTCAAAAGCAAGGAAGGTATTTGGTGTGATGAGACCAAAGTAGAGCTTTTTGGCAGAAAAAACTCTTATATTTGGCACACACCAAACACTGCACATTACCACAAAATAAGCAAAATAAAAAGAAATCATGCAGAACTTTTTTTTTTACCTACAAGATGCCTAAACCTGCACCAAAATAATTTAAGGACAAAAATGATGGATGTTCTGGAGTGGTCAAGTCAAAGCCCAGACTTCTATCTAATCAAGAATTTGTGGCAGAACTTAAAAAGTGCTGTTCATGGCTAATGCCCATGAAACATGAGAGAGCTTGAGCAATTTTGAATGGAAGGATTAGAATTAGGATTAGGGTTTGGGTTAGTGGAGTAAAATTGCAATGTCCAGATCTGCAAGTCTGACTGAGACCTGTCCAAACAGACTTTATGTCATTATTGTCATTATTTTGTAGAATTCTGTTTTCACTTAGAGATTAAAACGTTTCTTTGTTTTTTCATTTTACATTTTTTATGTCAAAAAAGTCCAATTTTGTTGATCATTATTCATTTGTAAAAGCAATTAAAGGGTTAAATTTCCAATAGTGTGAATACTTTTTATAGACACAATGTTACTGAGACCTTCAGTTATAGTTCTCAGACTCCACACTCGTTTGAATTCACTTGAAACAAGCAAAGCATGATTATTTTTCTCCTCTGAAGTTAAATCTAAATCTATAAAAACTGAAAATTGTGCCTCTATCAAAGCAAGAGACAACAACCCAAATGCTCAAGTGGGAGTCAGCACTAAGTGGCCCTCAAGCCGCTTTAATGACAATGATTAAACATTGTGTTGTTAACACAACCCAGGGTGAGTTTTTTGAATTTAAGCACATCTTTTGCTTTAGCTATGTTGCCCCTAAGTCTTATTAAATTAAATCATGTGGGTGTAATTGCTTAAATCTATCAGCCCACAATTTTATTCTTTCATTCATAGCCAATCAAGCAGCCTCAGTGTCGAAAGATGCCAGCACAAATTATGATCTTACTATAATTTTTTTTTTTACTATATATGGCATCTTAAAGTCATACTCTAGTCCAGATCTTTCTTTACTCTTTGCACTGTTGTCTTGCTTTTCAATGACAATACACATCTTCAAATAAATGATCAGATCAGATACTTGTGTATCGCATGGTGTGGCATGCACAATTTAATCAACAACTTTGAGTTAAATATATATGACACATATGTGCCCCTTCTATGCAAGTCATGCAACTGTAACTGATATGTTGAAGCCATATTAATGTTAGTTAGTCTCATGCTATGCAGGGCATAGCAATGGTTTACTCTCCTCTGTAAGAGACTTAGTATCACAAGCTGCTTTGTGATTTATTATATAAGGATCTCACTTGGGGGCAGTCAAGGTATATAAAGAATCAGCAGTTTCAGAAACACTCAGACCAACTCATTCTGGCACCAAGACCCATGATGGGTTCAAAGTCACATTAATCCACTATCTTCCACATTCTGATTCTGGGTTAGAACCTCAGCAAGTCATAATCAATCTGTCCACATGTCTAAATGTTTTGAATTGTAGTCAGAGGCTTCTTCAGATTCACTGTAATACAGACTGCTACAAGAGTTTTTTCCATCCAACAGCCATCACTATCGACAACAATTCTGAAGAATTTGAATTAATATGAGTAGCAACATTTAATTTTCCTTTGAGATCAGTAAAGTATTTTTGAACTTGAATTTAATTTGAATTGCTGTAATGAAGCCTAGGCACAAATTAAAACTGGAAGACTCTTTCTATCCCCACCGGCACGCTCTAATTGGAGTGTCCCGCCTACCGTCGACGACCTATCACGCTGGACCAAGCCACGTCACGTCCAATCACTGACCAAGTTCCAGCTGATAAGGACCTCCATCCATGGTGTCCTTCGCTCTCCAGCCAAGCTCAACCCACCACCACCATTTCTCCTCCATTCGCCCGGTCCTTAGGTCCGCAACCTTCTCCAACCTCCACCACCAGTGAGGGCCCTGGAGGATGTCATTCCTATCAGCATTGGGAATGCTCATCCGAAGCTTATCGCAAATGTTGCGATAATTGATATCCCCAGCCAGGGCCCAAGCGCCAAAGATTTTAATTTCTGTATGTCAATGAACTCTTCTGATTGTCTTCTTTTCTCCGTCTGAGTCTCTCCAGATTGAAATGTGATCGGCTGATTCACTTCAATGTTTCACTTGCTGGCAGACATTCTTTGCCTTTCTGTTTTAGTTCACAGATGGTCTGTTTTAGGACCATCTTTACTCTGTTATATTTTGTAATTTGATCTACCATTATCTGCATAGCATCATTTTAAGCACTTTTTCAGCCTTTGTCATGGTGGGGTAGCTGGAATGTTACAGACGTTTTCGAAAATGTATGCTTTTTTTTCATAAAAAAGGCATTGCATAAAGTCAAACAATACATTAACAACAAAGACATAAAGAACTCACCCATGGTGTTGAATAATGAAGCAGTAAATCATATCATCTTTGTTATTATTTCTACCATAGCACAGCCACTATTGCAGAAAACTTTAATTGCATCTTTCTCCCACCCTTTCTGCTGATAATGCTTTGAATACAGTTTTTAGTCATACAATGTTCATCAGTTTTTGTTTTATTTTCTTCACAGATTAGTTAGTTATTCAGCAAAAATCTCATTCCCAAACTCCAAGAGGAAGAATCCGAATTATTTATGTACATATTTTACTGGTAATCTGCATGAAATTTGTGTCTGACTTACAGAAGTAGCAGCTAATTATCAGAAACTGGGACTCTGTTGTAGGTACATTCTGAACAGAAGCAAGATCTGCAAATCTCTGACCTCAAATGGGAATGAGGTAAGACTTTAAGATTACTGTCACATGAAGAAAACCTTAAGTAGTCAAACTAAATTGTTGCTTCTCTAATCATTTACTGAGGTCTTGATAACATGCAGTGAATATTGCTTTAGCTCAACCTCATCTTGTTTTATCATTCAGCATAAAACTCAATTAAAATACAGCAAAACACTCAGTTTAAAGTGCATTCTCACTCATACTCTATGAGTTTTCAGTTTTCATGAATAGTAACAAAAAGGAACATAATCTATCTAGATCACCTGTGTTTGTAGAATAATTTACTTAATAATGGTGTGTAAGGGTATTCATAGCTCATTCATACTACAATTTTCTAACATTTTATAATTTTACACCTGTAGTAAACATCCAGTTAGATATTTTACCATTGGTATATATTTTTTTTCCGCTATGATTGAAAACCAAACTTTCCAAACAGGAAAAATATGGTCACTGATATCAAACACACACAACACACAAGAAAAATGTAGCAACATACACATTTTGATGTTACAAGTACAAACGTCAGTGTACTTGTTGGGGATTTTATGTGATATGGGCATTTACGAAATGTAAACATGAATGGTGTCAGATTTCAGCAGTTGTAGGATTTCTCTTTTATCTTTAGTAAAAGACCATGAGTCATTTCTCTAACTGGCATTAGACTCTCACTTTTGTTTAGGTTGTATTTACTCACAGGGGTCTGCAGTTCTCTTGGCAGTCACGTATATATTTGTACCATAGCAGAGTTCACTTGCTGAACTGAGACTTAGGCTTTTAGGGGGGCCAGAGTTTGCCGTTTTTGGTCCGAATCCAAATTTGATTACACAGTCACACCTTCCCTAACAAAACCGGACTTTCTAGATAAATAAACAAGTTTAATTAAAGCAGACTAAATGGGGAATGCACCCATAGTTACATTTATTTTGTTCATAGCTTTCTAAAGGAAGTGAACTAAATATGAATGAAGCCACACATTTAAGATCTTTATTTGTAAGTTAAAACAAAAGAAATGTTGTTCCTTTTCTTCCTCTTTAGTGAGATAGTTTGTGTTTATCACATTAAGTATCTGTACAGTGCGTTTTACTATACATACTCACACGCACACATAGGGATAGCGATAAAGGTGTGGGGGTTTATAAGTTAAGATTTGACAAAATGGAAACCAGCAATGATGATGATATCGTTACTGTGCTTGACGATAGCAATATGGTAAATGGGCTGAAGCTAGAAAGTGTTTTTTCAGTTTCGCTGACCACTTAAAGTGCTTAATATTAGAGCCACATTCACCCATTCACACTCACAAACACACATTTATACACCAATGAGCAAATCATTGGTGTATAAATGATTCCTTTCACATTGACGTGAAAGGAGGAAGCCGAAAACAAATCTACAACCTTCCGATTGCAAGACGACTTCATAATATAAATTATGTTCATTTGTAATGTGTTCAAACAGTGAGCTTACACAGAGAACAGTTCAGTGGGAAGAACAGTCAAGTGATTTGGCTGTTTGTAAAGAGCCAGAGTGTTCTAAAGTTATGAAGAGACTTGGCCACCCACCTTTATTGTTTCTCAGCTTTATTTGGCTCCAATAGTGCTGTGAGGAGCTCACCATGCTCTGCACTTTCTCATCCAGTCTGTTATAAGCTGTGTGTCTACTGGGAAAAAGAATTGGAAATACTTGCAGATGGAGGCGCAACATCTTTGGCAGCATGTTTCAGAATATATAGCTAGCTTTCTGGCTTCTTTTTTTTTTTTTTTTTTTTGTAAACTAAAAAGCAATTTAACATTTTCCATTTGTGTGTGTAGCTTGTTCAGGTACTTGCATTTTACTTTAAAAATCCAAAACGGAACTGGTGATGATCTACCACAGCAGCAAGACAGAAACACTAGTATGTGACAGATATCACCTGTGGTTGTTCGCAACGTCACCTGCTGTTATGAAACATATAAACAAAAACATGAAGGTAATGCAGAAGAGGGAGCTGAGGAACAGATTTTGTAAGAGAACATTTTGCTAACAGTTGGGAGATTTATATTTTTTGGGTGCAGAGAATAAACAATTCTACATAAATGCTCCTGACTTGCTCCAAACTCCGTAGAGACAATGCATGAAAGACAGATTGTGTTAAAGCTGTGAAAATACACCACTTAGGTTGGATATGCTCACTTGTATGTTTTATGGTTTTTGCTATATAGAGACCTTGGCGCAACATTAGTTAGATGTGTCTTACATGGAGACAAAATCTAACAGATGAGTAAATCTGAAATACACAAACAGAATCCACTTTTGTGAGCCTTAAAAAATGATGAGACTGACTGCAGCTGCACTGTGTTTCAGCACAGTAGGAACAAAGTGCTGAAAGTCGGGAATAAAAGAAAACATTAAAAGCAAAATACAACATCAAAATAAAATGACAAAGCTAAATCCAACCTATTATCAAAAGTTTCACACCATATAAAAAAAAAAAACCTAAACCGTAAGTTTAAATAATGTAGTACAAAAAGCCGACCGAAAACATTCACAGAGAGAAAGCTTTTTTGGTTTTGCCATCAGAATTTCATGACAGCGTGAATATCTACCTTGGCAACAGATGGCAATAGATCCATATTTTAATTAAGACTTGGGCCTTTAGATAATGTGTTCTTAAACTTTTGATCAACTGATGAAACAATCCATTTCACTTTAATTGTTGTTTGCATTAAATTGTTAACTCTTTTTTTGTCTCCCTTCCATTTATTCATTTTGTATTTAGAATCATCTTAAGATCCAACAGTGCAAGAAGTGAAGTCTTGCCATTTTATTTAACTGGTCTTAAAAGTTTGATCAGGAGTGTATCCATTATATCTGAGATGTCATCAGAGTGATACTCTCATCTAGAAATATAAGGGGAGTCCTCGTAACTAGGGTTCTTCAGAATCTTCCTCCAAATCTATCAAAAATTGTCAATGCCACAAACCCAGCCTAATTACAAACACAGCAGAAATATCAAACAAAATTTGGCATTTTATAAAACTCTAGAGTGGAAATCCATACTTTATTACTCTGATTTTACTGTAATAATTAGTAAATATCAGGAGAAACTGCTCCTATATAAAAGTCAATGTATTGATACTTGCCATCCTTAAACAGGAAACATTACAGGCTCCAAATGCAGGAGAAAATCTGAACATTGTTAGGTTGAAAAGATATTAATACATCGTTTTTGTGGAGATCACAGATAAGATCTCATGAAAAGAGAAACACTCTTTATTTTGTTAGTGATAAATTACGTTGGATTAATGGCAATAAACCACTAATAAACCAGGTGCTGCTTCAAATTAACATCTGAATCATTGAACATACCTATATGTATAGTAATTACAGCAAGTGCTTTGCTCCGCCAGTTATGAAAAATTCACTTCATAAATAAAATAAAGAAGGATAAGAAGAATGACATTTTCTCTCTCCACAATCAGCCACCAAAACCAAGAACTTTGACCGACAGCTGCTGACAGATCCGCATGAAACCAGTGATGCTCGGAGCGGCTGAGAGTCATGAAACAATGGCACAAATCAGAGCATTGGACTTTGCTCCCAGCGTTTGGGTCACTTACTTGAAAAATCTAATCAGTTATCCACTGACCATTGCTCACTGCAAAAGTAATTACAAGACGAACGGCTTCAAATCATCCACTACTAAATATTGCATCTTTTGAATTAAAAATTAGCAGAAAAGAAAACATGGTTTTGTGTTTTTATGTTTCTTTGTGTTCAGGATGTTTATTGAAACTGTTTTTTTTTTTTTAATTACACTGTTATTCCAACATTAAGGCTATTAAAAACGCACTGGAAAACTGACAAAGCAAGTCGAGCCCCAGCATGACACACTCTTGTTGACATATCTCTACATATATGGTATAGTATGAACATATGAATATCTACATATGTCAACAGGAGTGGTATTGAGTTGTACAACACCACTACCAAGTTCATCCCATTCTTCTAACTATGAAGATTGTTCTTTAAACTTTTAGAGTATACTTACCAGCTCCTGAAAATCTGAAATTAAAACGTTACACAATTTAAAATATTTTAATTTATCTCTCCTGAAACCATTGTACCAAATTTAATGGCATTGATATTTTCAATAAACAAATGTTACATTTCTCTATCTCTGTCTGTATTTAGATGTTAGCATTTAGGGGGCTCCTGAAGGGGCTCCTGGGGGCCTTAAGAAGGATTTAACAGATAAATATCAAATAATTGATATTTATTTTAAGATTTGTTGTTGTTAAGACTCTATAGTTGTGGGTTTAAGTATTGTTGGCAAAGTCTTCCAGTAACATAACTACCCAGTAATATTTTTACATTTTCTGTCAATTTAACATCTTTTAATACAAAAACATGGTGGACCGCCTCGGCGCCCAAAAACCCCGAGCTTAGCAAGTTTTCTGGGGGAAATCCTGCTCAGAGTACAGATGTAGCTCCCCCAAATCATAAAATAAAATCACCTAATGTGATTCAAGCCTCTGATTGGGATTGTATTTCCCTTCAGGCAGTGGAATACCTGGGGATAACCAAGAAGGAGCTCAAGAGTGTTGGTGCAGAGATGGATGTCTTAGATTCACTCCTGAACTCATCTAAACACACATTAAGTGGAGGGGAGGAAGGAAAGAAAGAATGTCATGCATGTCAAAAAATCTTTCTTTCTCCGTCTGAGTCTCTCCAGGTCCAGATTGAAATGCTTGTTGTCTTATTTCAAACAGATGTAAAGAAATTACACCTATTTATCTGTATAAGGATGTGAAACTCTTAACAGCATGACAGACTCTTTTCACATGCAATTTTCAAGAATATGGGAAAATGTTTCCACTTTTGAATCATGAGAAATGTTTGTGACTAATCTGTGTGGGAACAAATGTCATGAAAATCATAAAATGTTCTTCTGTTATTCAAAACAACACAAAGTCCAGACTTAAAACATCAGTGGTTCGTGACAAATAAATTAAGCAGCACAGTGTCACTATAACGTGTCATTAGATGCTATGTTGATTTAACTTGTAATTTATTGAAATCTGCTGTTCCACAAGGAAATATGCTTAATCTGGTCTAGGGAACATGTAAGACATTATATCACTGAGTGAACCACTTTATTCTGTGGACGTGGTGAGCAGAAATAACTGGTGAGTCACATCATTTAAGACTTTGCCAATACATTTTAGAAAAAGGTGAATCCATCCCCTCTTATAGGCATTGTAACTTCTTTCAAACTGAATTGCTGTGTGCATTCAGATTTTTTACCCTTTTCATTTCTTCACTCTCGTATTTAGGAGAATATTAAGTATTATGGAGGCCAAATTAATATAATTTATTTGCTTTTCAGGATACAAACTATCCGTCTGACATTCTTCCACACTCATGGCGAAGATTGCTGACTTCATACTTGTCCATCAAATAGTCACTGACATCGTCCACAGGGAGTGTAAGCAGCAAATAGTCTTTGCTAAAGAAGCTGGCTGTTGAAAAAAAAAGGGTTTTAATAAAGTATAACAACTTGTTTATCAAAATCAGGTCCAGGAGGGAAATCCTAACATCCCGCTGCCAGTGATAAGCTCAAGTTCATTTTGGGGTTTAACCTAATGCACTCCCAGGCCAGAAATGAAAATGAGTTGAAATTATGTTTTTGTAAAATGCCTTAAGATGACATTTGTTGTGAATTGGATTGAAGAGATACATACTCCCTCCCAGGTGTTCTGGGTTTGTCTCAGGCTTTCTCTTCTCTTTCTCTAAGGCTAATCTTGACCACCATTAGCAGACACCTGTATCCAGGATGTCATTAGTTTGGCCTTGAATCTCATTTCATGACCCATACGTGATGATGGGAGTACAGACAGACAGTATGTTAGGTAGCTCTTTCTTCACTACTGGATACCGGTATTGACGTCTCTCCGCAAAGCTGGACAACAAAGACAGTGACGAGTAAACCTGCACTTGACATTCTGAGTGACGTTAAACACAGACACTTTGATGAAAACCTTCACTGGTTTCTTCACAGCCATCAGATACTGAACAAGACTTTGAAAAGGATGTGTCCTGAGGTGATGACTTTTCAAAAAGGGTTCCAATCATGTTTTAGATCATCTCAATTTGTAGAGAAAAGGTAGAAAAAGGTTGAGCAGAGCTAAATAAAAATAAAAAATGCTTTTATTTTATGATAAAAGAAAAAAATCCTCTAAGGTAATTTGATGACTAACATAAAATTTCCCCTTAGTACACCATATTTAATATAGATTTTCTCTATCATCTTGTCATCTGACTCCTTCCTACAGTTCAGAGTTTTTGTGTATGAAATATGCTTTTGAAATAAAACTGATTAATTAAAATCAACTTGTTAGACATGGAGAAAACCCAACAGATTAAAAACACCAAACACACCCGTGTTACAAAAACACTAAACAGTATGCTGAAATGAGACTGAGCCCTCCTTAAGAATTTATAATGCAAATTTTCAAGCTCTTAATTATTCAAAGGACCTGAAACATTAAAATGACACAGGGCGCTTTCAGACAATGGCTGATAAGTCTTGTTAGACAATCTGATGTAATGATAAAATAAATTAAATTTTAACTAAAAAAAATGGGGTTTGTTCTCTTTTTTATGCATGAGAAGCATGCCACTCTCTTGAACAATCTATTATTGATGGGACTGAAGAGATACAGTATATAAACCCATTTGATCCATCGTATAAAGACTATATTTTGCAACAAATTTCTGAGGAAATAATCTCGATACATGGATTTTTGCTATTATTTTACATTACATTGAGTTAAAGAATAGCAAAGTAACAAATGTAGTGAAATTCAATGCCTTGTTAAAGTATGAGTACCTCTTCCATTTTTACAGCTCTGGTTGCATGTGTAGGGTCATCCTGGTGGAAGGTGAACCTCTGACCTAGTCTTTCATTTGGTGCAGTTCCCACTACTCTATGTCAACTGATGCATATTGAGATATATGTATATATATATATATATATATATATATATATATATGGTATATCTTCTACTGGCTAACCGCAGTAACGCTTGTTGATTATGTAACCGGCCGGCATCAAAACAGAGCAAGCGGGAAGCAGCGTGGCTGAGAACCGGATCAGTCCAACCCTCGCATGTATTCCACTTTTAAAGAACTGAACTATTCCTTTAAGAATTTATTTCATCATTGTAAAAAAAAAGCTTTTTTTTGCTGAGTTTGTTTAATAGAAGAATCTATCACAACCTAAAACGCATTGAAATTTGATATGTTTTTTAACAAAATGACCGAAAGCTAGACAGTGAGAAAGTATAAATTAAACAATCGAATGACAAAACCCATGTAAAAAAGAGTGAATCTGACAGAATTCTGATTTTAATATACTGTTAACAAAATTAAGCTGTGTTATTAAAGTATTGCAGTGTTTCAATGTTTTGTAATTTTTTTCAGCTGCTACTATTTCGCTTTAAATGATGTTTGTGCCTCAAATAAAGAACAAACAAAGAGCAAAGAGTTTGCTTGCACATATCTACATAGATTCAACTTCTGTGTCATCAAAAGCTTAGTCGTGCCAGGGTTTGAGATTATTTTTTAAGTATTTTTAAGATGGATGTCTTAGAAGATTCACATTTTAAAGCAATTTGGCAAAAACAGCCTGAAGTTGTGGGAGTATGAGAAAACAGCATAAACATGTTATTGTTGGAGGTATTAATGGTGAAAAAAAATGGAAGATTATGTCCAAATCTTATAAAGGCAACGAGTTGCCTTTATAAGATTTAAACCACTCAGAATTTGTTTTTGAAAGAAATAATACCCTGTGTTTAGAAACATAATATTAGCGATCATTTAAAAGAAAGCCTAATAGGTTGCAGAGATTAGGTTGTTTCACCTTCTCAGTATTGTGACTTTTTCTCTTTCTAATTTCCCCAGCAAAAGTTCTGTTCTTGATGTGACACTTTCACATTTTTTTGCAGCCATTGGACAAAAGGCAGGGTACACCCTGGACATATTCCCATTCCATCACAACTCATTTCAAAGTTTATAATAATTTTAAAACATTCTTTTATGTAATGAAAATAGGACTTTGAGTCAGACTCCTAACATATCAAATCACACATAGTGGCACTGCCTATAAATCTGGCTTGGTGAACAGAAAACACATTGTATTCTTGAAAGTATATATATTTTTGAGGATATGTCCAATGATTTTATGGCTGCATAAAAAATTATGTACAGAACATCTTTGCTATGAAGTTCATCTATGTAGAAAATGCAGTTTGGGTCTCTGAATGTAAACAGGTGACAAGACTGGAGAAGTGCCCACCTACTAAAAATGGTTTCCTCCTTCAAAAAATTGGCTTCCTGGGTTTCAGAAAAAGAACAACTCGAATCTAATGAAAGTTCATCCCACAGCTCATATCCATAGATTGAGCAGCAGCTCAACACTCAGATTCCAGACACAAGTATGGTGTGATTACAGTGCTTATGAGAGGTGTTAACCTCCCTTCCCCTGATAGCATTCTGTATGCAGCATTGATATTATTTTATTATTATAAAAAAATAATACTAACTGCATAAAGACCTACCAAGTTCTAGTGGACTGACAGATAGCATTCTTAGAACTAGAAAATTCCTGAAGAAATTTAACAGGGGCCTGCCAAAGTGTGTCGGTTGGTTTGGACCCAGCCTTCTAATGCTAAAAATTAGCATCAATGCTTAGCTTAGCTAAAAAATTATAAAGTAGTATGTGGAGAATAACAAGAACATTGAATAACATGGACCTGCAACATTCAGTATGTTAAAATTAATGCATAAGCTAAAATTAGTCAAAATGCTAATGTTAACATGAATGCTGTCAGTAGCATGTGGGTTAGCATGTTGTCTTACATTCACTTCCTCCATTGAGTATATTAAGCATAGCTAATGTATAAGAAATATCTAAAATGCTTTTGTTAGGGAAAAGGCTCATAGTGGGAGGAAGTGAAACGCTAATATTTGTGCTAATGCTAATGCATTGCTTTGCTACGCACAAACCTGAGAGGTAAAGATAATGCAGGCTAATATTATTGTAGCACCTATGGCTGTGCACTAACCTGAGGGGGATCTTGAGGCTTTTATTTTGAAATTTACAGTAAGCTTCATTTCAAAGGCCAAACTAATGCCATGTGTAACAGTGGCTGGGTTAAATCAGTTATAAAAAGCCCAAACATTCTGTAGTTCTAACATTCAGCCTCCTTCTGGAGAAACTCAAGACTTCGTCCATCATTGTAGTTTTTTATCTGCCGACTCAGCCCTCCTCTGTAGTGACAGAGTTATAAAATTATTCAAACAAAATTATTTATTTGTAGCTCTTCTCCAAGCAGGCAACATTTCTTGTCAAATTTTACAACAACAGCAGCAGCAAATGCCTGTAAGTTACATTTAATTTTACTTTTAAGATCTTTTTAAGTCAAGTATGATTCAAAGTTTTAAGCCTGATAGAATGACGAAAAACCTACTTAACTTAATGGTTTTAATAAACCATTGTCAATCTAAACTTAATATTTAATTATTAAATCCCTGTTTTAATCCCCAGCCTCCTGAAATATAAACTTCCAACATCCATCATGATTATTCATTCGCCTCCATTGATTAAGTGACTCAATTGCACAGGGTTAATAGTTTGAGTCATGCAGGACTGACCTAACCGTTTCCATAGCAATGACCAGAAGCAAGATATTCCCCCAGAACTACAGTGAGGTCATTCTTGCTATGACATCTTCTATGACATAGACCTACGTCATAGATCAAAGAACTTCTAGAGTTTTGAATGCTTTCATCTCTAAACATTAGGTATTAGACTAGCGGCTCTTTTACAGTTAGCAGTGTTTTGGAACGACTATAGCATGGAGAAAGTTTTAGCTACCTTTTTCTTCCCATTGAGTTTTGCCACAGGGTATTTGATAACAACAGGAGTGAGGAAAGTTGTTAATCATCTGCTTCCTCGTGTAGAATTCGAGACCAGTAACTATCGGGACGAGTGCACACAGTACGAAGAATTTGATGACTCTCTTTTCAGACCTTCTCTGGCTGGAGAAGGTCGCTCTGAGGAAATCATCTGCTCTCAGAACGAGAGCACCATCTCTCCTCCAGCTGGGAGGATTCCCTGGATTCTCCAGCTGGAGAAGATTCAGCAGAAGTTTGTAGAGAGTTTTCTTGTAGTTTGCTCTGTGAAGGCGACAGTTCAGCACCATAATTTAACTACTGCTGAACTCCAACGGCTAGCAAAAAATTACAGATACAGGACAGGACATTCAATTTTACCAGGCTGTGACCTCTGCAACGAGGAGAAGAGACGTCGAGCTCAAATGACCAAAAGTCAGCGCAGACATCAGGATAAAAAGCGTTGCTGCATTTTATGTTGAAGCACAGCCTGTTCCTTCCGTCACGCTCCTGATTTTAGTACGACAGGTTTGCATGTTCTCCATGATTGGGTTCTCTCCGGGTACTCCAGCTTCCTCCCAAAGTACAAAAAAGATTTTGTGCACATTAGATCAGTGGTGGGAAGTAACGAAGTACGCATACTTCGTTACTGTACTTAAGTACAATCTTCATGGATCTGTACTTTACTTAAGTATATTTAATAATGGATACTTTCAACTTTTACTCCACTACATTTTACGGTAAGTATCTGTACTTTCTGCTTCACTATATTTCTACAAAACCGTCACGTTAGCCGTTACATCCAAGTCGCATTGCGCTTTTTTTTGTTAAAATGTGAAGGAGTTACGAACAGGGTGAGAACAGTCATGGTGCTTCTTCTGCTTGGTTGCTTCTTGCTTGTTGCAGCTTGGACAGTATTCATAGTTGAGCGTTGTTTACCATTGGGGCTTTGCCTTCATTTCTATGTTTAATGGAGCAGACAGTTGTGGTGTCTGACATGGGTGATATGGGCAAACGTCCAGGGCGGTATCTTTTAGGGATGGTAGGAAACCACAGCGGATTGTGCCACAGAGATGGAAGCAAAGCAGAATGAAGAAGAGTTTGAATTGATAATGATACTGGTTAAATTTATTTCAGCTCTAAGTATTTAATATCTAGGTGTTTTTATGGGAATGTGGATTTTTCAAATCAATTTGAGAAACAATATTGAAAGGTGCATTTAATTTTATTTTATTGTGCCATGTACTGGTCTTGGTCTTGACTTGGTCTCAGGTTAGGTGGTTTTGACTACAACACTGCTATGTGGCTCCTTGGTTGCATGTTCTCCCTCATCCACCTTCTTTCCATCCCCTTTCTGTTAGATTTCTTTCAAAATAAATGCCATTAGTGGCAAGAAAATGAAGTTTATGCTATGTGAGGACAGGAGACAAAATGTTTCCATCCCTGGAATTATGATGTATAGAATCACAAATCTAAATCTAAACTGTCACAGAGAGTAAACACAATAAAAACATGCTTTATCTGTGGCATTGTTCATTAAAATGGCACATATTTCATGTATTAAAATTAAATACGATAGGTACCGTAATGCATTCAGGAAGTACTTTTACTTTTAATACTTAAGTATTTTTAAAAGCCAGTACCTTTATACTTTTACTCAAGTAACTATGTTAATGTGGTACTTTTACTTCTACAGGAGTACATTTTTGTCTGTGTATTTATACTTTTACTTAAGTACATTTATTTAGTACTTTCTCCAACACTGCCATTGAGTATTTTAAAGTAAGTGTATCAGCTTAAATTAACCAAAATACTAATGTTAGCATGAATGATGTCAGCAGCATGTGGGCCATTGCTAGCATGTTGTCTGTACTTTACTTACTCCATTCAATTTACTAATCATGGCTAGTAAGTAAGAAAATAGCTAAAAGCTTATTTAAGGTAAAAGGCTAATGCTAATGAACTGTTCCCTAACCTGAGAGAAAAAGATAATACAAGCTAATATTGCACCACTACTAACCTTAAGGGGATATGGAGGCTTTTATTTTGAAATTTGCAGAAGGCTTCATATTAAATGTCCACACTAATCCAATGTGTAAGAGTGCTTTGGATGAACCAGTCACATAAAGCCAAAAAGAGCAATTACACAATGTAAAAATTGTCAGGGCTTTTATTTTGAAATTTTGCATAAGCTTCATTTCAAAGGGCCAAACTAATACCAGGTGTAACAGTGATGTCTTATATCGGTTTTGTGATGCTCAAAAGAGCAATTATCAGATGTAAAAATTGTCAAGGCTTTTATTTTGAAATTTTCAGTAAGCTTCATTTCAAAGGTCCAAACTAATACCATGTGTAACAGTGATTGGGTTAAATCATTTCTATAATGCTCAAAACATAATTAGTTCTAAAGGCTTGTTCAGTACTTGCCTGTGTTGCAAAGTGAGTGAGATGGAAGTGTGTTACATTGATCTGAGTATTGTGTTATTAATGTTCCAAAAGAATTTTATTGTTAACTTAAATTGCATTTTCACAGCAGCAGGTGGACTTACATTTTCAAGTTAAACGACCTTCAAATGTTTTACAGTGCAATTGAGTTTAGTGTTGGAAATATAATTTCTTAGCTGTAACATGTTGCTGCTTTCTCACCCAGATCTGATTTTCTTTCACTTTTTTTGTACAGTTTCAGACAAGATATAAATGTAATTATGAAAAGCTACAAGCCTAAACACAACTACAATGAAGCATTGCAAAAATGCAGCTATTTGCCCTTTACAGTGTAACCTTTAAACTAATTGATTGTGGCTGTCACACAGAACCCAGGAAATGTTACCGCCACTAAAGTGGCACAGGTGTTTTGCAGCAAAGCCTAACATTATTACATAAGGCACATTTAGCAAAAACTAATTACCCATTTAGCCATAACAGAGTAAACAGAGTACAGGTTCAACAATAACAGAAGACTCTGTCGCCACTGCACTGTGAATGCTTTGTAAACCGTAAATGAGAATACTGCACTGGGCATAGCCCTTAGAGAGCATTATTGGTACTCTAAGTTCGAAGATTCTCAACTATACTGTTCAAAAAAAGACAAATGTATTTAGCAGAATAAAGGGAAAAATGTAGAATTCCTATGTTAGCAAAAATCTGTAACATTTGATAAGTGCTAAGCTCGACTGGATATTTATTTTGTGAAATATTTAATTTGTGAAATGAACACTAAGTTTTTTTTTTGTTGTTGTTTTTTTACGAGCTGGATCTGATTGCAGTTCTTTCTGCTAACATATGCTATTTGCTATTTGGCCTTCATTTATCAAACATGATTATAAAAAAAATGCATATGTTTGAATGTTAGCCTAGGATTATCTCAAATCATTCATGCAGAGTCTCAGATCATTTATGCTAGTTTATGTCGCAATGGATTTCTTCAGCAAATTATATTTTGCACAACCTCATGCAAGATCAAATTCAGTAGAGGACGATCTCAGGTGAGATGTTGTTTGTTTTTTATATTATGTTAGTGTTTTTTCTTCATTAATTTACTCAAAAGATTGAGGCAATTGATTGCAGGGAGTTCCATAGACTTCATGATATGTGTTTGGAGGAGTCAACATAATCTGGCAGACCTAACCAGAAAAAGAAGACGCATGCTTGTCTATTTTCCCAGAATGAGACACTAAAAAAATTACTTGTCTTCTGTGACAAGAAATAACTGAAATTGAATTTATGATTTCTCATGAAGCTGATGCCTAAAACAATATTGATGTAGGAATTTTGACTGTTTGCAAGTAATAATTATAGTTCATAGAGAAAATTGGATTCTAAACTGTCATGAATAGTCCATAAAAAGATTTAAACAACTTGTGGCTTCAAATTTCTTGTGCAAAGTAGCAATAATTTTCTGCATGGAATAAATTTGTTTATGCAAAGTAACGCGTCAGTGAATTTTATCTTTCAAGGCATGTAATTATGAAGCTGTGTGAATATTTAGAACTATATTTAAGGAGGGAAACTCCAAAGCCATAACAGTTTAGAAAGGATGCAAACATTTGGAAATCAGAGGGTTAGAAGAAGACACAGTATGGCTGGGCAATATGGTAAAAAAATCCTATCTCAATAAAATATCTCTTATTAGTCAACATTGATATATATCATGATATAAAACAAATCCCTACTTTTGTCAATCTTTAGTGTTTCTTGTTACAATTAATTGATATGAGGACAGTTATTTTTCATATAAAAAATAACTTTTAAAAGTTCAACGTGACAAAACATCATACAACTGCTTTGAAAAAATAAAAGAGGCAAATCTTAACCTAAAATCCTCAAGCAATACTGGAGAACAGAACAAAAGTTTACATTCTTGTCTTAATGTCAACTAAGTGGAATAGGCATTGAAAGTAGGACTGTCAACGTTAGCATGTTAAAGCAGCCTATTAATGTCAAGATAAACTATTATGCTTCCTAGAAAAAAACTAGGATAGGTCTGTAAACAATATAGCCTACAGACTCAGAATGATTTCACTTTGAGTGAAATCATTCTGAGTTATTGAGATTTCACTCGAACTAAATGTGACATTCAGACCGGGTTTTTAAATGCATGGTGAGTGGCCACATCGATCCTAACTAACTATACTGTATCCGAATAAACACAGAGAAGTTAGCTAAGAACTTATTAGGACAATTTTCTTGTGATATATTTTTTTATATGATCTCCATTGTACTGCAACAGGATGTTTATGACGATTGCAGACAGACAGAGGAAGCTGGGGAGCGAGTGAGAGGCCGATATATAATTGATGCAACACTGTTTATTAATTGGCCAAACAAGTAATTATGAGAGTCTTTTCACATATTGTTATTAAAACAAGAAATCCAGCTAGAACAACTTTGAACCTCTACAGTACAGCTACCTGTGCCAAAAAAGAAATATTAAAGCAGATGATACACACTCAGTAGCTGGATATTTCTTTAGATGTAAAATGTATTCTCCTCTCTTTACAGAGGGAAACTTAAGTTAAATCTTAGAGTCCTTTTTTATGGCCTGTTCTTTGTTGTATTCTTGGGAAATGGCAGATATTTAATTTGAAATGGTCCTCAGAGGGTCTGCACAGTGGCGCAGTTGGTAGAGCTGTTGCCTTGCAGCAAGAAGATCCTGGGTTCGATTCCCGGCCCGGGGTCTTTCTGCATGGAGTTTGCATGTTCTCCCTGTGCATGAGTGGGTTCTCTCCGGGTTCTCCGGCTTCCTCCCACAGTCCAAAAACATGACTGTCAGGTTAATTGGTCTCTCTAAATTCTCCCTAGGTGTGAGTGTGTGTGTGAATGGTTGTTTGTCTTGTATGTCTTTGTGTTGCCCTGCGACAGACTGGCGACCTGTCCAGGGTGTACCCCACCTCTCGCCCGGAACGCAGCTGGAGATAGACACCAGCAACCCTCCCGACCCCATTAGGGAAGAAGGGTGTAAGAAAATGGATGGATGGTCCTCAGAGGCTGTAAGTGGTACTACTCATGGCTGAGACTCCCTGGTCTCTGCGATGTCTTTTTGTTCAGAAAAAGTCCATCTTGAAAATGAATGTCTTTATTATTCTTGAGACCCCTTCACAGTTCTCCATCTTCATTAGTTATTGTGTATAAAATAAAATCAATTCACATATGAGCAGCTGGTTGCTGGTGATGTATATTTATATTGTTTAGCTAGCATAGGCCTGCAGTAATGATTCTGACCGCCCCGGGCAGATTGGGCTCCTAGCAACACACAAATACTGAAATTTGATTGGATAGTAATGCAGCTAACTACAAGTTCCAGTCATAACTCTGGGAAGAAAAAGCAGGATTTGATGCAAACGTTCATGAGATTAAGTCATTGTGTTTCTGTATAGAGATTTTTTTTTTTTTCAACTATTTATTTAACTTTGAGTTAACCAGGTAGCCCTGCGACAGACTGGCGACCTGTCCAGGGTGAACCCCGCCTCTCGCCCGGAATGTAGCTGGAGATAGGCACCAGCAACCCTCCCAACCCCATTAGGGACAAGGGTGACCAGAAAATGGATGGATGGATGGATTAACCAGGTAGTCACCATTGAGATTATGTTGCTGCCTATCATTGCCAGGTCTGCCTTAAAATGAGATTTTTTTTTTTAAGGAAAACCTGGCAATGATAGGCAGCAACATAAAACAAAACAGTTACAAACATTAACATATATCTATATCTATAGATATATAGATATAGATATATATAGATATATAGATATAGATATATAGCTATAATTTTAACAATATTGAGATGCACCAGTGTGTTGCTAAATATTCCTCCACCAGAAGATGACAAGTGATTTGAGGTATCCAGGGCAGGGTCCACAAAAAAAAAAAACACCCAACAATCAATGGAGCATTAAGGATCTATTGTCTGGAAGTCATAATTTAATGGCTGATATATATATTTACATTATCTGTGTGTGGGTGTGGGTGGGTGTTTGGATACATTAAGGCACCCTTTAACCCTTTTTCCTCTGGCAAAGTGATAAAGGCATCATAAAAGGTAGCAGAAAAAGTACCTTATGTTGCTGGAAATATCCTCCCCCTGAAAACCACATGTTGTGTTTAATACTAATCAAGCTAATTCACAACCATGTTATTCAAACAGACCCAGCAGGGGAGTTACAATCCAAAATGAAAACTCCACCATCTTGAAAGCTGGAAGCTCTAAATAGATGAAAGTGACATCAAAAGAAAAAATATCTGTGTGCATTTCCTTTTATAACAATAACTACTGACTCTAGCCTTTTAGCCTTTACAATCATCTTAGATAGAGCTTTTTTTTCATTTCTCCAAATATAAATGCTGAGACACCCAAACAAAATTCTCACCAAGCTCTGCTGTTCCATCCAGCTAGAATCTGTTAAGTGTCAGACATTTTTTGACTCCTCTCTGCTACAAAACTCCTTCAGCCTCTGTAGCTCAATTACCTTAATTCCAGTGACAAGGAGTAGCGGATTTTATGAAATAGTTCCGATAATCCCAAAATGTGTTTTCAGTCAGGCAAAAGGGACTTTAACAAATGTGAAATATTTCACCAGGGAGCAACTGCAGTCCAAAACAATCATTAAAATGGCTGCAAGCTGGACCTACTTCATTAAGTGGATGGAGAGACATCTATCGAAATAAATGTGTCGCTCCTGGTTACTAGACTTCCTAATAAGAAATTGTTTCCTACTACAATGACTCTAAAGTTGTGAGCATTGACACAATAGAAAAATATAAACCTTCTTGTATTCTGTAGGGGGAATAATTTATGCACTTCCATTAAGTTGTTTGCCTGGAGGGGCATTACTGTTATATGGGTGTGGGATTGTTGTAAACGGTGGAATCATTGTAAAACATGAAACTTCAACAATGTTTAATGAGAATATGGTGCACATATTTTATTAGAACATTTGATGGACTAGTTACAATTTGCACATACATACAAGCTTTTACATACTTCACATACATTGTTGTAACTCACTAACTGAGTTGACCAATACAAGTCCACCAAGAAGATCTAGGAAGGATTCCAGTATTTTCAGTTCAAATAAACAATTTTTTAAGAACAAGTTATTCAAGAGTCTGGAAGGAGATCCAAACTGTCATCCATCCATCCATCCATCCATTTTCCTACTCCCTTCTCCCATTTTGCTCAGAAGGGGTGCTGGTGCCTACCTCCAGCTGTTCTGACAAACAAGAAACCATAAAAGGGTAAATCGTACAATGAACTGGAAGTTGTAGAAACACCAGTGTCACTGTCCAGATTGAAGTCAATTTAGCATTAACATTGATTAAGGCTGCATTCAGGTTTGTTCTGTGAGATGTGGAGGCGGACCAAAGTGAACTCTGGTCTGCCTAAAATTCTCGGTTTAAGTGAGCCCTGGTGCGGATCAAATGCATTTGTGAAAGCAAAGTGCACTGGAGTCTGGAAGTGGACAATAGCCTAGGTCATTCTGAGTAGTTTTGCAATCAAAACAAGTCTAGCACTACATGGCTCATTGTGTTTTGCGAAAACCAAAAAAAGTCTTAAAGTGTGTCCATGGTAAGGATCACTGGACGTCAGCCATCACATCAATGTGTTTCTATGGTAAAATGGTACATTAATTTCTATTCTCTGAGCTACAGTGTAGGGACTTTAGAATCGAGTTGATGTGCTCTATCTTCCTGGTTCTATTGAGAACACCAGCATCAGTTTTCTGGATCAGCTGAAGCTGTCTGATCGATTTGTTAGGCAGACCTGTGAAAATAGTATTTCAGTAATCAATGTAAGTAAAGACAAACATATGAGTATCTCTAGTTCTTGCTGAGACATTAGTCCTTTAATCCTGAAATATTCTTCAGACTATTAATTGTCTTAACTGTCTCTGAGTCCATCACTACACCCAAATTTCAGGCCGGATCAGTAGTTTCTAGTTGTAATGATTTATAAGAGACACGTATTTGAGCCTGTGTGGATTACTTCTTGCAATCCGATCTTGTTTTTTTTTTTAAGTTCATTGACGTTGTTTGTCATAAAGTAATTCTGCCCTGGCAAAAGAACAGCTCCAATTAATATTTAAAGGCACCAAATCAATACAACATTCGTGTTCCTCATGACAAGTGATAATCAACCTTTTGAAATATTTACATATTCAATCTAATGTACAGTAGTTCTTTTTAAACGGCAAAATTACAGTTGCTGCGTTCAGATCAATATTAAATCACTGAGACCTTCACATGTTTTTTCAGGCCTGACTTTTTGTCAATACAGGTCAATAAAAGTCATAAACCTGCCTTAAACTTTTATCACTGCTGTCCATAGAACCAAACTGTATCAATTATGGTGTTCTTTCAAGCCAAGGATTTATGTGACCAAGAGGAGAAAGGTATGAAATATTGTATCTTAAATATGATCTCAAAATCTTCTAAACAGTTAATGTAGTATAATAAGATGGCATTAATTTAAATACATTTATAAAAATGTAAGGAATTATGGGATAATTTAAACCCTGCAGCTGATGCTTACGTCTGCACTGGAGCCAGTGGGGTTGAAACTGCTATGACAAATATGTTGTTGAAATTAAAAATATGAAATGCAAATTTATGCTCAAGATGCATAGAAGGCAGTTTCTTGGTTACAGGCCTATTAAGCTTGTCGTGTATCTAAATCCACCATGAAACCACCAGTCAAGCAGGATGAAGATTATCCTGATTTTCAGTATTAGGAGGTATCCTTCTTTGGATCGTCAAAAACGCTGATAATTTTCAGACTCACTCCAAGCCTGTGTACTGATTTATGCTCAAATCTAAATCCTGACCTGAGCAGCAAGTATATCATTTATCAGGAGTAAAAATCCATTTTCTTTAGATTTACTCTAATGCGATTACTTAAATCTTTTTCCATAAACGCTGTGAGGGTGTGTGATGGAACTGGATACCACTTCTTTAAAATCTAGAGCCAATCAAAAGACTTTAGAACCATTAAAAATTCAAGAAAGCACTGTGTGCCGTATATTATAATTTAATCATAAAGAGAAATGCAGGTCAAAGCAGTAACAGTCAGGGGCAGAGCAAGCTGCACTCACAAATGCTGCTGAATAAACCATAATCATTATTTTATACATTTTCTTACACTAAAAAGCTCAATAAATAGAGCTCAAAGGTATAATTTAGGCTCAGAGTCATGGTGTAGACTTCAGATATGCAGTACCAGCAAAAAGTAAAAAAAAAAAAAAAACTCACTAAGGACAGTACTGTCATGTTAATTATGTGCCTTTAAGGATCCATTTGAAGACACTCGTTTTTTACGGTGTGATAATTATGCAGTGAGCAACTTAGAGAAATTTTAAAAACAACAATAGCTTGCAAGTTTCGATCTATTGCCAATTTCCTCTAATTCACATTATGTCAAATTTTTAAATAGGTCCAAAAATATATACATCCAACCCCATGAAGGTATTTCAGAGATTTTAATCTCAACTGGGCTGCACTATATGTTATGAATATATCGTTGTCGCAAAATCAGTGTGCGTAGTGTTCATATCACAAAGGACAGCTTGGTGTGCAATAATTGTTGGCTATTATATTCAAAGTGTTCTCAACTTTTATTTTATGCCAGTGTAATATTTAGCCTGTTGTACAGAGTCTTGCGACAGCAGATGCTCACACCAGACACAAAGGACATTGCCAAAATGCTAAAGGTCACAGAGTGATGAAAACACACAGTAACCTTGATACTGTCATCACAATATTTACCAATATTATTGCCATCACAAGGTTTTCTAATATTGTGCAGCTCTCAAACAAACCACACTTTTTTCAGCCCTGAACAACCTTTTTGCATATTTCTGGATATTTATTCAATTCATATTTGATTCAATTCAGTTAAATGTATTTATGTAGCACCAGTTCACAACAAATGTCATTTCAAGACAGTTTGCAAAAAAAAAATTTAAATTCAATCGCACACACTTTCCATTTGATCCTAGTTATAAAACAGTACAATATGCTGTTTTCCACTGCGACAGACTGGCGACCTGTCCAGGGTGACATCGCCTCTCACCCTGAACGCTAGCTGGAGATAGGCACCAGCAACCCTCCCGACCCCACTAGGGACAAGAGTGCTAGAAAATGGATGGATGAATGGATGGACAGACGGATGGATGGATACTGTGTTCCATCTCCTTCTGCACCACTCTCCACTCCACCTATATAAACACACCCACCATGTGGTCGGTCTAACCAGTCATGAGGAGAAAGACTGTTGTATTTCATGCATACCGCCAATAATTTTAAGGATGCCTATTGGTCACCCAAAAAACAATAAAAACCTGGACATTATCATCAGTCAGTTAAATCCCCTCGGATGCCACAGACCCAACTATGTTGTTAGCACTTAGCACTCATCAAAAACTCACAGGCAGAAGAGAGAACATTGCGCAACATAAATAATAACCCTCCTGGAACACCGTGCGCTAAACAGTAAAGCAATTTAACAAAGTTTCAAGATAGATCATTTGCCTCAAGGAATTTTAATAATTGAGGTACTCAAATCATTTGAGGAATTGTCACAGCCCTATTGCTGATGATAGCAATCTACAGATTGCTACCACAGCTGCCTGCAGCAGTCTGACAGGAGCAAGGCAGCCATAACACACCATCAACACATCTGACCACCAGCAAGCAAGGTGGGTGAAGTGTCTTGCCCAAGGACACAAATGACCGGTTACAGACAGAATAATGAAAAGAAGGGATTATCTTGAAATTCTTCAACTTCACTGCAAACGAAGAACTTGTTGGTTGGAACTTGAATCATACTGGATGCTTCCTCAAAAAAGTGATACCCAATGCACATAAAATAATGTTTGGACTGTACAATTCAAATTAACACCAAGCTTCTGGAATGCCCTTGACCTCAACCCAAGAACAATGTGGGTTGTTTTTGGGTTTTAAACAGCGGGGCATCTGCCAGACACCAGCCAGCTGAATGGAGCTCTGCCAGTTCCACCAAGAAGAATGGTCAAATCTCCAGCCAGGTCTAGGCCAGAATCTTGAGGACCCAGTTATTGTTTTGGACATAGTTTCCCACCTACTCAGGTCCCCTTAAAAAGAACAGTTGAAATGTATCAGGTAGTGAAAGCCAAACATTTCTCTGACATTCATCAGTGTGGAGAGATTTAAATGTTTGTAGGTTGATGAGTATGAAACAGGCAGAAAATCATAAGGTTTTGTATCTCCTACCTGCTCATTTTTGAACACATTATGCAAAATTGTATGTTATGATTATTTGCTTTTTTTTCAGTTTTTACTTTTTGTCTATCTGAAATAAATAGATAAATTCATCAGTGTATTTGAACTTCTCACAGACACACTCAGGCTTTATCTTCTTGCTTAGAAACTGAACAAGGCCGACCTGTCTGTTCTGCAAGGAATTTTCAATTTAGTAAGAGTATCAAGCACTAATAATGTCTTGAGGCTTGAAGCTATTCTACTGCATCTAGAAACATATCCTCAACAGTCATCTTCATTATAAAATGATCTGTTTAAAAAAAACTGCGCTAGTCAAACCCCACTTAATATCACCAGGGCTCACTAAGTCATTAAATGAGACCACCAACTGTGTTTTGATTAAATGATTAAATAGCACACATTTATAATAGGCTTTTATGTTATTAACTTCTGTCTAAAACTGCAACATCACACATCACTATACAGAAGATTAGCGGGGGTCAGACTACTCATTATAATATGTCACTCAGTGCTTTTTATGGGTAATTGCAGGGGAAAGGAAAATGTGAACCCTCATTGTCATCTTCTCGAGTGGCATTTGACCTGCTGTTGTAAGTACAAAGAAAGGCGCTGCATGACATCAGTTTTTACATTCATCCAGCAGTAAAGGAATAAGCAACTGAGGGCAACACCAAACCAAGTTTTCTTGACTAGTGTGTTTTGCATCAGGATTATGTGCAGCAACAAAACAAAGAGAAAGTAGTTTAGTTGATTGTGACAAAATAACCACTTCACTTAATGATGACAAGTAAAGGCTGTGTGAGAGAATTAAAGATGTTCTCAGTTTTGGAACATTTGTTCTTTCTATATGAAGAATAAAATAAAAAAGTAGGATTAGTCACTGTAGCTCTTATAAATATCAGGAACTGCAAATACAGGAAGGTGTAGGGAACTCTTAATGTAGTGATGGCATAATTCACCCTTGGGAATCCTATTTGTACAACGTGTTGCTTTCCATGTTGGCAAATTATTATTTTTTTTTTTTATTTTCTCAGCTAAAGGTCACTCTTATTTTCAGAGAGACTTCCTGGTTTGGGAGAGGTGATGGATAAAAACTGGTTATAGTCGATGTTTCAACTATAACCACTTACTTATTATTAAGTAAAGTCAAAAAGAGAAAAGAAGCAGTAGAATTATATTTTTTGTATCCACCACACTGGTGACAAGGACATTTCTCTCCTGGATACATGAATTCACACCTACACAGTTGTAAATGTCTGTGGGGCTTTTTCAGAATATTATAAGTGAAGGTCCATGTTCCTATTTTGTCTTCATTCTCCTACTTAGATCAAATCTTTTTAACTACATACTATGCATTGAGAAAAGAGTCATTGTTTAATTTCTTTTTAACAATGACTTAAAAGAAATTTATTTTTATAATTTTTTATGCATTTCATTACATATAAACAGCATAGCATCCCCACTGTGTGAAGTTGGTCAGAGTTGATGGAAGCATGAATAGATCTACATACCATGCAGGTCTAGAAGAAAAAACAGTTAGAGGCTGGAAATGACTTGAGACTGGAGGAATTTTATCTTACAGAAGGACATTGACCCCAAAGAAAATACAGCCAGAGCAAAAACAGGATGGTTAAAATCATTCAGACTTATCATGTGTTAGAAACGCCCTGTCAAAATTCAAATCTACAGTCAATTGGGAATTTGTGGAGGACGTAATGTAAGCTGCACTGGAAAAAATGAACTTAGGGGGTTATCACATTAACAAAAGAATATCATGTACTTTTAACTACATAATTTAATGTTTCAAACAAAAAGGTGATACAATCATGTTGGATAAACATGAAATTCAACAACTTCACGTTTATGAAGTTTAATCATGTTGAGATAATATGATTCATTATATTCAGAATTATCTTGTGCTGAAGAAAACGAGTGAGATCACGGGATATCACACGAGTTCGTGCGAGACAATGGTTTTTTTGTCAATTTAGTCAGATTCATTTCCCTCCGAAGAGGGTCTAGCAAGATCAGGGGATCACGAGAGATTATGGAAGATCACGCGACATAACTTCAAAGCGGTTTTAGTTACACATTAAACTATAGATATTTGTTTTTCTCTGCAGGGCACTATTGGCATTTAAGAACTGTAAAAAAAGTTTTTGACTTTTTAAAAAAACTGTCTTTAAATTAACGTAATTAAATCATGGAAAGGATTTCCACACGATTAAATAGCTTTCTTTCAGCATGAAGCATGTTTGTTGTTGAACTAACTTAATTTTCATGAGTTGGATCAACTTTTTTTTTTTCTTTACCCCTCCAGGGGGTCTTTTTGTGGGCTCTAGTGTCCCTTTTTACACAAGTAGGCTGACAGGAAGGGGGAAGGAGAGGGAAAAAGACATCCGGCAATTGTCCGGGAGTCGAACCCGCGCCGGCCGCGCCGAGGACTCAAGGCCTCCAAATATGGGTTGTACGATCCCCTGCGCCACCACGGCACGCCCAAGTTGGATCAACTTAATAAGTAGTGTGAAGGTATCACTGTAACATAAGTTGGTTTCTCGGGCGTGCTGTGGTGGTGCAGGGGGTTAGCATCCTACACGTTTGGAGGCCTTAGTCCTCAATGTGGACATCGTTGGTTTGACTCCCAGTCCCAGCGACCTCTGCCGCATGTCCTCACCCTGTCTGCCTACTGTCTCAAAAATATACGAGCCGCTAGTGCCGCAAAATCTCTTCAGAAAAAAAAAGTTGGTTTCAACTAAATTGCCATTAATCTTTGTCAAGTAAATTATTTGGTCCAAGGCATTGTAAATTAGTTGGCCTGGCTCTTTTAAATTACATTGGGTCCAACTATAGTAAATGAGTTGAATTAACCTTAATAAATTAAGTTGAGGCAACACATTTGCTTTAAATTGGAATAACCATAATAAATTAAGTTGAGCCAACACTTAATAGAATAACCATAATTAAATAAGTTGAGCCAACACGTTTGATTTAGAATCAACCATAGAATAACCATAATAACAAAAGTTGAGCCAATTCATTTTATTTAAATTAGAATAACAATAATAAATTAAGTTGACTTAACGCATTTGCTTTAAATAGGAGTAACAGAATTACATGGTGCTGAAATAAAGCAAAGTAATCAGGTGAAAATCCTTTCCATGATTTTTTTATGTTCATCCAAAGAGTTATTTTTTTCAGTGTGTTGTCTTTCAGATTTTGATTTGCAAAGTGATACAATAAATAAAACTATGCTCTACTTTCTTTAACAATTATTTTTATTAACAACTGTGCTATCACAAAAAAAAAATCCTAATAGAATGCGTTGAGATTTGTCCTAATTTGACAAAATGGAAAACAGTAGAATGGGGTTTGGATACTTTTTGTGCCACTGCAAAATCACAGTGAGCCTTAATGTTTCAGCATCTTGCAACAAAAGTTAATTGTTTGAAAGAGTTAAAAACTCCCTCATGTATTTTTCAAGAGCGCTTTTGCATGACTGCACTCTGAATCTACATTGCTGGCATATGTAGATTTTAGGCTAATTCTGGACTCAGACTATAAATGTTTTTACACAGTATTAAAATCCCAAACACAAAAACTAGGGTGGCACAAATGCTTGACTTTTACAGCCTGTTTTCTGCAAGAACTCTCTCTCTATTCCTACATGCAGATGCCCTTTAAACACAATTTTACAACAAATCTGCTTAGATGGTTTTTTGTTGTTATTTATTTTTATTATTTTATACCATATACCATCTGTATTGATCTAGTGTCAGTAATAAATCTATATATATTTTCAAAGCTGTGTAACAAGATATAAAAGTCCATTTAAAACTGGCAAACCCAGCTTTACAAATGGCAATAGTGACAAACCATTCTGGCTCCCAGGGAATCTACCTGCTCTACCAACAGCGGCCCTGCCTCAGTGAACAGCTCAGTGAGATACTTCTCGACATATTGCTTCAAGACTACGTCATGGGGAAGCCACAAAAAAAAGAGCCTGGCACTATACAGTATGCATGACATCACTGAAAATTTTGCTTCCTTCTAAGATGTGTTTCAGCGGCTGCTTAACAGCAGAGCACAGCAATGCTCTGTGGAGTGATAACAGCAAGCAGAAAGTGAACAGGCAAAAAGTAGGCCTGACTTACGAAAACACAGTTGAGGTTTTAGAGGTGCAATGACGTCACAGCCAGAAATATTTAAAGAACTGATCTCCTTTTGTAACATCTGCACAATTCAAGAAAACAGACTACTACAGAGCAAATTGTCAGTCTCCCTTCAGCTCTCTTTGAAATGGTGGGATGAATGGTAATTTATCCTAAATGAGCAGTACCAGCAATATGTGCCTCCCTAAGAATGCTGCCCTGACCACGTGCGCCATTTATTTACAGAAGGAGATTTATGGGATTCATGGCCAACCTGTATATATTCTCTTGACAGATTCAAATGGTGTTGGAACCTTCTCACATGCAACATCTGTGTGCATGAATGCATGCGTGCGTGGGTGTGTGTGTGTGTGTGTGTGTGCGTGTGGGCGTGTGTGTGTGCGTGTGTGTGTGTGTGTGTGTAAAGCCTTCAGAAAGCTTTGTGACTTAGATCTGGCATGTAAAAGAAAAACGGAGGACAACGCAATAAATTGTGTTTCCACAACGTGACTGCATTCAAAAGCCTGAAAACTGCAATTTGAGATATGAATTCATTACACGGCTTTTTCATCCTCAGCAGCAGCAAAAGGTTGGTTGATGAAAGGGGTATATTGTGGTGCCACAGCGCCCCTTAGCGGCGAGCAGAGGAGACGATTTTTTTTTTCACCAGTTATTTCTTTACCTTCGGTGTCACAAAGAAGCGTGGCAGCTGCTGCAGGGTCGGGGCTGTGGACGTTTTACACCTTCTTCTTCTGATTCCGAGCGTGGAATGTTGCTGCTGGGTTGTGCTCCTGTAGTGTGAGGGCCCGCGCAGGGGGCCGCGGAGACCTGTAGGTTTGCTGGCATTTTGGTTTCTTCTCACGGCATCAGTGAAACCAGAGGAAAAGTGTTGAAACTTGGTCTGGAAAAATCAAGAGGAGACCAAATATTTATGAAAGCTGCGGCTTTGGGAAGACATGTTGATCTGAGCTTTTTTGTGGTCGCATTCAATCCACTATTTTTAAAAGGCCAGTTTCACCAGACTTCTCCTCTGTAGGCATTTTACAAGATAAAACATAGAGATGAGCTAAATCCCATTAAATTTCTAATGCCAGTTGGTAAAAAGTTGTCAATCTAAGGAAGGCCAGTCGATTGCATCGAGTCATTCCCACACATTCCTCATGACTCAAGCTGTTTGGTTTGCAGCCTAAAAAGCTTACATCGGGTGCGCATATCGGTGCGTTTCTGCGCACATGTGCCTATATATTTGTTGATGTTGTGCGGCTCTTTCTAAGGGGAGATTACTGGATGGAACGCGCGGCTCGAGTGACGAAAACGTTTACATTTAAAGATGGAATGGTGAGCGACACGTTAGAGGGGAGCAATGTTTCTGCCCGCGAGAAACACACACGGGGAGAGAAAGAGGGTGGGTGTGTGTGTTTGCGCGCGCTCGCGTGGGTGCGTGTGTGTGTGTGTGTAGGTGTGCGTGTGTGTGTGAGTGTGTAAAAATGAGAGTGGAAAAACAGCCTGTGGCTCCTCAGTGAATATTCCCCTCACGCTCCTCTCCTTCTATGTAGGGCATGCAGCAGGTTGTGTGTCGAGGACTCGGACGAACGACAGAGCGAACCTGCCGCTATGCTCCACTTTGAGAGGGAAGGCGAAAGAAATTAGGCTAAATGGAAACCGCCGGGCAAAGCAGTCGCCAAACATTCAAAGACAGGAGTTAATAACTAATAATAATAATAATAATAATAATAATAATAATAATAATAATAATAATAATAATAATAATAATAATAATAAAAGACAACTCAAATCTTCTCACCCCATTCCCGTGACACATCTCTCCAGGCGGCCAGGTGGAGATGACATTGCAGCCTGTTACTCCATTCGGGTGGGAATAACACACGTCTCCCTCGTCAGATTAATCCATCCATTTCTTCTCCGTCCAGAAGGGCACCATAAAACTGCTAAATCCACCTGTCTGGTTCTGAAGACCTGCCGCCCCCCCACCCCCCCTCCGCCGCTGCCGCCACCTCTCTCACTCCTCTCCTCCGGTAAGGTAGTGAAAGCCTTTCCTGTACGGCTGAGGCGTCAGAAGCGGTCCATTTAGCCGAAGCCGTTTGACGCGCGGCTGTCAGTCAGACCCCAGAACAGCGCTTGTTTTTTTGGGGATCTCCAGCGGCAGCCCCGCGCGTTCCGCAGTGAGAGGGCTCGTGGACAGGTCCGCGCGCGCCTCCTCCTCCACCTCCTCTCCTCTCCTGTCCTCCTCCGTTTCCTCCTCCTTCTTCTTGCGCCTCTCTCCGGTTTCTTAGAGACTGAAGGGGGGATTCCGTCACAAATAACATCAAAACACACAGAGAGGGAGAAGGATGAAGAGAAAACAATCCACGCGCACTCTCTCCCTCTCTCCTTTCACTCTTGCCTCCGCTCTCTCTCTTTCTCCCTGCTTTTCCCTCAGAGCTAAGCTCGCCTAACAATTTAAAACAAGTTTAAAACGGGTCGAGTTATTTTTTTATTTTATATTGTAGGCTTCTCTGCATGCGCGACAGAGGAGATTCTCGGCGTCCCGGCGGAGAGAAATGAGGGAAATGTTCTCCGGCAGTCTCTTTACCCCCGCAGCCCGCCCACGCTTCGCTGGCTGGAGGTACTTACACATCAGCCTGGTTAATTAAACATATACTGGGGGTAGAGGGGTTCTGGCGATGGGCGCAGACTTTCATCTTCCCGTTGTGAATGAGAAAATATAGACTAGATCTATGTAGTCAACAGTGTCAGTGGCGCCTCTAGAGAGTTTTGCACAGGGCAGATGGGGCCGTTAATATAAGTAAATTACATGGAAAATGTGAACATTACATGAGTGATTAAAAACCTGCTACAATAGCATAAAAATTCCCAGTTTTCTTCCCAAAGATGGTAAGCCATAAAAATAATGCAAAGTAAGCTGACTGATCATACAGTGACTGCATCTGAGCATATTATTGGAAAGTTGAGTGGAAGGAGAAACTATGGCAAAGAAAAGTTGCACTATCAACATAGGTAGTCACAAGATTGCACAAGACAAGGTGCAGACGGTGGCTGGATCTTCGTCACATGGACACATTGAGGACGGAGTTACAGCTGTGCCACTTTGTGTTTATCCCATCCTGCCCACACTGATCAAAGTACCAGTACCTGCCTTAATGACCACTATCAGTGTGTTTTATTGGCTAGCAATACTTTCTGACCTAAACTCCATTGAGAGGAAAAAGTGGACCAGACTGAAAATGTTACTTAAAATGTTACACTGTCTGAAAGATGCTTCACTGTGACTTTGCGTTAGCTGTAAGCCATACCCAGGTGGAAAATAAATATTCCATCCATTTTCTAACACCCTTGTCCCTAGTGGGGTCAGGAGGGGTGCTGGTGCCTATCTCCTGCTAACGTTCCAGGCGAAAGGCGGGGTACACCCTAGACAGGTGATCAGTTGCAGGGAAACACAGAGCTAGACAGGACAAACAACCACACACACACACACACACACACACCCTCACACCTAGAGAGAATTTAGAGAGACCAATCAACTTGACAGTTATATTTTTGGACTGTGGGAGGAAGCCAGAGTACCCGGAGAGAACCCTCGCATGCACAGGGAGAACATTCAGACTCCATGCAGTGATGATCAACAGAATATTCCCAGTCACTGCACCACTGTACTTTGCAGAAACCTACCAAAAAGAACAATAGAGCAATTAAACATAGAAAGCACTTATATTTTAAAGAGTGCAGAAAGACGGCAAAGAAAAATTTAAAACGTTGTGGAGTTGCTATGTATGTGGCATCATCAGAACTGGTGTGACAATGATTGAGACCGGATGCCTGGAGTGAAAAAACATTTCTGGGTTATTTCTTTGCCTGTTTATGTTGGAAGTAAAAAATATAGTCAGCAATATCATAGAATCAGTTGATGTTGGCATTAACTATGAAGCTGTTTTAAGTGTGGACTTAAGGGAGACGAACTACCTTAAAAGCTTTCCATCCATGATCAGAACACGTTGATCCTTGCAGGGTGGTGATGGGGGGCTGGTGGTGCCCATCTCCAGCAGTCCTCAGATGAGAGGCAGAGTTTTACCCTGGACAGGTCACCAGTCCATCACAGGGCCCTGAAAGCTAACAACAAATAAAATGTTTGAAAGAGAAGTGGTAGAATACCAAGGGGAATAAATTCTGTCAAATTATTTTCAATATTTTTCCAAATTTTGACATGTTAAGCATTTAACATACGTATTAAATGTTTAAGACATTTGTTGAGCACTTAGTGTTGGAAACACACCAGTTTTTGCTGTTGTTAGAAATGTAGCCAGCTGCTCAGTGTAAAAAAAAAAAAAAAGCTTTTCACCATCAACAGGATGCGGAGGTTCATCCTCAGAACTGATTGGTGTCTTTAAGTTTTCTAACACCTGATCTCTAGCTTCCTCTTTCATCTTAATTTGCTTAGACAGCAAAAATATATTGAAGACAAAAATAATGAACGAGTTATAACAACAGCCTCACAATATCAAAGTCTCTTTGGCATACAGAGCTTAACTAAACCCAGCTAAGTTTATAAAGAAAACTATATTAAGTCTTAACACAGTTATAACAAGCATAAAAATCACCAAAAATGGCTAACAATTTATATATGTATTGCACTGTTTATAATTAAATTAAGATAATAAGCATTTTGAAACAAAATTACCACTGATGCAGTTGTTTCTTACTCATTCAGCTGCATGTTGGCGCAAGACGTAACCGACAGCATCCGGTTTAGGATTTTCAAAATAAAAGCTCCTCCAGACTCAATACATAGAACGGTCATATTTAATTATTTCTTGCACGGCCCGGTACCAATTGGTCCACGGACCGCTAGCGGTGGGGCGGTGGTTGGGGACCATTTCACATGTAGCCTACATCTGAAAATGGGTTGGGTAAAGATAGCTTCCCTGTTTTAATTAAAAAACTAAAACACAGATCATATTTGAGAGATGTAAAATTGAAGATACCTGCTACATTTAGTGTTAAGGATAACTATTGTTTTTGTTGTAGAACCTCTGTCACTAAATTGTAATGTCTGATGTTTTGAGGTATGAACGCATTATTAATTACTTTGTTAAGCAACATTATATTAAGTTCTACTATAAGAATTCTTTTTATTATTATTATTATTTCCTTGCCATTTTAACAAAATAGTACAAATTTGAAAAAATATTCTTCTTTAGCCTAAAGTATACACAGAGATCTAATTTAAAATGTACTAAAGTTTCAGAATATTTAGTAGTTTACTTTTAAAGTAAGCTTTAAGTGAATTTCAAAAAGATTTTTTTGAGCATATATTTTAAAACATAGGCAAAATATTTTAAAAGCCTTTGCTTCATTGGTACACTTGAGCAAATACATATTTGCTCAAGTATATTTTATACTTACATATTTTTAATTAAATAAAGGCCTATATCTTAAAAGTGTATTTTGGTACAATTATATTTAAGTGTGTTTAAAGTCAATGTCAAAATTGGTACAAGCATGCTGTTAGTATAATTCGTATATGTTTATATGTAGTAATACTTAGTACTTAAAATGTACGCAAATGTAAGTATGTTTTAAATATACAAAAGTTGTTTGGGGTTTTTCACTCGGGTCATCTAAATGAACAGGTACTACAAGTAATTAATTTATATATACATTTCACAATTTGAACTGCATATTGGGGAAAAAAATACAATTATTTGTTAATATCTATCAAGATGCACCTGTGTGTGATTCTGGTGTGACTGGAACACTGCCAGGCTTGAGAAACAAGCGCAATAATGGACAATATAAATTTATATTTTAGCTTTTTTTCCCCCCTTTAAAATTAAGTTAAGAAAAGGCCTGGCTGATGCCATGCACTCTACTACAACAATTCGCACACTTATTCCTATTTTTCTGCCTTAAAGAAATGTATCTTGACTGCGCATAAAAACTGACGCGTTCTTCTTTTCTGTCCTCGTGGGCTTCTTTCTCTTGTTGTCGCTTCTCCGAGCGAGTATCGCCTATTCTCGGAAAATGAGGTCGCACGGGGCGGTTAGGCGCGCGTGCACAACACCCAAGCCAAACCCGCGCGCGTGCGTGCGTTCCCGGCGACGATAGTGTCAAGCTGTTGTGTGCGCTCGCGCTCCCCGGTGACGCCTGTCTCCGCGTCAAACGAGCGCCGCTCGTTCGCGCCTCCGCTCCTCTTCAACTGCGCATTGAGAAAAAAAAAAAAATCAATATCTGTTGTAACCTAATCTGGCTGTCCCCCGTGTGGAACGCCGCGCGGTCCTTCTGCACAATTACTGAGCGGAAACGTTTATTGCTATGTTTCGTCATGAAGTTTTCGGGGGGTTTAAGGCTCCACGGATAAGGGAAAACAGAGTCGACGCTTGTGAATTATACAGTCTCAATTAAACATAATTAACAGATGAAAACTGCAGCGCTGGGGGTCCTCGGGGAGCGCTGACAACCCCGTCCTTCCCCCGCTCCCTCCCTCTGCCTCCCTCTCTCTCCGCATCTCCCCAAGTGTTGCCTTGTGGTCCCATTGCAGACAGATGGTGAAGATAGCCTACTGCAAGGGGTCATGTTGGCCGACTGGGACTGGATGTCATAAGCTGAATTTCCCTCAGAGGCAAGAAACAAGACAGCATAAGCAGATCAAAGGGCTTGTTATTAAGGAGCAATTCACTGCCCTCTTCTTCCCTCTCGGCTTTCTCCTCCTTCTATCCCTAGAATAAAAATCTCCACCTGTTGAGGTCCTCTATCCTCCTCCAGATCCGCAGCCTCCCAGGCTTGGAATGAAAGAGATGCATGATTGCATAATGTCGGCATAAAAGAGAGGGAGAACGACCACACTGAGTGGATAATGGTTTATTTTTCTTCTTCAGAAAAAAAAAAATAATGGTTCTAAAACATAAAAGAAACAGATAGCTGCGACAGGCCAGAGAAACCACACCCCCTCCCCCGTCAGGATGACTTTAGAGTATTAACGACTTTCATTCTGAAGCTCTTCTTCACCAAAAATGAGTCCCTGTAGAGTCTGGTTGAGGTTGTCTTATTCTATATTTAAACACAAAGCTGTTGCCAGGGAAATAAAATCATACATGTGCAGGGCCTTCATAAATAAGCTTTTAGAAGCTGTGCTTTTATTAATTACATTGAAGGATATGCGTCCCCACAGACCTCCCTCTAGTAATTTGTGGGACATGACCTTTCTTGGGGTGCCACATGTGCAGACTTCTTCACATCTCTCTCTGTCTCTCTAAACATTCTATCGTCATTGAATAGTGATCTGTTCTGTCTGCATTGTGTGATTTTTTTTTTTTATTGCATTTTGTGAACTGAGGAAGTGTCGGTGGTTGGGAGTGAGGTGGGCTGGAACCATCTGAACATGTCTGTTTTATTATAATAGATTTATAAGTGGCGGCCTCAGTCACTATGAATCTTTCATGGATCACTAGCTGTCAGAGGAGAAGCTACCTTAGACATATCAAGCTGCAGAGACAAAGATGGACAAACATGCAGACGGATCAGTTCAGGTTGGGATGGGCCTCCAACACCTCGCCGAGCTGCTTTACCTCTTCATTTCCTCTGTCTAATTAAATTCAGCAAGCCTTCGTGCTAAAAGCTCAAAGTGGAATGTGATTATAGAATATTTGAAAACACGAGAGAGTCATTATCACTGTGCAGCGTGTCAACAGTGTGCTAACTATTTTGTTATTACTCTGTATAATTATTAAAGTGGAAAGCTCATTTCACTATTATTGTTGGGCTAATAGTCAAAAGCCTGGCACTCTGCTGTTCCTGGAATGAATCAGACAACAGGAAAATGAGTCTAATTAAAACATCTCCAGCTACGCAACCAGCGAGCAAGCAAAGAAGCCAACTGATAAGAAAAGAAAAGTTAACAAATAAACAGATAAACTACAGGGGAGATAGCATGATTACACAAGCCTGACAAAAAAAGAGAGATGTATCTGATTATGTAATTTTTGTATCCATGGGAACTGGGTTTTTCAGTGTCACCACTTTTTTGTTATGTCAGAGGCGCAACCCAGAAACACATGTCATGGTTTTCTATTGGTACTGATGGACAAGCCGCATCCATTTATATACAACTGACTGCATTGACTGCACAATCTCAGCCACACATTCAGAGCTGTGGCTCTTCCTCATTGATTAATCCCTGCAGCAGTCCATTCAGGGCTCAACTAATGTGGAGTTTACTCTAAAGATACTCTGACAATAGGAAACGGAAACCTACTCTACAAAATACTGTAACTCTTAATGTCCCTTTGAAACTTATGTTTGCATTGTAGATACAGTTTTTCCACGAGTGTGAACTCCAAGTTTCATTCTTGTTGAGAATGGAACTATAGTTTTGGTAGATCTCTAATGAAAAATATAGTTTACTAGCTACTTTACAAAACTTTAGTTACCTTTGGTTGTTCTTCCTAACGCCCCTGCATGAGATAAAGTGGAGCATCAGACTGGTGATACATATTATATAACTTATACTAATCATCTATTTATACTAATCATAAGCCCCAATCACCTCAACTGACTCGTTGCAATGGGGTAATAATCCAGTTAGAAGAAACCTGTCATACATTGAGACAGAACAAATTACCTCAAAACCATAAATGTTTCTTTTTTCATTGCAGTAATTTGTTTAGGTTTGAAAATACTGCACTGAGGATCATCAGTAAGGTTATTCTTTTTTTTTTTTTTTTTTTTTTTTTTTTTAAGGAGAGCTGTATTTTATTTTTAAACCTTTAAAATCAGTGACTGTATCTAACCTTAAAAAGGCAGCATTATATGAAATTGTCTTTTTTGAGCTCTGCATCATGTTATAATTTGATTCCCTCATCAAAACATACCTAGAGTATGGATATGACTTTTACATATATATGTTATATCAAGTTTAAGAAGTCCTTTAGTCTTCAGCTGTGCAAAACACCTGGGTGGACTTAGTACGGCCTTCAAGGCACAGCTCCTCCTCAGAGTTGGACTTTGAGTTTATATGTATGTATGTATGTATGTATGTATGTATGTATGTATGTATGTATGTATGTATGTATGTATGTATGTATGTATGTATGTATGTATACAAGAAATTGTCCCCACTGTGCATTTTGAATCTGAAGCTTACATCCAGTTGAGTGTCCTTCCCACACCAGCAACTCTGTGCAAACTTTTTGCATTGTAGGTCAAAATCGTCAGAACCACAAAAACAATTTTTAATTTTTAAAGAGATATCTTACTTTTTCTTGACTATCAAAGGCCATAAATAGACTTGCCAGCCTAGACTAACCCCCCGCCCCACACACACACACACACACACACACACCCGAGCTTTATATGCTGTCATATAAAGACAGCAAACGTCTTTATATGATTGTCAGACTAACATAATAAAAATGCATGATTCATTTTAAAAGCTGCAGCTGGTGGGGAGCTGGTTGGTAAAGAAAGTAGGTGGGCTGCGTTCAGCATAATGACTGCAGCAAGAGCTCAGATGAGAGGCAAGCCTACAGGACTGATTTGTTTTTTTTTACACAATGAACATTCCTCACTTTGGTCTCAGTTGAGGCACCACCCCTGCTAGAGCACATGGCTTTATATAGACTCAGCAAATGAATCATCTCATCAATAAATGGAATCTGAAGCAACTGAGATCTGGTATTTACTGAGTTCCAGACATTATTTACAGCTGCACTGGCTTGTCTCCCTCAGATTCTCCACCTTTTCTTGCTCTGTGGGAGCCTGGATGACCTGGAATGTTCTCCCACAGACGGCCCCACAGACGGCCCCACTTCCAGCTGGAGAGGTAGTGCTCGGATCTTGGTCAAGATTTGGCCACTCTTTATTTTGGAGAAAAGCCAACCATTTAATTTTATAGGCATTTCTGAGAATCACTTCTCTCAAAAACTGATGGGTGATTACCTCCTGTCATAATTCTGATCACAGAAAAAAAATAATTAATGAATGCATGAGCCAAATCAATTAGTAAGGAGTGATGCACTGCTTCCTATTTCACCCGACTTCATCAGCAATTATCGTTAGCTTCAAAAGGTCAGTGAAAATCTAAATAATTAACCATAAGGAATAACTTAGAAAGCTTAAGATCTCTTGAGAATCCAGTCTTCATAAAAATCAGTTATCTTCACTTTCCTTTACTAATGTGCATGAATTGTATGTACCTTTTATTTTCATAAGGTATGTATTTGCAGGAAGTGGTGCTCAGTTGCTTCAATTTTCTCATTTCTTCATAAATTCCATGCAGATTAAGAACTTAAATGTTTTGTTTTTTCTCAGGGAAAAGCATAACACAGCACAAACACTCACAGGCAGACGTCAGAGGTGTGGCGGTTAGAGGAACTCAGGTGTGAATCTTGGTCCCACAGGACTGTGATTTTTAAAATCTCAGTGTTCACTTGATGTCTATGGCTGATGTAAAATGGTTAAAAATGTAAAAATGTAAATACATAAAAGAAATGGTGCACATCATTCTGAGCCCACCATCCCAGTGATAGCACATGTTTGGTAGCAGCATCATGCTGTGAAATGTTTTCCGCTGGGCAGAAGGAGGAACTGCATAGGGGATGTGACTATGGACGCGCGCTGGGTCCTTCTAATGGATGTCCCCAGCTGCAGCGCCTGGGCGGTGCATTGCACTGAATGGTTGCCATTGGAGATCTGACAATGTCTCAAAAGCGTTTTGATGAGAGAATGAGTCATCATGTACATGGCATTATAAGATATTACGCTCAAACCTAAACAGTTGATGGTGATAAAAACACCAAATAAAGACTTTTACTTCTTAAATAATCTGCCCTTTGTTTGTTGTTGGACAGTGGGATTAGATCAGACTCTTTCTACATTGAGTTTGTCTTGTGTCATTTCTCCATGTCAATGTTACTTGTGCCGCCCCCAGATGGTATGGTGCCCTCATCTGAGCCCCAGATGAGGATCACTGCTCATATTCATGTGAGACATGTTTTAGTACAAGCATTTACAATACTTATTTATTTATAATATTTGAATCAGGACATTGTGGGCAAGAGTGCTAATAACTGCCACTATTTAGTCCACAAACACAACAAGAAGCAGAGAAACAAAAACTCCAGAAAATATAGATGATCTGAAGGATAGTTTGTAGATCAAACTGTTGAAACAAGGAAGACAAAACAATATTAAAAGAGTAAGGGAGAGAAACAAGAATAATATAAAGAAAAGGAGAAATTAAAATCTGGACAGAGAACTGAAGTTAAAGAAAACCAAAGTGATGTAAGGAAAATCTAATTAAGGATAGTGTTTGAATTTTGAGGCCTCTGAGATTGAAATGGGCAAAAAGCTTTTTCCACGTCGGATGAGGCTGCCTCAAACAGAGTTTAACCATGGACAGACAGACAGACAGATGGACAGAATATAATGGAGCACCACAACTTTAGATAGCGCCACAGCAACTGTTTCATCTTGCTTCTAGGACAAATTGGCATATTTAACAAAAAAAAACATTTCTCTATTATTAATATTCTTTTCTTAAGATTTGATAAAGACACGATTCCAGCTTGAAAAAGCAGTTGTCGCTCTGCCAATCACAGTAATGACATGGAGGTCACAGTCTGCCTGTGCTGCTGTAGCACCGGCTGGCAGAAACAGAGGAGCAGCGATGACACAGCCTCCTCAATATGATCCTTCTTATGATGCATCCTGGAACACACAAAACACAAAATCCTGAAATCCAGTGGCTATGGAGAAACATAGCGTCTCACAAAATATTTATAAATCTTGAGTTTTTTTTATGTTTTGACAACCACAAACTACAATGATTGAACTACAATGAGGTTACATGGTTTCATCTGAGCAGAGCCCATCCCTCCACATGTTCGCTCTCTCCACTAAATGGTTTGCAGCAAAGACAAAACCTCATTTGGCGTTGTTTCAGCTTTCCTCTGGCTACTCCTTCAAAAAGGCCAGCTTTGTAGAGTTCCAACTACCGGTAGTAGTTATCTCTTGTCATAATTATGCAGAATATATCAAGCTTCATATTTCAAATCTGTACATTTTACTAAAACGCCTACATTCAAATAAAAGCTGAAAGTCAGACAGTTTGTTTTCATATATGTTAAAAAAACTGAAATAACAATCTTTCCACCAGAAAAAAAAAAAAACCTTAAGCAGAAACACCAAAATCCTTGGGCATATTGGTGTTTGGGTAACATCTGCTATTAGGAACCTTGGGATAACTACTGACTCAAGTTTATGTTAGTTTGAAAATTCTGTCTTTGTTTCCATCATTTGAAAAACATTGGCAGACTTGGTTTAACTGTTTCTCAGTCTGAAATTAAAGTTTTAATTAATGCTTTTGCTTTGTTTCATCTGGATTCTTGTTATAGATTCTAAGCAAAACTTCCCCAGGCTGGATGAAGTCTGCTGTGTATAGGCTCCTGACCAAATCTTTCATATTCTCTCATGTGACCAAGCAGCTGATAGAAAATGGCTCCAAGTAGATTAATGGGAGCATTTCAAGAATCTGGTTTTGACTTAGTGAGCTCTTTGTGAGCAGATAAGCAGCATAGTAGGTGCAACCTTCACAAATACGCAGAACATATTTTGATAATCAGAAAGTGAAAATGCTGGGAGGAGGACATGAAACTGCATTGATCACCCGCAATGTTCTTGCGTCTGTGTTTGGCACATTTGAAAGGCAAGTGGAAACTGGCATGAACAAAATGTCTGCAGTAACTGCAAGAAGGGATCAGGGATCAAAGACAGAGCAGAATGGACTTCCTGAGGAAGAGAAGATCTTTAAAGGTTTGCAGCAAGACGCTGCAGATCTTCTGTCAGTCTGTTGTTGAGAGCATCATCTCTGCTGCTGTCATCTGTTGGAGCAGCAGCATCAGAGGCTTCTTCAGATTTGCTGTAATGCAGACTGCTACAAGAGATCTTTTCTGCCAACAACCACCACTATCTGTAATAACTCTTTGAAGAATCTGAACTGAAATGAGTTAAATCGATGTTAAATTTCTATTTGGAATCAAAGTGTTTTTCAATTCAAATTTGAAACTAAAAAGTCCTAACAGAGGATCAGAACAGCTGTTTAGAGCCTTATTCTGACAGAGTTTTAAATGTTTTAGCTGTTGTTATAACGCTTTGAGATACTCAACTATAAAATACATAACTACATAATTACTTTTTATATTATTACAATAATAACTCCATGGTTTTCAGACTCATCTTTCTCGTAGGGTCACTCTGCTCTTAGACATTCTCCTTGTTTGACAGCCAGATGCAAAATTCTCATTTAAAAGGAGAGCCTGCACCACTTCTGCAACGGTTCATATAATCTAGATCACTCGCAACGTGCTCTCTAATTGCAAATACTTTTGTTGTTTTCTGTACAAGTCATTTAGCACTACATATTTGGAAACCTAAGACGAGCCCCACAGTTTCAAACTACTCTGATCAGAAAGTTGACTGTCTAACTTTTTCTTGGTTTTGTTTCTAAGCTCTAAAAACTCAAAGATAGATCAGCAATCTTTTAAAGAAAAGTTTATTGTTTTTTTCTGATCTACTATTGTAGAATCACCTCAAGAAAAAAATATATATTCAGTTTGTGAAAATTTGGAGGGGAAAAAATTACAATTACTGCACTGACTGTAATTAGCCCCCCAGAAATTGATATCTCTACTGGCAAATCGTATTTATTTATTCAAATATTTCAAGCCTACCCTTCTTCAAGAGATGACTTCACCATAACTGCAGTGTTATAATGGTTGGTTATAGTGGCGGTCAGTCCATGGCTGTGTCAAATTGTCTTACTGTTTAACGTTCTGCTGACCGTACTCTGACATAAGGTTGCAAGATAGTATTTCTGTTCTTTCAAAGGCTTGTGTAAAACTGCAGTATGTAACTTTTACAAAGAATATCTTTTTATATATTTGTTGAAACTGTCACACTGTCCTGACAATACGGTATGTGACGGATAATCTGTGAAAATACTGAGCTCCTCTGATTCTCCCAGTGCTATCTAGAAACAAGCGTGGTATGGCTACCTGTGATGGTGGATAAAGGGTTTTCCTGTAGCAGTAAGTTGTTTCTCCACCATTAGCACATTTATCAATGAGAATATTGACTGACAGCGCTACGACCTCCTGTCTCTGATTGGTTGTTTTTGGTCGGGAGCAGTGCATTTCTTCAGAGAGCAATATCAGCTCTTGAGGCAGGTTGAGAAGATTAATCTTCTTACAGATTATCTGCCACATGGCATACAGTCACAGCATGGTGACAAGTTTAACAAATATGTAAAAAACAAAAATATTCTTTATAAAAGCTATGTAGTGCATCTTTAAATCTCCCAAAACCTTACAAAATAATGTGCCATGATTTTATGAAAACAAGCTTAAAGGGTCAGTATTATGTATTTTTCAGGCACATAGTGTCATATAACTCAATCAAGTATATGTACCTTAAGTTATTATAAAAACGCTATACATGTCAAATATGACTAAAAACAAATTTGACTTTGTAATTTAACACCTTGAAATTGGTCCTCTGTCTCTTTAAAAACTCCTGCTCTTTCTGAAACTCTCCCTTCAGGCAGTCTTCATAACATGGCTCCTTTTTTAATCCTTTAGCAATGTTTTTACAAGTGCTACACTGAAAAGTAGATCCTATGAGCTCAGAAAATGGGAAGCTCCAACAAGCTTTTGTTAATTTCTGCTGGCTAGTCTGAAGGAGCTGAGTGGGGGCATGCAGGGGAAGCTGCTCTGTGAGGCAGAAGCTTGGAAATTGCAGCTCTGAGAAGGAGCTGCACAGCCGAATGGTCGCCATCAATGTAAGGTTGACACAGAACAAGACACTCCATCACTGAAAGAGAAACATGCCAACTGTGGAACATGTTGGCGGCAACATTATGAGCTGAGGTTAATTTTATTCAGATGGAGCTGAATTTCTGAACAGTTCCTAATACAGACAGTTTGGGCTCACCATTTTCAAATGACTGGTAGAAAGCAAGAAGCCAAAGAGTTATTCAATTTTTCATCATCACAGGAACTCCAAGCATATATTCAAAACAATAAAAACATCAGCTCATAGGAAACAAAAATATTATTGCATTATTTTCCCCATTTTTAAATATGCTTTTTTTTAATTACACAAACCTGACATTTCATCAGGAGGGTGATGACTTTTGAAGAGCCGCTGTACACACAAAACTGTCCAAAAAGGAGCAAACAATTTTGTGGCTAATCGAAGCTCTGCAGTTTAACCAAGCAACTGGCACACTTTTAATGCTGTTAATGTTATAGCCAAACCAAATTAAGTCTAGTCCACAAAACCAATTAAAATATCTCATCTTGAGGCAGTGAGTTTTTATTGCTTTTCTAACATCAAAGCTGGAGGCTGCATCACAAACCTGACTAGGAATAGGGGAAAAAACAACGTCATTGTGACACTGAAGCATTTTTACATGTCATACAAACACTACTTCTTTCAAAGGAGGGTATAGCAATATCGTATGAAGCATCACTAAAGGAAATAGAAACGTGTTGGAACCTATTAACTGTTTCAACAAACTGAACTGAGGATGTTACATTTTGAACAGAATGATTGTTGGCTTTCAGGATCTGCCTCTCTGATATGAAACTTCCGACAAGCATGTGAACCTGCAAGGGCTTTCTGCTGAACTATCCCACTCTATCAGTGTATTTTTAGGTCCCCCTTGAACACTTAAAAGCCACAAGTGCACTTGTTTCTGCTGTTTTCTATTAACAATGATGACTGTGAAAAACCACTTACAATCATTTCAATCAAGGGAGCAGCTTGATTGAAGCTGGGGAGTTTGGTGTTGTTGAATAAACAGGCTGCAGCTTTGCAGGAGTTTATCTGAGGGGATAACTCCCCAGTTATGGGGATGAATCCAACAATGAGACGATAACACGAGCACCCAGTTCGCTCATTAGCCAACTGCTGATTGTGTTTCTATCTTGATGGTCTGAAACTGGAATCAGCATAATAGGTTAATAAAGAGAAACAATCAGTTGTTGCTACTCTGGGGATAAGAAAAGATTGTTGTTTTTTTGTGTTTGTTTCTCTGGGAAGAAGAAGAAAAAGAGAGAATCAAAGCAACACTCCAGGTATGTTTATGATGAAGGAATAACATTGCAACATGATGTAAAACTCAAAACTGTTTGAGTTTGAGCAGAATCCTGTGCTGCTTTACAAATACTAGATGAGGTAATTACGAAAGTACAAAACGAAGAACTTTCAGCTGAGCCAGAAGCATTGGTGGAAGGTTAGACTGCCAGGAACATTTTACATCAATCAGGCAATTTCATACCAGATTAGCTGATGCTTCTCTTTTGTGCCACCCTTGGCAACAGCAACTGACATCAAGCATTTGTAATAAAGTAGCAATAAGTCTTTAAATATATATATGTATATATATGTGTGTGTGTGTTTCTTATCATTACCATTTTCACCTCTGTCATATTACTACACTGTAAAACATCTGAGCACCATTTAGCTGTGTCTATTATCTTCTGCTCTTTAATGTCAAAAGAATTTAGCGAGTTTTAGATTTTGAACCTAAATGTGAGTTGGTGAAAGATAAGCTTACAAAAGTTGTGTTAACTTTTATTATTTTTGTCAAACCTCCAAGAGTTGAATAAACTAGAGTTTTTAGGTTAGCATTTCTTTTTTGTGAAGAAAAAGACACAAAATGAGTTTTCTTCTACATTGAAGAGCCACTCCTCTCTTCCTGAGATATTTCCCAGAGTGACTCTTGAGCGTCATTAAGGCAAATGTTTACTTTGATCCAGTTGTCAGTTTGCTAAGTTTGAAGATAATGTCCTATTCACAGAAACTGTTACTGAGCAGAATTCATTGTGATATTCAATAAAATTCATTGTTTGGTCATAAAATTTGAAACAAGAATTTAAAGTACTATAAAGTAGAAAGAGTGGTTATTTTAACTTCATATTGTGTGTATATATACAAATAAAAAACAGATTTTTAAGTGTTTTTGATTTGTTAGGTAATTCAACCATCAGATTGAGCAAAATGTTATTACATCTATTTAGCTTTAAAGAATTTCAGAAACCCCTGATCAATCCTCCAGCTTCTTAGAAAAAATACATCTTTAGAAATGTGGACTGCTGAACCTTTTGCTACCACATTTCTTCCTTCCACTCAATCATCCGTTAATATGCTTGTACCTTTGGAAACATCCAGCTTCTGCAGAATGACCTTTTGTGTCTTACCCTCCTTCTGAAGGCTTCCAATGACTGTTTTCTGGACAGTCATTGGCTCTCTATTCTGAAGTCTACAAAACAGAAACAAAGTCAGTTGAAGATGTCCAATTAAGCACATCTCTACTCCAAGGAAAATTATCTGAGTCATGTTTTTGGACAAATGATACAATAAACACACCCTGAACTCTCATCTGGGAAGCAGCAAAAGCGAAAAGGGAGAATAATTTCATACTCCACCATTCAAAAAATAAAAATTAACTAAATTTAGCAAATGTCCTGAAGAATAAATGAAACGTTACTCAATTCTTTTTCAGCTAATCCCACAGAACACACAATAACAGAATTATGAAGTGGACACCAAAATTCAACTCAGCAGCATCAGAAAAGTCACAATCCATTTTACAAAACTACAATAAGAACACAATAAGTCAGCAAATATTTAGATCTCACCTCACTCAGTTAATACATGGACAGGGAACATAATGAAAGATCCACTGGCAATAAATAACACCTTCAGACAGTTTCATTATGAATTATATGACAGTAATAAGGAAAATAATTTAAAGAAAGCTTGTAACCCAAGAAAACAAAATTGCTAGACCTCCTCAATGGAGCAACAATCAGTAATACATCATTAAAACTATTTGAATATTTCATTAACATATATTCTACATTATTTCAAACAGCATGTCAATGCTGGTGAGTAAATGCCAGCAGAATGATCAACATACCAGGAAATAAGAAAGGAAAAGGGGAAGAAAATGATTCTTTTATTCCCCTTCTTACCAAAATATTCACGAGTGATTCAAGATGAACTAAAACCAGAAATGTTGAAAAAAGAAATCATGGTAAGATTTCAAGATGCCAAGAGAAAGAGCAAGTGGTGAATTTAATCTCCAAAATGCAAATGTATTTGTCTGCATTCCTGCTCTCCTTGCTGGTATTTGGTTATTTTAGAGAGGAAAAACTACATCATGAAGCAGTTGAACAATTAGTCATATTATGTTCACAGGCGACACCGCAGCATATGCTGTAATCTGTTAGAGTGGTGAGTGAACAAGTGAATGTGTCAGGCCTAAATCAAGTGAACTAACTCCAGCTGTTCCTTAATCTTATCTCTCACTCCTTCCAGTTGTTTCTTGAAAAACAAAAACATGATTATTTATACATTTCTCACAGAGGTTGAGGTTCCACATAGTGATGTGAGACAGGAAGTGTACGTAAGGAGGCGACAGCTGAGATGATGCTCCTAAAAGTTAAACATTCTACTGCTATTAACTTTTAACTTAAAAAGTACTAATACAACAGTTTCTTAGGTTCTTTTTGTGCATTTTGCTCTGTCTTCTCAAACCCCCATACGGTTGTGTCAGATGGCCACGTTTTCCTCTCCTCTGTCACCAATGCTTGCTTAGTGAGAGATTGCTGTAAAGTCAATAACACAGTGCCAGCAGTTGGCTAGCATTACTACATACTCATCCAGGTGGAGTGGGTGGTGCAAGAGAATAACTTGCACCACCCACTCTGCTTGCCTTACATACATTTTTTTAAAACTAATTGAATAATGAACTGGATTTAATGGACTGGCTGATATCTGGAATATATGTATGATTGAAATGAATTGTCTTGTTTTTTAAAGTACCTTGAGGGTACCTTGTACGTTAGAGCTATTTATTCAATTGAATTGAATTCAAACTAAAACTCACAAAGGTCCACAAATTTCTTTCTGACATCTTGACAGTGTAGGTAAATCTGAGGCTTCGTCTCTATTTGCATGTTTGTGAATGTGCAGATTACTTGGGTTATCCCCATGTGAGTTAAAGTCAGTAAGCCAAAGAAATGAGTTTTGTTGTGAAGAGCAAGGAGTTCAATCGTTATTTTTTCTGCAGTATCATGGCACAGGATGGATGTTATAACTGATTATCACCTTTCATAATCAGTTAGTCTTATGTTTGCAATTTTGTATTTCCCCTAAGAATTTTTTTTTTACTTCACTTGAGGACAACATACCAATATCCCGGCTGTCTGCTCAAAAAAAAAAAAGACTCACTGGACTTTAGTTGCAAATTCATCAAAAGAAGAATCTGTTTTAGCCATGAAGTTTAATTCAAGCCAACAGCTGTCCTGCATTGACTTCAGCAGAACTTTGCTGCATGAAAGCAATTTAAAAAGCCAAATGAATATTCAAAGAGACTACATATTCTGAAACACTTTTTTTTAAATCAAATCTCTTGGAATTTTGATTCTCTCGTTGAGGGGAAAAACAACTAGATGCTGTGGTTAATTACTTTAGGTAAAAGTGCAGAGGGAAAGTTTGGACAGCATTGAGTTACTTATTCAATACCACCATCTGTCTGATTCCTCTGACCAGCTGATTTAAAACCAAATAAACACAACACTGCCATGTGTCTGGCCCTTAATTCAACTGCTGCACTCCTTTCTCTCCCTGTGTTGTGTAACTATGCAGTTGAAATGAGATTTTTACATACATGAAATAAAAAGACACAAACATCTTTTGTTTTCACTGTGTGAAGTTAAATCAAACCACACATCTCCTGTTATCTGAGAGCAGCGGCTTGGAGGCCTAACAAACTAGTACCCTACCCAAGGGTTTAAAAGCCAGTCCAGTCTGTCTGTAAGTCACCACAGGATGAAATGACTGCCTCTGACACAATTCAAAACTCAAATTTCTGGCAGCATTGAGACAGATGTTGAACAACTGTGGTTCTGAAAGTTATTCTTATCGTGATCCCTGTGGGTCTTAAGCCATCATTTCTGTGTCTTCCAACAACTTCAGAATAGCTCACCTTAAATCAGTGTTTCTCGATTTTCTTCAGGCTGAGTACCACTCTGACCTCAACCCTATTGAGAATCTTTGGAGTTTCCTCAAGCAGAAGATCTGAGGGTGGAATGCAGTTCATATGAAACCAGCAGCTCTGGGAAGGTTTTCTGACATCCTGCAAAGAAATTTAAGCAGAAATCTTTCACAAACTCAGAAGTTCAATGGATCAAGAATTGTGCTGTGATATCAAAGAAGGTTCTATGTTAACATGTAACTCAGTCTGTTAAGATGTTTTTGATTGAAATAGCTTTTGATTTTAGTACATGTGAACACTTAATGCTGCACATTAAAGAATGACAGTTTGAAGTTCTTTATAATCCATAAAATGTTTAGAAAATCTGCTGTGTATAATAATTTGGAACAGTGTATTTTGAGTTTTTTATTTTTGAAAAAAAAACCTGTTCTCATGGGGAGCTTTGTTCAGTAAAATTAGATTTATACTGTAACATTTCATGACTTGAAAATTATACCGACCATCATTTGCATTGACCATTTAAAACAATCTGAGAAAATATCACTTGCATAATAATTTGGAATTGGGTGCATTCAGACTGCAGTGTGAACACAGCCTATGTTCTCATCGATGACATCATAAAGGTTTAAAGAGATTATTATTATCAGTGGAAATACAAGAATTCTCAGTTTGCTTCTCAACTTGGTTGGAGGTAGATCGATTCCAGAGAGACGACTTCAAAGTGACTTTACAAACCAGTTTAACTGTACACCAAGTCAAGAGGATTTTTGCCTTTGATGGGACCTTGGATTTCTTGTTACGAAGGCAGTTGAAAAGTTGTTAGGATATAGAATAAGAGACGTTTTAGTAGAGAGATCTGAGGACGAGAGATCAAAATACTTTGCTTTTGACATTGAACCCTGGAGACCAAAAGGACATGGAAGATTCCTCTAAGAATGAGAAAGTTACCATCAAAACCACAACTATGGATTTGACAGTAAAGGCATCAGAAGATTTTGTTGCTTTTGAAAGTGTCAATGTTCCTCATGACCAAATGGACCTGGATGTGTTTGCTTGCTCACAGGTTTGCAAGTTATCTTTACAACCACGGTTAACTCTTTGCCAACACAGATATTACAAAAAAGTGTCTTTACCAGTCTTCCCAAAAACATAACAGACCTGGATGTGAAACCAAACTGTGACAGAGAGGAAATTGTGAAAAACTTTGAAGAAATCTCTTAAGATTCATCACCAGAAGAAAACTCACAAGATGAAATTCAAAACGACACAGATGATTTTGACAGCATGAATGCTAATCTTGAGTCAATCAAGTACTTTTTCAAATTTTCCAACTCATTCTTCAACTGTTGGACGAATGCCACAACACAAAGCATAATGAACTTGAGTATTACATGAAGGTTTGTGGCTCAGTATCTGGACTTTTTACAGAGATGCCATTGTTTACAAGGTTTTTCTTTACATCAATGCATCATTCAGGAAGATATTTTCCCCCAGATGAAGCCTTTGCAGTTCAGAATGAAATAATTGAAACACTGATCATGAAGGATGTAGTACATTGGGA